>NC_041224.1:75783803-75785532 GCF_002837175.3 Physeter macrocephalus
GCATATATTGAAGAATCTTTGCATCCCTGGGATAAACCTCACTTGATCATGGTGTATGATCCTTTTAATGTGCTGTTGGATTCTGTTTGCTAGTATTTTGTTGAGGATTTTTGCATCTATGTTCATCAGTGATATTGGCCTGTAGTTTTCTTTCTTTGTGACGTCTTTGTCTGGTTTTGGTATCAGGGTGATGGTGGCCTCATAGAATGAGTTTGGGAGTGTTCCTCCCTCTGCTATCTTTTGGAAGAGTTTGAGAAGGATAGATTTACCTCTTTTCTAAATGTTTGATAGAATTCGCCTGTAAAGCCATCTGGTCCTGGGCTTTTGTTTGTTGGAAGAATTTTAATCACAGTTTCAATTTCAGTGCTTGTGATTGGTCTGTTCATATTTTCTATTTCTTCCTGGTTCAGTCTCGGCAGGTCGTGCATTTCTAAGCATTTGTCCATTTCTTCCAGGTTGGCCATTTTATTGGCATACAGTTGATTGTAGTAATCTCTAATAATCTTTTGTATTTCTGCAGTGTCAGTTGTTACATCTCCTTTTTCATTTCTAATTCTATTGATTTGAGTCTTTACCCTTTTTTTCTTGATGAGTCTGGCTAATGGTTTATCAATTTTATTTATCTTCTCAAAGAACCAGCTTTTAGTTTTATTGATCTTTGCTATTGTTTCCTTCATTTCTTTTTCATTTATTTCTGATCTGATCTTTATGATTTCTTTCCTTCTGCTAAATTTGGGGGTTTTTTGTTCTTCTTTCTCTAGTTGCTTTAGGTGCAAAGTTAGGTTGTTTATACGAGATGTTTCCTGTTTCTTAAGGTAGGATTGTATTGCTATAAACTTCCCTCTTAGAACTGCTTTTGCTGCATCCCATAGGTTTTGGGTCGTCGTGTCTCCATTGTCATTTGTTTCTAAGTATTTTTTGATTTCCTCTTTGATTTCTTCAGTGATCACTTCGTTATTAAGTAGTGTATTGTTTAGCCTCCATGTGTTTGTATTTTTTACAGATCTTTTCCTGTAATTGATATCTAGTCTCATAGCGTTGTGGTCAGAAAAGATACTTGATATGATTTCAATTTTCTTAAATTTGCCAAGGCTAGATTTGTGACCCAATATATGATCTATCCTGGAGAATGTTCCATGAGCACTTGAGAAAAATGTGTATTCTGTTGTTTTTGGATGGAATGTCCTATAAATATCAATTAAGTCCATCTTGTGTAATGTATCATTTAAAGCTTGTGTTTCCTTATTTATTTTCATTTTGGATGATCTGTCCATTGGTGAAAGTGGGGTGTTAAAGTCCCCTACTATGATTGTGTTACTGTCGATTTCCCCTTTTATGGCTGTTAGTATTTGCCTTATGTATTGAGGTGCTCCTATGTTGGGTGCATAAATATTTACAATTGTTATATCTTCTTCATGGATCGAACCCTTGATCATTATATAGTGTCCTTCTTTGTCTCTTGTAATAGTTTTTACTTTAAAGTCTATTTTGTCTGATATGAGAATTGCTACTCCAGCTTTCTTCTGATTTCCATTTGCATGGAATATCTTTTTCCATCCCCTCACTTTCAGTCTGTATGTGTCCCTAGGTCTGAAGTGGGTCTCTTGTAGACAGCATATATATGGGTCTCGTTTTTGTATCCATTCAGCCAGTCTGTGTCTTTTGGTGGGAGCATTTAATCCATTTACATTTAAGGTAATTATCAATATGTATGTTCCTATTACCATTT
>NC_041224.1:75786145-75786574 GCF_002837175.3 Physeter macrocephalus
GATTGATCCCTTGACCATTATGTAGTGTCCTTTCTTGTCTCTTGTAACATTCTTTATTTTAAAGTCTATTTTGTCTTTTATGAGAATTGCTACTCCAGCTTTCTTCTGATTTCCATTTGCATGGAATATCTTTTTCCATCCCCTCGCTTTCAGTCTGTATGTGTCCCTAGGTCTGAAGTGGGTCTCTTGTAGACAGCATATATATGGGTCTTGTTTTTGTATCCATTCAGCCAGTCTTTGTCTTTTGGTGGGAGCATTTAATCCATTTACATTTAAGGTAATTATCAATATGTATGTTCCTATTCCCATTTACTTAATTGTTTCGGGTTTGTTCTTGTAGGTCTTTTCCTGCTCTTGTGTTTCTTGCCTGGAGAAGTTCCTTTAGCATTTGTTATAAAGCTGGTTTGGTGGTGCTGAACTCTCTCAGCT
>NC_041224.1:75787363-75787680 GCF_002837175.3 Physeter macrocephalus
TCCAGGTCACTTATCCGTTCTTCTGCCTCAGTTATTCTGCTATTGATCCCATCTAGAGTATTTTTAATTTCATTTATTGTGTTGGTCATCATTGCTTGCTTCCTCTTTATTTCTTCTAGGACCTTGTTAAATGTTTCTTGCAATTTGTCTATTCTATTTCCAAGATTTTGGATCATCTTTACTATCATTATTCTGAATTCCTTTTCAGGTAGACTGCCTATTTCCTCTTCATTTGTTAGTGGGTTTTTACCTTGCTCCTTCAACTGCTGTGTGTTTTTCTATCTTTTCATTTTGCTTACTGTGTTTGGGGTCTCCTT
>NC_041224.1:75787792-75813668 GCF_002837175.3 Physeter macrocephalus
CTGGTCATTGAGTGAAGTTGGGTCTTGGTGTTGAGATGGAGATCTCTGGGAGATTTTCGCCGTTTGATATTGCGTGGAGCTGGGAGGTGTCTTGTGGCCCAGTGTCCTGATGTTGGTTCTCCCACCTCAGAGACACAGCCCTGACACCTGGCTGGAGCCCCAAGAGCCTTTAAGCCACATGGCTCAAAATAAAAGCGAGAAAAAATAAAAAGGAAAGAAAGAAAGGAAGGAAGGGAGGAAGGAAGGGAGGAAGGAAGAAAGGAAGGAAGAAATGAAGGAAGGAAGAAAGCAAGAAAGGAAGGAAGGAGGAGAGAAAGAAAGGGAGGAAGGAAGGAAGGAAGAAAGGAGGGAAGGAGGGAAGAAGGGAAGGAAGAAAGAAAGGGAGAAGACAGAATAAAGTAGGATAAACTATAGTTATTAAAATAAAAAATAATTATTAAGAAAAATTTTATAAAAAAAAAAAAAACGGGTCTGTCAGAACCCTAGGACAAATGGTGAAAGCAACGCTATATAGACAAAATCTTACACAGCAGCACACACACACACTCACAAAAAGAGAAAAGGGAGAAAATAATAATATATCTTGCTCCCAAAGTCCACCTCCTCAACTTGGGATGATTCTCTGTCTATTCAGGTATTCCACAGATGCAGGGCACTTCAAGTTGATTGTGGAGCTTTAATCCGCTGCTTTTGAGGCTGCTGGGAGAGACCTCCCCCTCTCCTCTGTGTTCGTACAGCTCCTGGGGTTCAGCTTTGGACTTGGCCCCGCCTCTGTGCATAGGTCATCCGAGGGCGTCTGCTCTTCGCTCAGACATGACGGGGTTAAAGGAGCAGCTGATTCAGGGGCTCTAGCACAGGCCGGGGGGAGGGAGGGGCACGGATGCGGGGCAAGCCTGCAGCGGCAGAGGCCGGTGTGACGTTGCATCAGCCCGAGGCATGCTGCGCGTTCTCCCGGAGAAGCTGTCCCTGGATCCCAGGACCCCGGCAGTGGCGGGCTGCACGAGCTCCCAGGAGGGGCGGTGTGGAGAGTGACCTGTGCTTGCACACAGGCCTCTTGTTGGCAGCAGCAGCAGCCCTAGCGTCCCACGCCGGTCTCTGGTGTCCGCGCCAACAGCCGCGGCTCGCGCCCGTTTCCGGAGCTCCTGTACACGGTGCGCTTACTCCCCTCTCCTCTTGCACCAGGAAGCAAAGAGGCAAGAAAAAGTCTCTTGTCACGTCGGCAGCTCCGTGCCCGTTTCTGGAGCTCCTTTAAGCGGCGCGCTTAAACCCCTCTCCTCGCCCACCAGGAAACAAAGAGGGAAGAAAAGGTCTCTTGCCTCTTCGGCAGCTCCAGACTTCTCCCGGACTCCCTTCCGGCTAGCCGTGGTGCACTAACCCCTTCAGGCTGTTTTCACGCTGCCAACTCCAGACTTCTCCCTGGGATCCAACCGAAGCCGAAGCCCGAGGCTCAGCTCCCAGCCCCCGCCCTTCCCGGCGGGTGAGCAGACAAGCCTCTCCAGCTGGTGAGTGCCAGTCAGCACCGATCCTCTGTGCTGGAATCTCTCTGCTTTGCCCTCCACACCCTGTTGCTGCGCTCTCCTCCGTGGCTCTGAAGCTCCCCCATCTGCCTCCCACAGTCTCCGCCCGTGAAGGGGCTTCTAGTGTGTGGAAACCTTTCATCCTTCACAGCTCCCTCCCACTGGTGCAGGTCCCGTCCCTATTCTTTTGTCTCTGTTTATTCTTTTTTCTTTTGCCCTACCCAGGTACGGGGGGAGTTTCTTGCCTTTTGGGAGGTCTGAGGTCTTCTGCCAGCATTCAGTGGGCGTTCTATAGGAGCAGTTCCACGTGTAGATGTATTTCTGATGTATCTGTGAGGAGGAAGGTGATCTCTGTGTCTTACTCTTCCGCCATCTTCTCTCTTCCCCCCCTATTTAATTTTCTGATTCAGTCTAGCAAAAGCTTTGTCGATCCTGTTTATTAAAAAAAAAAACAACCCAAAACCCAGCCCTTGGTTTCATTGATCTTTTCTAGTATTTTTCTGGTTTCTATTTCATTTTTTTCTGCTCTGATCTTTTTATTTCTTTCTTTTTACTCAATTTAGTCTTTGTTTGTTCTTTTTCTATTCCCTTAATGTGTAACGTGAGGTTGTTTACTTGAGCTCTTTCTTGTTTCTTAATGTAGGCAGATATTTATCACTATAGACTTCCCTCTTAGGACTGCTTTTGCAACATCTCATAGGTTTTGATATGTTGTGCTTCCATGTTCATTTGTTTCAAGATGTTTCTTAATTCCCTTTGCTATTTCTTCTTTAACCCATTGTTTATTCAGGAACATGTTGCTTAGTCTTATATATTTGGGATTTTTCCAGCTTTCCTTCTATTATTGATTTCTGGTTTCATACCATTGCAGTTAGAAAAGATACTTAGTATGATTTCATTCTTCTTAAATATGGTAAGACTTTTTTGTGACCTGTCATGTGATCTATCCTGGATAATGTTGCATGTGCCCTTGAGAAGAATGTATATTCTGAAATGTTTGTATATTTCTGTTAGGTCCATTTGGTCTAAAGTATAGTTCAAGTCCACTGTTTCCTCATTGATTTTCTGTCTGGATGATATATATATTGTTAAAAGTGGGGTATTGAAATCCTCTTCTATTATTGTATTGTTGCCTATTTCTCCCTTTGATCTGTTAGTATTAATATATTTAGGTGCTCTGATGTTGGGTGCATATACATTTATGATTGTTATATCTTCTTGATGAGTTGAACCCTTTATCATTACATAATGACCATCTTTGTTTCTTGTTACTATTTTTGGCTTAAGGTCAATTTTGTTTGATATAGTATAGCTACCCATGCTCTTTTGGCTTCCACTTACATGGAATATCTTTTGCCATCCCTTCACTTTGAACCTATGCATGTCCTTAGAGCTTAGATTAATCTCTTGTAGTATACAGTTGGGTCTTTTCTTTTTTTAATCTATCCATCCAGTCTGTGTCTTTTGATTGGAGAATTTAATCCATTAACATTTACAGTAGTTATTGAGAGGTAAGGACTTACTAATGCCATCTTATTGTTTTCTGACAGTTATTATATTTCCATTTTTTTCTTTTCTTCCTTTCTTGTTGCTTTCCTTTGTAAATTGATGATATTCCACAGTGTTATGTTTTAATTCCCTCTTCTCTTTTATGTATATGTTGTAGATTTTTGCTTTGGGGTTCCCATGAAGTTTAAATAAAACATCTTATAAATATAACAGTGTATTTTTTGCTAATAACAATTTAGTTTGATTGCATATAAAAATTGTATCCATTTATTCCCCCTCCCCCTCCCCTTTTAGGTTTTTGATGATACCATTTACATTTTTTATTGTGTATCCATTAACAAATTGTTGAAGCTAAAGCTATGTTTAATACTTTTGCCTTTTAGCCTTTATCTAGAGTTAAGTAGTTAGCATATCATATTATAGTATTAAGGTATTCAAAATCTTACTCTATCCTTTACCAGTGTGTTGTATATTTTCATGATTTCAAGCTACTAATTAGTGGCCTTTTTTTCAGCTTGAAGAACTCCTTTCAGCATTCCTTGTACTGTACATTCAGTGATGATGAGTTCCCTCAGCTTTTGTTTATTAGGGAAAGATTTTATTTCACCTTTATTTCTAAAGGACCACTTTGCTTGGTAAAGTATTCTTAGTTGGCAGTTTCTTTCTCTTAGCACTTTGAATATATTATCTCATTTTCTCCTGGCCTAGTGTCTGGTGAGAAATCTGCTAATAGTCTTATGGGGGCTCCCTTGTATGAGAGAATTTTTTTTTTCTCTTGCTGCTTTTAGAATTCTCTCTTTATCTTTTAAAATTCTCTGCTTTTAAAATTCTCTCTTTGTCTTTGGTTTTAGACAATTTTATCACTATGTGTTTTGGAGAAGAATGTTTTGGACTGGTGACCTGTTAGCTTCATGAACTTGAATGTCCAATTCTCTTCTCATGTGTGGGAAATTCTCAGCCATTATTTCTTTAAATAAGCTTCTACTCCTTTTTCCTTCTCTCCTCCTTCTGGGACTCCAGTAATGTGTACATTATTTCTTTTGATTATGTCCCATAACTTCTGTAGGCTTTCTTTGTTCCTCTACATTATTTTTTCTTTTTGCTTTTCTCATTGTACAATTTCAGTTGACTTGTCTTCTTGTCCACTGATTCTCCCCTCTATTTGTTCAAATATGCTGTTGAAGCTCTTTGTTGAAGGCTTCAGTTCAGTCATTGTATTCTTTAGCTTCAAAATTTGTTTGGTTCTGTTTTATGTTTTCTGTCTCTTTATTGAGCTTCTCATTTCATTCTTGTTTTATTTTTCTCATATTATCAAGTTGTTTATTTGTGTTCTCTTCTAGCTCTCTGAGCGTCTGTAGGCAATTTTCTTTTGCAATTATTTTAAATTATTTGTTGGGCAATTCATGAATCTCCATTTCTTTGGTCTGGATAGTGGAGGTTTACTGTATTGCTTTGGTAGAGACAAGTTTTCCTGATACTTTCTGATCCCTGTAGCCTTGTGTAGGTGTCCAAGCATTTGAAGAGGTAGTCACCTCTTCCAGACTTTATGGACTGATTTTGGTAAGAGAAGCCTGTTACCTGTGGATAGGGGAACACCGGATTGTGTGGTGACCCCAGATCTAGTGGTACAGGGCACATGGCAGCACTGGATCCAATGCGGGTGTGATGTCTCTTTGTCTCAAGGCCACTCGGATTCACAGTATTGACAACTATGTATTCCTGGGTGAGCACTGCAGGGAATCTGAAATGGCTGCAAGGGATGTTGGGCTTCTAAGCATGCCTCTTGAATCAATAGCTAGGGACCAGGGCAGGCAGCAGTGGTGGCTGGAGCCAATGGTGTGCACATACTCTGCTTCAGGGGCTGCTGCAGATGCCTTTGTAGTGGCAGAGGTTATTTGCAGGCACACTTGAAGTGATGGGGGTCAGGGCAGGTAGCAAGGGCCAGGGCCAGCTATGGGCTCACTGTCATCTGTGGAGGACCTGGGTGTCAGCATGTTTTCCTATGGCTTCACACTCTACCCTCGGGTATGTATACTACAGTGGAGGACAGTGACAGCGGTCAGGCTGTGGGGCATGCAGGCCCTCAGCTGGATGAACTACCTACATGTGGGCATGGTGGTGCTGGCCAGCAACAGAAGACAGGGCCTCATCTGGACTCAGAAACAGCTGCTAGGGGCCCTGGTCCTTGGTGTTCTCTCCTGTGGCTGTATTCTTTCCCCCTGGGCATGCACACTGCAGTGAAGGCCAGGGGTGGGGGTCAGGCTGGGGGCATGCATGTGCACTGCTGGAGGGGCTAGTTACAGGTAGGTGTGGTGGTGCTGGCCAGTTACAGAAGGCAGGGCCTGATCCAGGTCTGCAGGCAGCTGCAGGGTCCTTGGATGTCAGTGTGCTACAGTCTCCCCATGGGTTGTGCACACTGTAGTGAGGGCTGGTGATGGGGGTTGGGCATTGGCATGCTGGAGCAAAGCTGGAGGGGCTGTCTATAGGTGGGCATCTTGTTGCTTCCCTGTGAGGGAAGACAGGGCCTGATCCTTGCCCAAAAGCAGCATCAGGGGGCCTGGCAGTCAGTGTGTTTACCTGTGTCTGTACCGTTTCCTCTCCCTGCATATGTGCTATGGTGGAGGCCAGTGACCAGCATCAGGCTGGCGGCATACTGGTGGGCAGCTGGAGGGTCTAGTCCCTAGCACAGAGCCAGTGGTGGGGGTCAGCTGACGGCACTGAGGTTTGTGTCTTGCACATGTAGCTGTTGAAGCCAGCTTGCTCTAAGTGTAGCTCCCAGGCTCTGGTGGGGGTGGGGAGGGACTCAGGTGTCTTCTTATCCATGTGCAGCCACAGAGACCTTGGATGGCTACTGGTGCAGGTCCAGGCTCTTGCAGGAGGCAGTGGGTGGGGGGGAGGGGGTTAGGAAGCAGGGAGGGACTGGACTGAAGCTCGGCTGGCTGGCATTGGGGAATGTAAATACCTGTGGTGTGGCTGGCAAATCTGAGCAGCTGGCTGGTGACTTCATCAGTGGTGGAAGCTGCTGAGCTTGTCTGCAGGGCAGGTCTCCCACTCAGAGGCACTCTTAGTAGCTGGCCTTCTTGGTGCTGAATACTGTCTTGGAGGATGGGATGATACACGCAAAATGTAGTTGTCTTCCTTCTCTTCTTGTGCAGTTACTCTCAGGTTTGTTGGGTTTTTTTGGTTTTGTTTTTTTTCCCCACCATGTTGCTAAAATTTCATAAGTGGATTCTAGAGATTTCCTGGAGCTGTTTTTGTTTGTGGATAGCTGCCTAATCATTGATCTCTGCTCAGGGACAGGGAAGCCGGGATCTTTTACATAGCCATTTTTTCCAGAATCTTCTTCTATTTTATTATCTTGCTTGATTGCTCTGGCTAGGATTGCCAGTATGTTGACCAAGAATGGTGAGAGTGGCACCCTTGTCTTGTTCCTGATCTTAGAGGAAGAGCTTTCAACCTTTCACTGTTGCATATGATTGATTGTGGGTTGGTTGGGTGTGGGTTTGTCATATAAAGCCTTAATTGTATTGAGGTTTGCTCCTTCTATACCCACTTTACTGAGCATTTTTATCATGAAAGGATGTTTTATTTTGTCAAATGTTTTTTCTGCATCTATTGAAATGATCATATGAATTTTACCTTTCATTCTATTAATGTGATACATCACATTGATTGATTTGCATATGTTGAACCACCCTTGTATCCCAGGGATAAATCTAACTTGATCATGGTGTATTATCCTTTTAATGTGCCATTGAATTTGTTCTGCTAATATTTTGTTGAGAATTTTTGCATCTCTGTTCATTGGGGATACTGGTCTGTAATTTTTCTTGTATTGTCCTTATCTGGCTTTGGTTATCAGGGTAGTCCTGTCCTCATAAAAAGAGTTTTGGAGTGTTCCCTCCAATTCAATTTTTTGGAATAGTTTGAGGATTGGTATTAAATTTTTAACTGATTTAGAATTCACCAGCAAAACCATCTGGTCCTGGGCTTTTTTGTGTTGGGAGGTTTTTGATTGAATCTTCTTCTTATTGGTCTAGTCAGATTTTCTGTTTCTTCCTGATTCAGTCTTGGTTGGTTGTATATTACTAGGAATTTATCCATTTCTTCTCTGTTGTTCAATTTGTTGGTATACAAGTGTTCCTTGTAATGTCTTATGATGCTATGTATTTCTGTTATCAGTTGTGATATTGCCTCTTTCATTTCTGATTGTATTCTCTTATTCTTAATTAGTCTAGCTAAAGTTTTGTCAATTTTGTTTTTAAAGAAAATAACTCTTGGTTTTGAATCTTTTATATTTTTGCTCTGATCTCTATTTCCTTTATTTCCCCTCTGATCTGTTATTTCCTTCCTTCTGCTTACCTTGGCTTAGTTTGTTCTTCTTTTTCTAGTGCTTTGAGGTGTAAAGTTAGGTTATTTTGGATCTTTCTTTGTTTGTAAATGCATTTATCACTATAAACTTCCCTTTATGAACTGCTTTTGCAACATCCCATTGGTTTTGGTATGTTTTGTTTCCACTTGCATTTGTTTCAAGATATGTCTTGATTTCCCTTTTGATTGATTTCTTTTTGACCCATTAGTTGTTCAGGAGTGTGTAATTTATATCTTGTTTATACCAGACATACCGTTAAGTGAAGAAAGCAAAAGAAACAAAAACAAAAAAACCCCACCAAAATGCTAATTTATGCGAAAGAAATAATACAGGAAGGATTAAACCAGAAGCTAGAGACTGGTTATCTACAGAGGGCTGGTGGGAAAAGTCAGGGAGGGGGATGGGGTAGCAGGGGTGAGAAGAGAGTGACATTACTGTATCTTTTGTATAGCTCTCTTAGAACATAATAATGTTTCAGATACCATTCACTTATCTCCCCCCAAATAAATTAAAACCAACTAGTAGGAGGGGGAGTACCTGAAATGAAATAAAAGCCAACAAGAGATCCTAACTATATTATATTGAATAACGTTAACACTGAAGGTGGTTGGGAACGTAAAGTAACCATGGAAAACACTGTCCTCACTGGATAATATAAGGCCAGAGGGAAAAAGAACTACACAAATGCTCTAATCTGGTCAATAAATGTGTTTCTCACACAGGTGTGGACTGGCAATTTTTTTTTTTCTTCCCATGCCATACATCATGAAGAATCCTAGTTCCCCGACCACGGATCAAACCCGTGTCCCCTGCAGTGGAAGCACAGAGTTTTAACCACTGGACCACCAGGGAAGTCCCTGGACTAGCAATTCTGAAACTACCTTATGTGTACGCTAGAACTGAACAAGTAAGTAAAAAGATTGCAGATAATGAGAGCCAGATTCTTACCTTAGGAGAAAGAATTTACAAATAAGGAAAGGTTAAAATGAACCCTGTGATGTTGAATTGAAATTGGAAGTGTTACTGTAAGCTCATGTTTTTTCGCATACATATGTTTCGATAACTAGCTGCAGAATATGGATGTGTGTCTGTGAGTGAGCATACCTATATTTATTTCCTAGCTTTGGTGGCAGAGAGGGCCAAAAAGCAGTGACTCTAGTAGCAATGAGCACATGTAGTGCCAAAATCTTGGCTTCTCAATGCCATTCTCCAATAAATGGAACTAGGAATCCTTGGAGAGGTGGTTGTTCCAGTACCTGGACAGGGAATGAATATGAGAGTGTTTAACATCTTGCCAGAAAATAAGGAAATGCTTAAAAAATGGGGAGGAGCTTTTCCAAGGAACACAGGAGTCTACCTAAAGGAGCTCTTAATGGCCAAAACTGGAATAATATAAGGAATAAAATAGTGATAGTACTAGATTATAACCCATAGAATAAAATAAATATCCATGATTCCATAATTAATATGATTGATTAAATAAATTAGTGGGGAGAAGAGACAGCTCTTCCTTCAGAAGTCCAATTAATAAATGTAGAAGAAAACAGGCAAATACTACAGAAACAGTTGTTCTAAACAAGATGCTAAAATTAGTAGGTGAAAGTTTGAAAAACCTATGTACAGTTTCAAAGTATCATCTCCCCAAGATACTTATCAACTACAAAGGGAAAGATAGTAACTTTACAGTGGAGAAACCCAATAGAAACCACTTAACCAAGTGGTCAAGGTCAACATCACCTGTACATATGACATGAACTGCATGATGCATTAAGGATACATCATTTCTGTGGAATTCTTGCCAAAATGCACACATTCCAATATGAGAAAACATCAGACAAATCCACCCATCAAGGGATACTATTTGGAGTAACTGATCAGTATTCTTCAAAAGTGTCTTGTCTTTTTGAAGACAAGAAAAGACTGAGGAACTATTACAGAGACATAACTAAATGCAATGTGGGATCCTGGATTGGATCCTAGAACAGAGATAGTGGATAAAGAGGTGAAATTCAAATAAATAAGGTATTTAGTTAATAGCACTGTATCAATGTTAATTTCTTGGTTCTGATAGTGGTACTATGGTTATGTAAGTTAACATTAGGGAAAGCTAAGTGAGGGACATATGGAACCTACTATTTTTCCAACTTTTCTGTAAGTTAAAAATTAGTTCAAAATAAAGTTTTAAAAAAGGGTGGTGGAGAATATGGTGAAACCAGTTAGTATAACTGATTTTTTTCTTCCCCAGCTGCGTTCAGCCGCTTTGGTATATACAGAGCAGGCAGACTGTGTGTAAGACAGTGACTGGAGTCTAGAGCATGTTCTCAAAGTGGGGTAAGCTGCCCTGTTAGTTTGGGTCCTCTAGGAAGCAGACACTGTGGTGGAGGTGGGAATTTACCCCAGCTACGTGCAGTCATGGGCTGGGGCCCACCTCTCACTCGCTGGGCTAAGCACACTCTGCCTGGCAGCATGTGTCCACTCAGCCCCCACGAGCCCCTTCCTGTAGTGTTCCAGGTGCCTATTTGGAACCTCCCAACTCTTGTGTCAGCTGGAAGGAAGACCGCTGCCTCCTCAGTTCTAAAACCAAGTGGTACTTTGACCCCTTGTGAGAGACTTGACTTGACAGGCAGATGGGAGCAGGCAGGAGGAGCCATCCCACTGGCAGAAGAAAGATCACTGAAAAGTCATTTTCTTGGCTGGTGTCAGTCACAGAATCAACTGAAAAACAAGACAGAGCCTAGAGGGAGGCAGCACCCATGGGAGCCAACTAGGAAATCGCAATGAATTGATTTTAAGTAGCTGCCGGTGTGATTATTTTTAGCCACAGGCCTCAACCAGCTTTTCAAAACCTGCTAGTAAGAGTCTCACAGTAGCCAGCAAGTAAAGCTAGCACAGAAATTTAGCTTTTAATTTGATAGCAAGAATCTGCTTAGCTGGGAGATGGCTTAGAAAGCGAATCAGAGGAACTCTTTCTGCTGCAAGTTTAAGATAATTTTTCACATCACTTTTGAAAATAAAATTTTTTTTAGTAAATCTGTCTTCTACCACCCCAGCTCAGTATTATATATGCATGTTGAGTAAAACAAATTATTTCACCACCTAAACTTGAGGGAGAAATAGACTCGGATGATAGTAAGTGCCGGCAATGCCCCACCCCCACACTTTGGTGGCATATCCTGCAGGAAGCCGCGATCAGAGACTGAATGGGTTTAATGTATCCACACCAGCATGCACAGAACGGCCAGGCTGGCTGATGCTGGGACTGGATCCCTGGCTGCTTCCTAAAGCGTCCAGGGCCGCCCCAGGAGGAGAGGCCTCGGGAGCCAATACAGGGGAGGCTGGTGGGGTGCCGCCAACAGTTTCCCTGACCACATCTTAAAGCAAGTGAAAGGGACCTGCAGGCGGAAAAAGGGAGGGGAGGGGAAGGAGGAGGGAAAGGGAAAGGGAGGGGAGGGAGAGAAGAAGGGGAAGGGAAAAGAGGACGACTGGTGGCAAACATGACAGAGTCTGGAGTACACAGGAAAAGCCAGTCCATCTTTACTGTAGTGAGTGCAGGATACAAAGAGTTTACAACAATCTCTAACATTTTCTTAACCATTTGATAAAAAGTTCACTATAATATTTATTGTATAATGAAGAAAAAAAACACATTCAGGGAAAAATTGAGATTAACTTATTTTTCTTAAAAGGTTCATCTCAAGGATGGCAACAAAGTCCAGCTTGTGCCGCCAAACGGTTTTA
Source organism: Physeter macrocephalus (assembly GCF_002837175.3). Lineage (NCBI taxonomy): Eukaryota > Metazoa > Chordata > Mammalia > Artiodactyla > Physeteridae > Physeter > Physeter macrocephalus. The sequence continues at coordinate 75,798,929 of NC_041224.1, forward strand.
CATGATCAAACCGTGTACAGCTTCTTGTGTGAACTGTTGACTACAAACATTTACCAAATACATAAATCTCTTTTAAAAAAGCCATTTTAAATATAGCAAAGCAGTGTCTTCTCGCACAGCAAAGTGAAGGAAGTTTCTACAGAGAAATAAAAGTTTTACAATTGTAAAATCTTTTTCACATTCTAATCATCTAGCTTCTTATGATCCAATGCCAGGAGTTTTCTGGTTCCTTATTTACTATGTATTTCTTGTGCGCATGATGGTTAATACAGAAAATATGTTAATGCTTTATTAGTTGTCCTTACAGTAAAAGGAAATGGTAAAACATATATTGTTCTTTTAGAACAAACCCCTGATTTAGTTTCTAACACAATGGACATAATTAGGGCTCAAAAGATTGATTTTTGATTGGGACCATCTGTAGATGTACAATGGTGACTTTCACTCTCAGTGTAGTACCAGGTAGACTGCTGAAGGAAGTACAGCTGCTGGAAACTGTACTTTAACCAGTGCAATTTAAGCTTTTTTTGTTTTTGTCTTTTAGTAATAAAATACTTCATCTGCAGGGATAAAATTTCTTATGATGGTGTCATACAAAAACACATGAGTCTAAAAGGGTAGAAAAGTAGGTTCTAAAGTAACACGGTTAGTGTCTTCCCCACTCTGAGCTGGTTTCCACCAGGAGACATGTATGTTTATGTGTTCGTACATGGGGTCTGGGTGAGGGCGTCTCTGTCAAGTCCATATGCTCTAAGTCACACTGGGTGTATGGGAAAAGGGTTAACAGTCAAATACTCAGTTCCTGAAAACGGAATACATTGTTACTTGGTCAGCGTAATTGAAATACAAACTCCGAGCCTTGTGTGATATTATTTTAGAAAACAGTAGTTGTACTGATTATAAACCTGCATAGAAAGAAAGACTATTGAGATACAGTCAGAAAAGCCATCTCATAAGGCACACAAGAAAATAGACAGTAAATGTGAATGTGTTAACTCCTATCCCATGTACAGCAGAAGTTCATGAACATGCATAAATAACAACCAAAGAAGCACTGAACACTTCCAAAGCTATAAATGGTTTACAAAGTGGTAAGGATTATCCTGGAAATTCAGTGCTGGGAAACTGTCTTCTTTCAATTAGGTGTGACCTCATGAAGAAATGTGCCTGTAAGTAGTTCAGTAAAATAAGTACATTTTAAAGAAAAAACAATCCTTTCTGAATATGAGCCAAATGTCTAAACTGACAAGAGGAGAAAGCATATTGCCCTCCCTTTTTTGGCCTCTCAAAATTTACTACCGGAAATGTCATTAAAAACAGAATTCCATTTTGCAGCTGGGAATGCCACAAGTTTATCCTGTACCTACTACCTGTGTGTCAGCCAGGAAGTCTGGCTGATGATTTGTCACGAAGAGCATAGGAGGAAAACGTCACAAGGAACGCAATTTAGGGGGAAAAACCAAAACATAAGTAAAAATTGTAGGTAACTGCTTAATATTAAGTTTAAAATAGAAAATAGCAGTAATTTTAACCCCTTATTTTGAGTTTCTCAGGAAAGGGAATATTTAAAAATCGATGATGAAAGACATACAGGACTTTGAATTTTGTTCATGGCACAAGCCCAGGGACCTGCCGAACTTGCTGTTACCACTTAAGCTGTCTTCCTGTGAGAGTAAGGCCTTGGTCAGCATCTCAGTTGAGGGCATTAGGATGGCAAGAGTTGTGCCAAGAATCGGCACCATGAGAGGACTGCTCCCCACACTGCAGTGTCATTCGATGCACAGAGTGCCCGGCGTGGTAGTATTCTGTAGCCAGCTGCATCACGCTATTTTAGAGGGTCAAGGAAAAAAAACCCCTTTCCCCACGAATATTTTTCCCTAATCATTTACCACTTATAAAACCTTTGTGCTCATCAACTATTTTGCCATTTTCTCTAATATTAATTAAATTAGGTCAACTTTTCTACTATATTTTTTTCCTCACAAAAGGCAAGTTTTAAATAATGCCTTATAAAATCTGTCACAACACATTTTACATTTATGCAGGATGAACTTAACACCAATTTTTTTTTGCCACTTTGCTATTTATATACACATATAAAATATATAATGATGCTCAACCCATACAGCACAAAGATTACAATGTAACATCACACATTCACCACCAGTGAGGGGAGAAACCCCTTTATACAATCCTCTGAAAAGACTGGGCCAATAATTAAAATCCAAAGTACAGTATATTTAACAAAATAGTAAATATTAAACAGTGAATACTCTACTTAATAAGGATCTCGCCTTTTCCCCCTAAATTGGCGGCAATCCACAAAAATATACTTTTTAATCTGGTGACCATACAATACATAGGTACTTACATCAAAGGTGATAATATATTTAAGATTCTATATACACAAAGAGTTTGGCTCAACTTTTAATTTACATATAGAGTAATAAGTGTTCATGGCTTTTTTTTTCCAAGGTTCTGCTTGCAAGATATTTTTGTTTGTTTTTTTCCCCCTCTTAAAATAAAACTAGAAAGTTAAAACAAGATAAAGCTATTCTCTAAAAAAAAAGTTACAACATACAGCTTTGGCTTATATAAATAATTCATAGCAGAATGTGTTCAAAAGTAGTGAATATAATTTTATATATAGTCATCAATTCATAAGGGTGTTTTCTTTCATATAAAATATACATGAGCTAAAATCAGTTTCTTTAACTTTTATGATATGAATGTAAAAAGAAACTTCTGACATATTCCAATTATAACTTAATATATTAATTTACTGTTAATGCTCTATATTTCTAGGCTAATATTTTCTGAATATTTCATGCGTGTTTTCTATTCTCTCTCTTTTTTATTAGCTAAAGATCACTTCTTTGACCCAATACATTTTTGCACGTGCAAAACAGTTATGTGTGGGGCTTTTTTGTTTTGTTTTTTGTTTTTAATATCAACAGCCCTTTCCCATGCACCTCTTTGCAACAGAGACCCATGCCAGGTGGGTAATTAATATAAATGTCATTTTATGTACAGTATTGCTTTCTTGGTTCCTGCTTTTCTACTGCTCTGTTCTACAAAGCATTTTTCTTAAGTAACTACAGTCACCGCACAGTTAAATAAAACAAGTAGGGGCCCTCTAGGTTTCTGCAAGCTAGTGTGGGAGAATTATATATATGGGTACACGTTTCTCTGCAAAAACTGGTTATCTTATGAAACAAGTAGTCCAAGGAAGTGCCAGACTAGACTCTGCCTACAGGGTGCTCTGTTTGCCATGGGATGCACACCTGCAGATCTACAAGAGTTTGCAGGTAAGTGCCTGATTCCGTGTATGCAACACACACCCACACATACACACACTCACACCCACATACATATATATGTAAAGGGATATATATGTATGTATGTACATATAAATATATTTAACTCATGTCCTTATTTACCAACTTAGATATGTAGAGCAGTTCACTGCAGTAACAGAAAGTACAAACACCAGCCTGGAAGCCTTAGGTCACCCACGCGTCCATCCTCATTCGCTTTACGGAAGGGCTCTCTCTGTCCTCAGTGTTTGGGGGTCGGCCAAGCACAATCGGAGAATGGAAGTCGCTCCGCGGGTCCTCCCGGTCACTGCCATCATAGGAGCTGCTCGAGCTGCTCAGACTGTCTACAGGGGAGCGGCCCATTTCCTGCCGCGGCTGCGGCTGTGGCTGCGGCTGCGGCTGGGGGGGTTGTGACTGCGGCGGCGGCTGCGGCTGCTGCTGGAAGCCTGATGGGGTCATTCGATCCCGGGGAGGTGAAATTGGTTCTGACTTAATGTTGATGTTTTGGTTGGTATTAATGGATAAATTCGAACCCTGAGATAACTGTCCTCCAGCACTGAAGGAAAAAAAAAAAAAGATATGGTAGATGAGTGAGTGCATCTGCATAAACGGAATATTACAGACACCAACTGACTGAAAAAAGTCCAGGGTCTGAAATACTGTCAGAATTCCCCAAGACCAGTTTTGGTGTTTCCTGCACAGAAAAAAATTACATATCCCTGGTAGAAAAAAACAAGTACAGTTGAGATTTTTAGTGACTGGTCCTGTTACCCACAGTCTTGGTACTTCTGTAGCTGAAGTATCCAAAACAGTGTCAGTGACTAATGCTGTACATGGACCAAAATGGCAGAGGAACAATATGGCAACTTGAATTCTGCTCCCTCTCTTCCTTTCTGCTGCTTCTGTGACAGGCACAACATGTCACCTATTCTCACAGCAGCTCTCAGAAGTCAGTCATGTCACCCTATTTTCCAGATGACGAAAGAGTCTCAGAAAGGGCTAAGTGACTTGCTCAGAGTAGGACACGGTAGAGTGTATACAGGCTTTTCCCCCAGTCTGAGCACCAAGCCTTTTCCACTTGACTTTGCATGCCTGTTTTTAGTGTGTTCATTTACGATGCTCTGCAAAGGCCCAAGGGCCAAACACCTGTGTAGGCAAAGAAATTTCCCTCAGATACTCTGTGCCTTTCTCCATGACATAATTCCCAAGACGACTGATAACAGTATGCATTGTGGAGCTATTTCAGGATGCAGGGAAGCTCTCTGGGGATTTTCAGGGCAGGAGGCTAGGAGGCTGGGTGTCCCGAGTGTCCTGAGCAGGGGCGAGGCAGCCAACCCTCGTGGAGGCCACGTGGGCCTGCTATGGTGTCCCCTCTTCTAGGATGTTCTCCTCTAGCTGCTCTGTGGGCTGACTATTCTGGTTCTACTGAAGCACCATTCCCCTTCTGCTGGTGATGCCTGGTCCTACCTGGGCACCACTGTAAACCCTTTTCAGTTATATCCTCACACGCTGTCCATAAGGAACATTCTCTTTTGTGAACCCTTCTTGGTGAGGTATACAGTGTATGCAGTGGGCTGGGATCAACCACATGAATCCCATGTAGCTTGATTCATACATAAGATACCCAAGCCCTACCACTCCTCCCCTACGATCCAGGGAGAAAGCAAAGGGCACAGCTCATTTTCTTATTCTCTTTGTCTGTTGATGTTAACCAAGGCAAAAAAAGAGAAGGGTGGTAGGTAGGCTGGAATACCTTCAGGCTGCCTTTCTTCAAACAGTGGAATGAGACAGAGGTTGGGAAACAGGGGTAGAGATTTGGGGAAAGTTTCTAGTTACTCACACGAGAGAGCTGAGGGCTGCTTGTCCTAAATGGTGCTGCTGCCAGGCTGACACCTGTCCCAGAGACAGCATTCCTGGGGAGTTGAAGCCCTGCAGGGCCGACAGGTCTGCACTAGTCAGTGAGTAATCTAAAAAAGAAGGAAATGTTGCTTGTGTGTGTAATAAAAGGACCATGCAAAACCTGTTTTTCAAATAGTTGCTTCAAAAGTTTTCTTAGTTTGAGAGAAGCCAGGTACTTCATAACATCAAACAACGCACTTATGGGTCTAAAACCCACAAAAAATTTTTCTTTGGGGGGGTTTATAGGACCTAGCTGTATTCAGTTGTCTGGGATTATTTCAATAAAAAAGGTTTCAATTTTGTACTGAATAATTTATAGTTTATTATTTTACAAGAAGTCGAGATACTTCTTCCGGACTTGTAAATAGAAATAATAAAAATGCCATCACTAAAGGATGTTCCTATACAATTGTTATTTTAAATAAATATGCCCACTGCTACCCTCCTGAACAAAGAGAAACACTCCAGCTCACCCTGACTCCATCTAAATCAGCACGTCTCATATTCTTGAAGTACAGGGGGAGCAGGAAAGACTCAGGACCCCTTCTCATGGGGTGCCAAGCTTAGTGACATAGACAGTATTTACATTATCACACAATTAAATAACTGCGTTTGTTCGAAGTACAGGAACTGTCAAAGATCCCTGATTGCATGCAAAATGAAAGTTCATCAAAAAACTGTTACAAGACATAATACACATGAATGCTTCAGTCATAATCATTGTGACCAAGACTTAGGATGTTAGTCATCATTCACACGTAGAGTTATTTCAGTTCATCATTAACACTTGTCTTTTTCTAAAGAGAGGAGGCAAAAACTCTTCTAACTTCTTTTTCATGTCTCAAGAGAGGTGTTTAAAGAAATTGGTCTTCCTAGTGAATTAGCATTTTAAAAAAAGAAACTGAGTTGAAACAGCATAGCTCTGCTTAGGATATTTTCTCATTCAGTGTTCTCTAAGATTGCCTCGTCCCTCCCCACAGAAGCTGGGGTGGGGGTCCATCACACTGTGCCTTCCACAGTGCTTCCAAGTCCTTCCAACTACTTACTTGACATGTCTACTTGGATGTCTCTCCAGACACCTCAAATCTGACATGACCCCAACTTAACTCATCATTTCCTCCAAACCTGCTTCTCTTTAGTAAATGGAACCAACTTTCACATGACTGTTTGTGCCAGAAACCTGTGGGTGTTATCCTTGGTACTTACTTCCACCACCAACCATCATGTCTGCTTGACTCTAGCTACTGTCTCTCAAGCCTGCCCAAGTTTCACCGTCTCTACTGCCACCACCCTAGTTCACGCCATCAGTATCCACTACTTGGACCATGATAGTAGCCTCTTGTGTGGTGTCCTTGAATTCACTTTTGCCCCATGCACACTGTAGCCAGGTGATCTCAAAAAACAAATATGGTCATGATACCTCTCTGCTTAAAACCTTTCTATGGCTTCCCAATGCTCTCAATGCTTCTCATGTCCAAAGTCCTCAACAAGGCCTATGCATCCCTACTTACCACTGAAGTTTCAACTCTACAGCCGTCCCATCCCTCCAGCCCACTCCTGCTGCCTCCCAGCCTCTGTACACAGTACTCCCTCTTCCCGGAACACTCTCCCTACTCTGCCTGGCTGAGTCACGCATGCTCCTTCAGGTTGAAGCTTCAGTGCAGCCCTTAACATGACAGTAATAAATTATTCCTAGAGCTGTCTGTCCTGTGTCTTTTCCTCTGATAGACCCTACATTCCACTGTTAACCATGTACTCTTGTATTTCCAGTGCCTGGCACGGTGCTTGTCACACAGTACGTGTTCAATAAATATGTGCTGAATGGATCCATGAATAAATGGAGAAGCTGGGAGTGATCTTATGGATGGGCATGAGGAAGCATCTATATGATTCCTCCACACAGAACTACTGTACTCTTTGAAATGTTGCTCATTTATTCATCCCTGTACTGACTGACTGGCATGTGTTTGACACATGCCACACACAGACAACGTAGCTGATATACTAACGAAAGACAAAACATGGACGCATGTTTTAAAAAGGCAAATAGATAAATACGTTAAAGATAACGTGGTAACATTAAACAGAATAGGTGCTCTGAGAGAGAGCAAAGACTATGTAGTTAAAGAAGGAGTGAGATTGATGCTAAGTGATGGACAGTTTCGACAGAACCTGACTCCATTTTTATGTTTTGGTAATTCCTTCTGGACTTAAAAAAAAAAGATTCTTTAAATCCAATGGCATTTCTAAAAACAAATACGGGGGATATCTAAGTTGAATACTGGAAAAACCTGTCATGAAATGCTCAGTAAACTGTAAACTAATGTTGACACCCAATTCAAGTCCCATCTCCTCAGCCAACACTCCTCTGAACATTCTAGCTCACAGATTTCCTTCTTTCCTCACCTTCTTGAGATCAGAGTATCAACTGGTAACCTCAACAGCTCCGGACTTCCCCGCCATAGTTACCAACTTAGGTATGTCCTGTCTCCTTTTCCAGAATAAACTTGGAAGAAAATGTTATGTCCCTAGAATAGTGTTGCTCATATAGCTGGTGATCAGGACAATGAAACAGAATTTCTATGAATGCATAATCCCTGGCTTTACTCTAGATTTAGCTAATGGATTTGGACATTTTTTTTCATATTGATTGTTGGAAAAGTTAGTAGACATTTTCTAAGAGGCTTTCTTTTTCAACAAAACCTTTTAAAGTTATTTCTGTTTTAAAAGAACTACTTGGAATTAAAGCAGCAATCAAATGTATTGATGGCTCTGCACCCCTCTGGGAGCTCCAGAGAGCAGGGTGAAAGCACCGTGCTACAGCATTTACCCTGAAGTCTAAAATTAGATGATTTTTATTAGTCTCCTTATTAGAATCACAAAAGAATAAATTCTCTGCACTGTAGTTTCTGAAAAACTGGCAAGGTATTAACTATTTCCCTCTTTCCTTCTTTTGAAGCATCAGGTGTTTGGCTCAGCTGGTGAGAAAGTGAAGCCCCATGTGTCCTCTGCCACTCCCTATAATGGCACATCTAGAGAAACCTGTGCACAGAGGGTTCTCCACACAGCATGCGTGGCTGAAAGCACCCCCCCTTCAGTCACTGCAGCATTCTTAAATTTGCCTGATATACCCTCCAAATAGGGTATTTGGGAGTGAAATGTCTAAATAAACACGAATGAGTGAAAAGCTCCCCTCAGAGGTGACGAGTGACAGACTGAGGAGAAACAAGAAAGCTCCTGGTCTTGCCCCTCAGGCACAAACAGCAGAAACCAAACGGGCAAACACGACCTGCCGGCACAGCCACCCAGCTCCACCTCCCCAAGCCCTGAGGTCCAAAGGGACTCAGTCTTTTCCAAGGTAGGTTGACACAGCATACAGAAAAATACCTTATTTCAAAAGCCTGGAATAGTGAGATGCTGTTTAACAAGAACTATACAGAAAATGCCAAGCCTTTTGCTCCACTTGCTGCATACCATAATTTTGATAACAGCTAGTTGTTTTCTTCGTCAGGGTTGTAAGTAAAAGTTCATGCTGGGAAATCTTTCTATGATCAAATGTGTATTTTCTAATTTTTTTCAAGACTAGCATGTGTTTCTTTAACATATCCAAATGTGAATCTAAGAAACTGGAAATAACTTATTTCAATAAATATACTTTTTAAAAATCATAAAAGCACATGTTGAGCACAAAACAAAAAAATAAAACCCACAAAAGGCAACAGAGTAGGCTTACCAGTGTTGTAGGCGGTCGGCATTGCTGAGTACACCAGGCCCTGCGGAGGCAGGCTAGGGGTTGTCACAGACACCACGGGGGTAGCTAGGGGCTGAGTGGCTTGGGAACTGCTTATCCTCTGGGTATTCTGTGAGAAAGAAGAAAAAGGTAAAAGTGTTATTCTGTGAGTATTTATATTCAAACTTAATATTTTAAAAATAACATTCAATTTAAAAGTGACATTTTTCACAGTTTTATGATGTGAATGTCATTATTCCCTGAAGCAGTGATCATGTGAAAACCTTAAAAATACTAATGAGAATAACTAAATATTTAATTTTTAAGGACTATTTTACATTAATTATTCAGTTTCCCCTAGAGTCTTTTTCATAGAGTTTATTGATGTCAGAGATATACCCTTAAAATAGAAAACTGCATTAGGACTGATAACACTTATGTGTTAGCATAAATGAGGACTTGATGCTACTATAAAGACAGCCAAACTACCCTAAATAAAATATGTGTATATTTTAAATACCCGAGGATAGCAAGGTCATTTGTATATATAGAGATTATAAGTCCATGAGCATATAGGGATCAAAACTACTTTTTGCAGCATTTACATATTAACAAGGTTTTAAGTCATGGCTTACTAAAGTGCAGCTTATATTCATATTTCCTTCCCTGTGATCCTGCAGTTGACACACACACATATATATATATGTACATGTATATGTATGTGTATATTTAGATACAGATTTTTTAAGACTTTTAAAAGAGCAGTTTTAGGTTCATGGCAAAATTGAAGGAAAGGTACAGAGATTTACCATATGCTCCCTGCCTCCATACATGCAGAGCCTCTCCCATCATCCACATCATCCAACACTGACCTGTTTTTTAGGGCAGATTCAGACACAGTCTCCTGACTCTTATGAGAGGAGAAGCTTTGAGTAGAGAGCTCTTGAATAAAGTACTTTTGACAGGGCTGTATGAGAAATGGTAAATGCTTGCCAACTGACAGCATCTACATAGTATCCTATCTACAGTGGGAATGAAAAAAGAAATCAACTATTGAATAATCAAGTCAGTTTAAGATAGTCACCATTCTCTATATGTAGGGGTATGACAGGGCAGTTTCTCATGACACTGCCTTAAGCAAACACTTTCTAAAACTGAGGATCAGAGGAACAGGACAGACTCCAAGTTCCATGTGGTTAGAACACAAGAAGGCTAAAGCATAACTCCAGGGTTATTTTTTTCTAACTGAAGAAATTACAGCCTGATAACTGACATTTGGGGTACTAAGCCATATGAATAAAAGTATAATTCAGTGCCCTTGAGGTTATAAAGAGTCAGGATGTGATTCAGTTTTCTCTATCACCATTTCAAAGGGTAATCAGATAAAGGCCTTTGGTTAGATCTAGATATTTGAACTTTTGATCATTTGATAAGGATCCAGATCTCATTTTATTTCTTTTTAGTTTGTATTTTCTATCCAATCTTAAGTTAGAGGATGTTGGAAAGACCATTCAGGTTATACTGCCCTGGATCTTGTCCCAGATTCACTAATTCCTAAGCACTGGGAAAATCATTTAACCTCTCCAAACCTCTTCAGTTGTAAAGTGGGGAAGATAGCGATCATTGTGCTGCCTGCCTTGTAGTACTACTGTGAGAATCTAGTAAGGTAACAGATGGGAAATGCTTTGAGACAACTGAAGTACTACAGGAAGGTAAGATAGTACCCTTAAATTATTGCTCTAAGAAACCCTCTGGCCCAAGATTTCTACATAACTCGTATAAAAAAAAAGGTAAATATATTTATTCCTTCTGATCCACAGCTATTCCCCTGGAGCTGTCATGAAGTAGAGTTGTTCTAGAATTGCAAGGCTTCTAAAGGAATCTCTGTAGCCTGGTTCTAAAGGAGTCTTTAGTGTAGGCTCCAGGGCACTTGTCTTTATTTCACTTGGGGTCAGAGCCATTCATGATTATATTTTAGAGCTCAAGCCAATTTATACAACTTTCCAAATTCTAATAGATTGTGTTTCTGATTATATTTTGGTCTGACACATAAAGCTCTGCATTTTAAATTGATTAAGTTTTAGAGTCTGAATTAGCTTAAGTTTTAGAAATGTGAATGACTATTTACAGTTTTTGGTTATATATTTGTTTCTTAATTACAAGTATTTATTTTTATGATTGCTATATTTTATAGTCTTCAAATTCTGTAATTGAGGGTATACTTTAAGGAATGTGGAAAGGAATACATTTTTGTCTCAGCATCAAGTTAAAAATTTTAATGAATTTTTGAGACAGAGATCTACTTTGGATTTAATTTGTTCTCACAGATTTGGTCACTGAAACTTCAAGAGTCAAATACTAGGTGAAAAATACAGTACAACATGGTTTGGTCTAGCTTTATCCATGCCATAGCTTCACCTCCATGGAAATCTACTGATGTGACCTCAAGATGGGGGGGTGGGATGGAGTGTGTGTGTGTGTGTGTGTGTGTGTGTGTGTGTGTGTGTAAAACAGTGACACTCCAATATATTGGTTCTACCCATTAAAGCTCAATCGCACTGATTTCCACAACCACTAGAGGGCAACATATTGCTAGATAATTCATAAGTTCACAAGGAAGCATTCATAACTTCTTAAGGGTATAGTGAGGTTTAATCTAAGATGAATTATTTTGTCTTGAACTATAAACATCTATTTGCTAATCATTACTGTATCATTAAGTATTTCCCCAAAAGATAGTTAAAATCTGCACATGATATAATCCAACACCACAATGAAAGCTGGCTAGTATATTTTAGTTAACCAATATGAAACCACATCCAAAACTGTGAGAGTGAACACAAAGTTAAAGAACAATCTCTCATTTTAAGGACAGAGAACAGACAACCTTATCTGAAAAGAAACCAACTGTGCAAAACACACCAGCATGCATATATATATAATAATAAAATGTAAACAAAATGAACAGATGCCTTTCCCCCATGCTTTCATGCAATCTAAACCTCTGTCCATGCTAAAAACTAAACATTTTCAAGTTTTTATTCCCTTTAAAGTCACCTAATTAGCAGCTGACTGAAATCAGAAGATCAGTTCTGTAAGGTTTGAGTTTTAGTTCCCAAAGAAATATATCAACTGAAAGTTATTTTTAGTCAAATTTAATTTCTAGAAAAAAAGCCAATAGAAATAATTTGTTTTGGAAGAAAGGTAATAGCTACTTTTAAGAACAGAATATCTTCTGATAGAAAAAAAAAAAGTAAGTTTGTGTATGTTAAATTAAAGACATTCATTTTAATAAACAGGGAACCCCCTTGTGGTTCAGATCGTCTCATGCAGGATGAAATAATTCTAACTCTGTGAAAAAAGGTGACCTCACCAAAAATGATGTAATCTTTTTGAAAGAAAGAGAAACACAAGACAGTGTGTTACAATCTGAGGAACTGTGAGGGTGAAGTCATTTTCTAAAAATATATTAATAATTTGGGGAACTATAAAAGGTATTTTGTATCTTTCCTTAAAAAAATTCTTTAATGTGTCTTCTCATCATGGACAGCTATTGTTTATAAAGGCTCTATCCCAAAGTTCCCTAAAAAGTTGTAACAAATAAAATGGGTCAAGATATACAATTATAAGTAGAAAAACCAGACTCTGCAGTACCAGTAGGTTGGTTTAGTTATTCAAAATGTTTGGACAGTATTTAATAGCAAGAAAAAAAATCTGTGTAACAAAGGGAATATTAGATAAAAACACTGAAGAGAATTAGTACTTTCTACATCTTTTTCAACTCCCTTCAATCAGAAACCCACACTCACCAACTCCAATTCCTCTTCCTCCGACTGCACTCAGCACATAAGAGGGATAAGAGAGTTACTAAGACTGTTGGTACTTGAATATAAAATATTTCTTTAGAAAAACATGTTATCTGAACACTAGCAGTTGTTTGGAAGTCTAAAGAGATGATTATATATGTAGTGAGTACAAACATAAATTATTTGTTTCTGTACCTGCAGTTGACTTCAAAAGACTGGAAAGATTCTTTTAAATCCTCTAGGGCCAGGATTTAAAGACATTCCTACCCCAACTTGGTCTGCTCTTATGCTGGCCTCGCCTACACATGGCCATGCTACTGTGACAATATATAAAAGGATTTCCTAATCATGAAACTAGTTTCTATTTGGAATTCTGGAGAATATTAACTCTATACTTAGATCTAAATCCTCCCATCCCTACCCTACCTGGTCACACATGTCCATTTATCTTATACTAGATTCTGTGCTCCTTGGTGGGCAGAAATTATCTTGTTTTCTTATTTCCCACAGTAACTAGCATACTGTTATGGAACAACAAGAACTCAAACATTTAGTAAGTATAGTTTTAAATAATACAAATTTATGTGTTTATCATTTGCAAATACAGTTTTCAAATGAATATAATAATTTCAATGGAGAAAAACCACATATATGAAGAAAATGAGACTGGAGGAGAAATGAACTGATAAATCACATACAGAAAAGATGAATGAAACATATTGCTCCTTTTTTCCCTACACATCTAGAAAGTATTAATATGCTAGAAATAATCTACTATCTAGTTTTTTTTATTATTTTACTTGAATAAGTCAAGCTTCTTTGTCAATCTGCGAAAGGTGTCTTTATAAGCATCACTGATACATGAAGCCCCAATCTGAAAGCAGACAATGGTGTAAAATAGGAAGGAGGCTCATTATTTACTCTGAAAAACAACTACCTGGCCTATAAACTTCTATTTCAAATGTGCGCAAAATGCTCTTCCACTGTTTTGTTATAGATGTCTTCACACATCTCCAACTGTAAGACACATCAAAATAATATGGGTGTGTGTATGTACAGTTTTCGCTATAACTTACAGGGATAAGGGTATAAATAGTTTCTGTGGCAAATTTTAAGAATTCCATGGAGATGCTTCATGATCTCTTAAAAAAAGATCAAGATAACTGACAAGTTGCTAAATGTCAAACTTGTAGTTTGTCCTTAAATTTTGCAGTTTATTAGTAATTCTTATAAACATATTTCTACACCTTAAATGAAATATCCTATAGTTTTTATTTCTGAAGGATAGTGGCAGGTATTCCACACCCAGTTCATGAAAGGGGAGCCAAATGACTATCCTCAATGTCATTTTTTCTCAGCTCCTTTTCTTGGGGATATACTTCTCTGTTATATTATAGGTATGCATTTTTTTAACATCTTTATTGGAGTATAATTGATTTACAATGTTGTGTTAGTTTCTGCTATATAACAAAGTGAATCAGCTATATGTACATATATATATCCCCCCCGTATCCCCTCCCTCTTGCATCTCCCTCCCACCCTCCCTATCCCACCCCTCTAGGTGGTCACAAAGCATTAAGCTGATCTCCCTGTGTGTGCGATGCAGCTACTTCCCACTAGCTATCTATTTTACATCTGGTAGTGTATATATGTCAGTGCTAATCTCTCACTTCGTTGCAGCTTACCCTTACCCCTCCCAGTGTCCTCAAGTCCATTCTCTACGTCTGTGTCTTTATTCCTGTCCTGCCCCTAGGTTCGTCAGAACCAATTTTTTTTTTTTATTCCATATGTGTTAGCATACGGTATTTGTTTTTCTCTTTCTGACTTACTTCAATCTGTATGACAGACTCTAGGTCCATCCACCTCACTACAAATAACTCAATTTTGTTTCTTTTTATGGCTGAGTAATATTCGATTGTATGTATGTGCCACATCTTCTTTATCCATTCATCTGTCAATGGACACTTAGGTTGCTTCCATGTCCTGGC
>NC_041224.1:75813984-75816596 GCF_002837175.3 Physeter macrocephalus
GCCGCTCCGCGGCATGTGGGATCCTCCCAGACCGGGGCGCGGACCCGGTTCCCCTGCATCGGCAGGCGGACGCGCAACCACTGCGCCACCAGGGAAGCCCTGTTTGTAGATTTTTTGATGATGGCCATTCTGACTGGTGTGAGGTGATACCTCATTGTGGTTCTGAAATTGCATTTCTCTGATGATTAGTGATGTTGAGCATCCTTTCATGTGTTTGTTGGCAATCTGTATATCTTCTTTGGAGAAATGTCTATTTTAGGTCTTCTGCCCATTTGGGGATTGGGTTGTTTGTTTGATATTAAGCTGCATGAGTTGCTTGTACATTTTGGAGATTAATCCTTTGTTGCTTCGTTTGCAAATATTGCTCCCATTCTGAGGGTGGTCTTTTCATCTTGTTTATGGTTTCCTTTGCTGTGCAAAAGTGTTTAAGTTTCATTAGGTCCCATTTGTTTCTTTTTATTTCCATTTCTCTAGGAGGTGGGTCAAAAAGGATCTTGCTGTGATTTATGTCATAGTCTTCTGCCTATGTTTTCCTCTAAGAGTTTTATAGTGTCTGGCCTTACATTTAGGTCTTTAATCCATTTTGAGTTTATTTTTGTATACAGTGTTAGGGAGTGTTTTAATTTCATTCTTTTACATGTAGCTGTCCAGTTTTCCCAGCACCACTTATTGAAGAGGCTGTCTTTTCTCCATTGTATATTCTTGCCTCCTTTATCAAAATAAGGTGACCATATGTGTGTGGGTTTAATCTCTGGGCTTTCTATGCTGTTCCATTGATCTGTATTTCTATTTTTGTGCCAGTACCATCTGTCTTGATTACTGTAGCTTTGTAGTATAGTCTGAAGTCCAGGAGCCTGATTCCTCCAGCTCCGTTTTTCTTTCTCAAGATTGTTTGGCTATTCAGGGTCTTTTGTGGTTCCATACAAATTGTGAAATTTTTTGTTCTAGTTCTGTGAAAAATGCCATTGGTAGTTTGATAGGGATTGCACTGAATCTGTAGATTGCTTTGGGTAGTACAGTCATTTTCACAATGTTGATTCTTCCAATCCAAGAACATGGTATATATCTCCATATGTTTGTATCATCTTTAATTTTTCATCAGTGTCTTATAGTTTTCCGCATACAAGTCTTTTGTCTCCTTAGGTAGGTTTATTTCTAGATATTTTATTCTTTTTGTTGCAATGGTAAATGGGAGTGTTTTCAATGTTGATTCTTCCAATCCAAGAACATGGTATATATCTCCATATGTTTGTATCATCTTTAATTTTTCATCAGTGTCTTATAGTTTTCCGCATACAAGTCTTTTGTCTCCTTAGGTAGGTTTATTCCTAGGTAATTTATTATTTTTGTTGCAGTAGTAAATGGGAGTGTTTCCTTAATTTCTCTTTCAGATATTTCATCGTGAGTGTATAGGAATGCAAGAGATTTCTGTGCATTAATTTTGTATCCTGCTACTTTACCAAATTCGTTGATTAGCTCTAGTAGTTTTCTGGTAACATGTTAAGATTCTCTATGTATAGTATCATGTCATGTCATCTGCAAACACTGACAGTTTTACTTCTTCTTTTCTGAGTTGGATTCCTTTTATTTTTCTTCTCGGACTGCTGTGGTTAAAACTTCCAAAACTAGGTTGAATAATAATAGTGGTGAGAGTGGACAACCTTGTCTTGTTCCTGATCTTAGTGGAAATGGTTTCAGTTTTTCACCATTGAGAACGATGTTGGCTGTGGGTTTGTCATATATGGCCTTTATTATGTTGAGGTAAGTTCCCTCTATGCCTACTTTCTTTGGCTGTGGGTTTGTCATATATGGCCTTTATTATGTTGAGGTAGGTTTCCTCTATGCCTACTTTCTAGAGAGTTTTTATCATAAATGTGTGTTGAATTTTGTTGAAAGCTTTTTCTGCATCTACTGAGATGATCATATGGTTTTTAGCTTTCAATTTGTTAATATGGTGTATCACATTGATTTGCATATATTGAAGAATGCTTGCATTCCTGGGATAGACCCGACTTGATCATGGTGTATGATCCTTTTAATGTGCTGTTGGGTCCTGTTTGCTAGTGTTTTGTTGAGGATTTTTGCATCTATGTTCATCAGTGATATTGGCCTGTAGTTTTCTTTTTTTGTGATATCTTTGTCTGCTTTTAGTATCAGGGTGATAGTGGCCTCATAGAATGAGTTTGGGAGTGTTCCTCCCTCTGCTATATTTTCCAAGAGTTTGAGAAGGATAGGTGTGTGCTCTTGTCTGATAGAATTCAACTGTGAACCCATCTGTTCCTGTGCTTTGGTTTGTTGGCAGACGTTTAATCACAGTTTCAATTTCAGTGCTTGTGATTGGTCTGTTTATATTTTCTATTTCTTCCTGGTTCAGCCTCGGAAGGTTGTGCTTTTTTAAGAATTTGTGCATTTCTTCAGGTTGTCCATTTTATTGGCATACAGTTGCTTGTAGTAATCTCTCATGATCCTTTGTATTTCTACAGTGTCAGTTGTTACTTCTTTTTCATTTCTAATTCTGTTGATTTAAGTCTTCTCCCTTTTTTTTCTTGATTAGTCTGGCTAATGGTTTATCAATTTTGTTTATCTTCTCAAATAACCAGCTTTTAGTTTTG
>NC_041224.1:75816694-75817623 GCF_002837175.3 Physeter macrocephalus
CTGATCTGATCTTTATGATTTCTTTCCTTCTGCTAAATTTGGGGGTTTTTGTTCTTCTTTCTCTAATTGCTTTAGGTTTAAGGTTAGGTTGTTCATTTGAGATTTTTCTTGTTTCTTGAGGTAGGCTTGTATTGCTATAAACTTCCCTCTTAGAACTGCTTTTGCTTTTGCTGCATCCCATAGGTTTTGGGTTGTGTTTTCATCATCATTTGTTTCTAGGTATTTTTTGATTTCTCTTTGTTTTCTTCAGTGATCTCTTGGTTATTTAGTAGCGTACTGTTTAACCTCCATGTGTTTGTATTGTTTAGTTTTTTTCCTGTAATTGATATCTAGTCTCATAGCATTGTGGTCAGAAAAGATACTTGTTATGATTTCAATTTTCTTAAATTTACCCAAGACTTGATTTGTGACCCAAGATATGATCTAGCCTGGAGAATGCTCCATGAGCACTTGAGAAGTGTATTCTGTTGTTTTTGGATGGAATGCCCTATAAATATTTAAGTCCATCTTGTCTAATGTGTCACTTAAAGCTTGTGTTTCCTTATTTATTTTCTGTTTGGATCATCTGTCCATTGGTGAAAGTGGGGTGTTAAAAACCCCTACTGTGATTGTTTTACTGTCGATTTCCCCTTTTATGGCTGTTAGCATTTGCCTTCTGTATTGAGGTGCTCCTATGTTGGGTGCATAAATATTTACAATTGTTATATCTTCTTCTTGGAATGATCCCTTAATCATTATTTAGTGTCCTTCTCTGTCTCTTGTAATAGTCTTTATTTTACAGTCTATTTTGTCTGATATGAGAATTGCTACTCCAGCTTTCTTTTGATTTCCATTTGCATGGAATTTCTTTTTCCATCCCCTCACTTTCAGTCTGTATGTGTCCCTTGGTCTGAAGTGGGTCTCTTGTAGACAGCATATATACGGGTGTT
>NC_041224.1:75817786-75825505 GCF_002837175.3 Physeter macrocephalus
GTTGGAGCATTTAATCCATTTACATTTAAGGTAATTATTGATATGTATGTTCCTATTACCATTTTCTTAATTGTTTTGGGTTTGTTTTTGGAGGTTTTTTCCTTCATTTGTGTTTCCTTCCTAGAGAAGTTCCTTTGGCATTTGTTGTAAAGCTGGTTTGGTGGTGCTGAATTCTCTTAACTTTACTTGTCTGTAAAGGTTTTAATTTCTCTGTCAAATCTGAATGAGATCTTTGCTGGGTAGAGTAATCTTGGTTGTAGGTTTTTTCCTTTCATCACTTTAATTATATTCTGCCACTCCTTTCTGGCTTGCAGAGTTTCTGCTGAAAGATCAGCTGTTAACCTTATGGGGATTCCTTTGTATGTTATTTGTTGCTTTTCCCTTGCTGCTTTTAATATTTTTCTTTGTATTTAAATTTTGATACTTTGATTAATATGTGTCTTGGTGTGTTTCTCCTTCGATTTATCCTGTATGGGACTCTCTGCACTTCCTGGACTTGATTTACTATTGCCTTTCCCATGTTAGGGAAGTTTTCAACTATAATCTCTTCAAATATTTTCTCAGACCCTTTCTTTTTCTCTTCTACTTCTGGGACCCCTATAATTCGAATGTTGGTGCATTTAATGTAGTCCCAGAGGTCTCTGAGACTGTCCTCAATTCTTTTCATTCTTTTTCTTTATTCTGCTATGCAGTAATTATTTCCACTATTTTATCTTTCAGGTCACTTATCCATTCTTTTGCCTCAGTTATTCTGCTATTGATTCCTTCTAGAGAATTTTTAATTTCATTTATTGTGTTGTTCATCGTTGTTTGTGGGCTCTTTAGTTCCTCTAGGTCCTTGTTAAACGTTTCTTGTATTTTCCTCATTCTATTTTCAAGAGATTGGATCGTCTTTACTGTCATCATTCTGAATTCTTTTTCAGGAATACTGACTATTTTCTCTTCATTTGTTTGGTCTGGTGGGTTTTTACCTTGCTCCTTCATGTGCTGCATATTTCTCTGTCTTCTCTTTTTGTTTAACTTACTGTGTTTGGGGTCTCCTTTTTGCAGGCTGCAGGTTCGTAGTTCCCATTGTTTTTGGTGTCTGTCCCCAGTGGGTGAGGTTGCCTCAGTGGCTTGTGTAGGCTTCCTGGTGGAGGGGACTAGTGCCTGTGTTCTGGTGGGTAGGGCTGGATCTTGTCTTTCTGGTGGGCAGGGCCGCGTCCAGTGGTGTGTTTTGGGGTGTCTGTGAACTTAGTATGATCTTAGGCAGCCTCTCTGCTAATGGGTGGGGTTGTGTTCCTGTCTTGCTAGTTGTTTGGCATGAGGCATCCAGCACTGGAGCTTGCTGGCTGTTGGGTGGAGCTGGGTCTTAGTGTTGATATGGAAGTCTCTGGGAGAGCTCTCACTGATTGATATTACGTGGGACCAGGAGGTCTCTGATGGTCCAATGTCCTGAACTCGGCTCTCCCACCTCAGAGGCTCAGGCCTGACACCAGGCCAGTGCACCAAGACCCGGTCAGCCACACGGCTGTTGACAAATATGAGAAATATGAGCTCCCTGAACTGCTGAACTAGATTGAGGTGCTGTCTCTTAAGTGTTATTCTTGTGAGAATCTTCCATAATCAACTGTGGCTCTATGTATGTATTTTTAACTTTGTATCTGAAACAGTTTTAGACTTAGAGAGCAGCTGCAAAGAGAACACACCACCACACACCTCATCCAGTTTCCCCCAAAGTTAACCCTGAAGAAACAGGATTCAGTTGTCAAAATTGCATGTAGTAGGAACCAAAGCTATATAGACTTTCCTTGGGTTTCAGTCTTTTCATGAATGTCTTTTTTCTGGTCCTGGATCAGATCCTGCATCTCACATGCCTTTAGCTGTCATGTATCCTTAGTCTCCACTGGTCTCCACAGTTCCCTCAGTCTTTCCTTGTTTTTCATGACCTTGACAACTTTGGAAGAGTACTGGTCAGGTATCTTGGAGATCATCCTTCAGTTTGGGTCTGTGTGATATTTTCTCATAGTTAGACAGCATGGACTTTTGGAAGAAGACCACAGGGGTGACGTGATCCTCTTAGCACATGATATCAAAGACACATGTCATCCCATTACCAGTGATGTTAACCTTGATCTCCTGGTTAAGGTAGTGTCTTCCAGGATTCTCCACTATAAAATCACTATTTTTCTTTTTGTAATCAACGATTATTTGGGGAGAGACATTCTGAGATTTATTAAATATCCCATTTCTCCTTAAATTTTTGCTAATTTTAGCATTCATCCATTGACTTTGCCTTCAAGGTCTGCACTGTGGTGTTATAATGGTGATTTGCCATTTCTCTCATTCTTTCTACCTGTATTAATTAGAATTCTTCTCTAAGGAAGAGTTGTCCCTTCTCCCTTTATTTATTCAATCAATTACTTAGTAACAGTCTCAGTATTTTTAATTCTTTTATTCTTCTTGTGTTATAATCCAATAATATTGTTATTTATTTTGTTGCTTAAATTGTTCTAGATCTGGCCA
This sequence comes from Physeter macrocephalus, assembly GCF_002837175.3. Lineage (NCBI taxonomy): Eukaryota > Metazoa > Chordata > Mammalia > Artiodactyla > Physeteridae > Physeter > Physeter macrocephalus. The sequence goes on from NC_041224.1 coordinate 75,820,292, forward strand.
CTGGGAGCTCCTCTGAAAGGTTGGGTTCCTCTGACTTTTGACATACATTTCCTTATACTCTGGCACCTCTGGCTCATTGTGTATTTTCCTGACCCTAGCTCTACAATCAATCACCACTTCTCGAAGGAGTCTTGATTCTTTTTATTGGAGAACGGTGGTTAGAAACTAAGATCTGAGTGCGAGGTGTGCTCAGTTACCAGGTGTCATTAAGACCCTCTCAGCAGTTACAGCTAGGAAATATACGATGTATACGAATTCATGTGTACACAATATCTATTTCTGTATCTATCTATCTATCTATCTGTATATATGTTAAAAAAAAAAAAAAGTTCCTACTGAAACCTCCAACTACAACCCCGAAAAACAGGGTTCTTTATAGCCTTCCCCACCCACATTGCTTAATTGTAAGTTTTTTCTCGAGAAACCTGGCTTTCAGATCTGAGTGCGAGGTGTGCTCAGTTACCAGGTGTCATTAAGACCCTCTCAGCAGTTACAGCTAGGAAATATACAATGTATACGAATTCATGTGTACACAATATCTATTTCTGTATCTATCTATCTATCTATCTATCTATCTGTATATATGTTAAAAAAAAAAAAAAAGTTCCTACTGAAACCTCCAACTACAACCCCGAAAAACAGGGTTCTTTATAGCCTTCCCCACCCACATTGCTTAATTGTAAGTTTTTTCTCGAGAAACCTGGCTTTCTTTATCTACAATGTATAGTAGTTGCTTGTTTAAGGGTGTGTATGTGTGTAACAAATTTACCATCTTGAGCACCGTGATTTCATGCAATTTTTTTTGGTCTCCATACTTATGGTATCCAGTCAGAACAGTTTCCAAAGTTATTTAGAGCAGCTCTTTCTTCCTCATCCCCTTCAGTATCATCATATCACTCATTTGTAATAACATTATATTCATGTATCATGGTCTGTATTTCATCTTGGGTTCCCCTGGAATCCTGGTTGACTTTTTTTAATGGCATATAGTAAAAAAATCACTCTTTGTATTGTACAGTTTTGTAGGTTTTAACAAAAGCATAGATTCATGTAACAATACAGTATCACAGTTAGTTCCATCCCCTCAAAAATTCCCTTATACTACCCCTTTTGTATTCAACTCCTCTCCCCATCCCTAGCAACCACTTATCTGTTTTGCATTTTCCATTAGGAAATATAAATGTAATCATATATATACTATGTAGTCTTTGGGATCTGGATTCTTTCAATTAGCAAAATTCATTTAAGATTCATTTATATTGTTGTGAATAAATACTTCATCCCTTTTGTATTACTGAGCAATATTCCTTTGTATGGATGTACCAGAGTGTGTATACCCATTTATCTGCTGGAAGGACATCTGGGTTGTTCTCACTTTTGGGAGATTATGAAAAATATAAGTTTTTTATATAAGCATGGTTTTCAGTTCACTTGAGTAAATACTCTAGGAGCAGGATCGTTGGGTTGTATGACAAGTATATATTTAACTTTATAGGAAGTTGCCAAACTGTTTTCCAAAGTAGCTGTACCATTTTGAATTCCAAGCAGGAATACATGAGAATTCTTATTGCTCTGCATCCTCACCAGAACTTGGCATTTTTAGCTTCTTGGTTTTGTTTTTATAATTTTAGTCATTCTAACAGGTGTGTAGTTGTATCATTCTGGATAAAAGTCTTTTCCTAGATAGGTGATTTTGCAAATATTCTCTCCTTATCTGTAGATTGTCTTTTTATTCTCTGAACAGGGCCTTTTCATGGAGTGAAACTTAAATTTTGTTAAATACCAATATATCAATTTTTTCTTTATGGATCATGCTTTTGATGTTGTAATTCTCCAATGTTTTCTTCTAGAAGTTTCAGAGTTTTGTGTTTTACATTTGGATCTATAATACATCTTGAGTTAATTTTTGTATAAGCTATGAATTATACATCAAGGTTCTGTTTTTGCATACGGATGCTAAATTGCTGCAGCCCCATTAGTTGTACTGACTATCCTTACTCCACTGAATTGCCTTACTACCTTTGTAAAAAACCAACTGAATATATTTGTGTGGGTCTATTTTCTCGGCTCTCTGTTTTGTTCTTTGACCTATGTGCTCATCTTTTTGCCAGTATCACACATTATTATTGTAGATTTATTGTAGGTCTTGAAACCAGGTAGTCTTAGTCTTCCTATTTTGTTCTCTTTCAAAATTGTTTTGGCCAATGTAGTTCCTTTGCCTTTCCATACATATTTTAGAATTGGCTTGTTGATATCTACAAAAAACCTTGCTGTGATTTAAACTGGGGTTGTGTTTAATCTGTTGACCAATTTAGGAAGAAGTGACATCTTGACAATATTGAGTCTTCAAACCCATTAATATGATATCTCTCTCTATTCATTTGGCTCTTTGATTTCTTTCAACAATGTTTCGTAGTTTTAGCATGAAAATCATGCACATATTTGGTGAGATTTGTAGGCATTTTTTTGAGCAATATTTAAATGGTATTTTAAAATTTCATACTCCAATTGTTCACTGGAAGTTTTTTTGTAGGTTCTTTTTATGCTTTTCTACATAAATATTATCTTCTGTGAACAGAGACAGTGTAACTTCCTTTTTCCCAGTGTGTATACATTTTATTTATTTTTATTGCCTTACTGTTTCATCTAGGACTTCCAGTACAATGTTGGATATGAGTGGTGAGAATAAACAACACTGTCTAGTTCCTAATATTATTTTACCAAAAGACTGTTTCCCCCTTATTAGGTATATCAGTTGTAGAATTTCTGAAAATACTCTTTATTAGGTTAAAAAACTTCCTTTCTTCTCCTAGTTTGATGAAAGTTATTTTTATTATGAATAAAAGTTGAATTCTGTTAACATGGTAAATTATATTGATGAATTTTCAAATTTAGAATCAGCCTTGTATTCCTGAAATGAAACCCACTTGGTCTTTTAGTATACTGATGAATTTATTTACTAATAAACTAATATTTGTTGAGGATTTTATGTCTAGAGTTCATGAGGGATACTGGCTTATACTTTTTTTTTTTTTTTTTTTGTGGTATGCGGGCCTCCCTCTGTCGTGGCCTCTCCCGTTGTGGAGCACAGGCTCTGGACGCGCAGGCTCAGCGGCCATGGCTCACGGGCCCAGCCACTCCGCGGCATGTGGGATCCTCCCAGACCGGGGCGCGAACCCGGTTCCCCTGCATCAGCAGGCGGACGCGCAACCACTGCGCCACCAGGGAAGCCCTGGCTTATACTTTTTTTGTAATGTCTTATTCTGATTTGTATTAGAGCAATGCTGGTCTAATAAAATGAGTTGAAAGGTGTTCCCTCCTGGGATTTCCCTCGTTGCACAGTGGATAAGAATCCGCCTGCCAATGCAGGGGACATGGGTTCGATCCCTGGTCTGGGAATATCCCACATGCCATGAAGCAACTAAGCCTGTGTGCCACAACTACTGAGCCTGCGCTCCAGAGCCTGTGAGCCACAACTACTGAGCCTGCAGACCTAGAGACCGTGCTCCACAACGAGAAGCCACCACAAGGAGAAGCCCATGCACCGCAACGAAGAGTAGCCCCCCCTTGCCAAAACTAGAGAAAGCCTACGTGCAGCAACCCAACACAGCCAAAAAAATAAATTAATTAAATTAAATCTTAAAAATAAGAAAAGGTGTTCCCTCCTTGCCTCTATTCTGAAAGAAATTATGTAGAATTGATATCATTTCTTCTTATATGTTTGGTAAAATTTGGCAGTTAAACTCTCTGCATTTGGAGGTTTTTTTTGGAAGGTTTTAAAACTAGGAATTCAATTTCTTTAATAGATATTTACTATTTAGATTAACTATTTCTTCTTCAGTGAGTCTGGTAATTCTTTGGTAATTTGTATTTTTCAAAGAATTTACCCATATCATCTAAACTATCAAATCTATTAGAATAGAGTTGTTTGTAGTATTCCCCTTGGCCCCTTTTTAATTTGTAGTGTTGTTTTGTTTTTAGATTAGCTGTTATACAATAACTGTAGTATTATTCTGTAGCTTATCTTCTGCACAATAATTGTTTGCAGTATCTTTTAGTGTCTTTTGGGTTATGTAACTCTTTCATTCTTAATATTGATAACTTGTGTTCTTCTCTTTTTCTTCGGTAACCTTGGCTAGAAATTTAGCAGTTTTATTGATCTTTTAAAAAAAACAGGCTTTGGTTTGATTCCTTTTCCCTACAGTCTTTCTGTTTTAAGTTTCGTTAATTTCTGCTCATTTTTTTCTTTTCTTCTAGTTCCTTTGGGTTAAGTTTGCTCTTCTTCCCCTAGTTTCTTAAAGTAAAAGCTTACTGATTTAGGACCTTCGTCTTTTCTAATATAAACGTTTAATGCTATGAATTTCCCCTCTCAACGCTACCCTAGGTGGTCCCTAAAATATATATGCTATATATATTTCAAATTTTCCCTTGAGATTTCCTCTTACACCCATGAGTTATTTAAAATTATGTTATTTAATTTCTATATGTGGAGATTTTCCTGTTGTCTTCCTGTTATTGTTTTTACTATGCTCAGAGACTGTAATGTGTATGATTGAAATTTGCTAAGGTTTGTTTTATGGCACAGGATATGGTCTAAATTGCTGAATGTACCAAGTGCCCTTAAGAAGAATGTGTGTTCTGCTATGTGAAGTGAAGTGTTCTATAACTGTCTCTTACGTCAGGTTGGTTGAATATTGCTCAGGTCACCTAAACCCCTAACTGATATTTTTGCCTACTTGTTCTATCAATTACTGAGAGAAGAGTGTTGAAGTTTCCAACTACAATGGTGGATTTTTCTCTTCCACCTTTTAATTTTATCAGTTTTTGCTTTATGTATTTTGAAGGTGTGCTGTTAGGTGCATACACATTAAAGATACTTATTTCTTGGAATATGGACTATGTAATATCCTTCTTTATCCTTGATAATATTCCTTATTGTGAAGTCTACATTGCCTGAAATTAATATGGCTACACTAGCTTTCTTTGGGTTAATGTTTGCATGGTATATTTTTTTCCATCCATTTACCTATGTCTTTATATTTAAAGTGGGGTTCTTATAGACAGTGTACTGTATGATCTTACTTTTTTAACCAATCTGACATTTTGTCTTTTTTTTTTTTTTTTTTTTTTTTTTGTGGTATGCGGGCCTCTCTCTGCTGTGGCCCCTCCCGTTGCGGAGCACAGGCTCCGGACGCGCAGGCTCAGCGGCCATGG
>NC_041224.1:75825536-75859001 GCF_002837175.3 Physeter macrocephalus
AACCCGGTTCCCCTGCATCGGCAGGCGGACGCGCAACCACTGCGCCACCAGGGAAGCCCTGACATTTTGTCTTTTAACTGATGTTTATGACCACGTTTACTTGTATAGTTGGATTAAAATCTACAATCTTGCTAGCTATATTTCATTTGTTCCATCTGTTCTTTATTATTCTCTTTTTCTCCCATTTCTTGGGCTACTGGAGCATATTTTATGTTTCTATTTTATCTCCTCTACTGACTTATTTATACCTCTTTTTACTTCCTATAGCTGTACTAGGGTTTACAATATACATCTTCAGTTAATTGGAGTTCACCTTCAAATATACACCTCATCATGTGTAAAGACCTACAACAGTATATTTCTAATCCCTCCGCCGTCATTTTATTTTTACATATGCTATAAACACAAAAGTCATTGCTACTATTTTTGCTTTAGAAAGCCAATTATCTTTTGGGGCAAGTAAGAAGAGGGAAAACACCCAGATCTTGGTTTCTAATATCATTCTCCAATAAAAGGAACCAAGGCTCCTCAGAGAAATGCCTGATTCCAGGACTGGGGCAGGAAATACACAAGATGAGCCTGGAGCATTCTGTAGTAACCAGAAAATAAAATAGTAACCCCCACTTTCCTCCCTGCCAAAAAAACCCCACAAAGACGAGGGTACACAAAAGGGGCACAGGAACCATTTGAACGGTCCTCAACAGCTAAAGCTGGAACAATTTGAGCAACAGAATAAACTAGTATTGGTATTGATAGAATCATATATTAACAGAATTTAGTATTATTATAACCCAAAGTATAAAATAAATGTCCATGAGTCCATATTAATATTTGCTATAAGTAAATGATTAAATAAATGAAAGAGAACAGATAAGTCACCTGTGCAGAAGAACTCCAAATAATTTATGTAGATAGTTTGCCCTCAAGGAGGTAGGAGAATAACCCCCACTACTCCTTAGGTGTGGGCCTTGCACAGTGACTTCCTTCCACAGAGGACAGTATGGGAAGGGGGAAAAGAGTAGCCAGTGAAATACTACACCAGCAAGATGACCTAAGTGATCAACAGTCATGTTGATAGTATGTACCCTTGATATAATGTGATGAAAATGGCACTTTAGTTCCACAGCCTTCCTCCCCCAAACACATAACACCGGTCTAATCATCAGACATCAGAAAAACCACAATTTAGGAACATTCTACAATATATCTGACCAATACTCAGAACTGTCAAGGTCATTAAAGTAAAGTCTTAGAGAAACTATCACAGTCAAGAAGAGCCTAAAGAGACATGACTACTAAATGCAATGTTGTATTCCTGGATTGGATTCCAGAACAGAAAGACATGGGGTTAACAACTAAGGGTATCCTAATAAAGTGTAGACTTTAGTTAATAATAATGTATCAATATGAATTCATTAGTTGTAACAAATGTACCATACTAATGTAAGATGTTAATAACAGGAAAAATTGGGTGTGCAGCATATGGGAACTTTCTCTACTATCTTTGCAATCTTTGTATAAATTTAAAACTGTTCTAAAATTAAAGTTTATCAAATGAAGGACAAAATGAATTTTATTTTATCTTCATTTATTCCATTTCCATTGTTCTTTATTTCTTTGTATAGACTCAAGAGTTTGCTGGTAGCATATTCCTTCTTCCAAAAGAAATCCTTTAACATTTCTTGTAGAGTATGTCTGCTGGCAATAAATTCCCACAATTTTTTTTTGAGAATGTCTTTATTTCTCTTTCATTTCTTGAAAGATATTTTTGCTGGGTACAGAATTCTAAGTTGAAAGTTTTTTGGTTTTTGTTTTAATTTCAGCACTTTAGATTACTCCACTGTTTTGTAGCTTGCATAGTTTCTGAAAAGAAGTATGGTATAAATTCTTATCTTCATTCCTCTGTATATTTATCTGTCTCTTTTCCCTGGTTGCCTTTAAGATTTTCCTCTTTGTCTTCTGCTTTTAACAGTCTGAGTGTGTGTATGTTTGGTGTTGGTTATTATTTCTTCAAACACATTTCTTCTGCTCTGTTCTCTCTCTCTTCTCTTTTTGGAATTCTTGTTATAAACATGTTAAATCATCTGAAAAAGCCCCACAAATATCAGAGGCTTTGTTCTGGTTTTTTTTGTTTTGACTCTTCTCTTCATATTTCAGTTTGGGTAATTCCTACTGACCTGAAGACCTGTGGCAGGTCTTTCCTCCTGCTAGGCCTTTAGTGCAGAGTTTGAGTCAATTTAATTAAGAACTGGGCTGTGTTTGAGCTTCACTGTTGCTATGGTTACCCTCAGTGTATCCACCAGAGGTCTCAAATCCCTCTGGTGGGAATGGAAGATTGGTTGGCTAGAGGTTTTTTGTTTATTTGTTTTTTCCCCAAAGACTGCTCCTTCTCAGTTTTAAGCCTTCCCCTTTGCGCTATGCCTCAAGCTGCAGCCTTCTCAGAAATTCTGCCATGTTCATAACATTGTTCCTGCTCCTCCACCATGGGCTGAGAGAGTTTTCCTTTTCCATTTCCCTAGATACAATGGGAATTCACCAGTGCCTAAGGATGACCGTTTATGTCATTCATCTTCTCACAGATTAAGACTTCTGTTCCATAGGAGTGAAAGGGGAGAAGGACCCAGGCAAAACTTTTTGCCCCTACTGCAGTGGCTGCTCTTCCCCTCTCTTCCCGTTGCACACCACGGAGGAGACTTTTTCAGGATACTCCCAATTTTTTCTGTGAGCACCCAGTGGGGTTCATGGAGAAAAACCCTGCAAAAGGGCTTAAGACTCTCGCTGCATAGCAGTCCCAGGGGTTTTACAGAGTCCTGCCAGTGAACACTTGGCCTCCAGCAATTCACCAATCACCCTAGCTTAACTCACTATCTGTGTCTTGCCCAGATAAAGTCAGTGCTCCAATGTCCTCTCCCTTCAGTATCTGTCTCTCCCTAGAGTCTGGGCCAGTTGGTTGCCCTGAAATCTCAGCACTACAATGTGTTCAAGGAAAACTATGAAATTGTTTGTCCAACATTTTTTCAGTGTAAGGCTGGGAGCAACAGTTTCCAGTTTTCTATATCTCCGAATGAAAAAGCACTTTGTTTTTTGACTTAAAGGGTTTTGGTTCTGGCTCTCTTTTGTGCTACCTTGGACCAGTACTAACCTTCCCTTGGTTTCCTTATCTTACCTGCCAAGATCACTGTTTGAGAACAAATGATACAATGCATATAAAGATGTTTGGGAATCCATAAATCATTATACAATGTAGAATTAGTATCTAAAGCCTGACAGCATTACTTTCACTTAGCAAACAATCAAATGGCCAGTTTAGCAGCTGCATAGTAGAAAGACCACCTGACACATCACATTGATTGTTAGTAGTCAAACAGTTGCTAAAATCAGAATGGTTTTAAAACTTGCTATATATTCTAACTTTTTTCTATAGAAAGCTAAGGGGGATAGACATATTTTCCTCTTCTTATAAACACAGGATTCAAAAGCAAATGAGGCTGGAACATTGTTAAGGGCTGCGGTGGGCAGACCTGTATTCTTATAAGAGTTAAATGGGAAGGTTATTTGAGAAGGAATAAACAAAAATTATGAGAACAACTCATCCAAGTTTTTATGCATTCTTTCCTATTCTACAATAGTTCTCTTTGGTATGTAGAATTTTCTAACAAATAATTTAGTATTTCTCTTACAGTAAAGTATGTGAAAAAATTACTCAAAGTATGCAGAGCACAAAGAAGAAGTACTTAAGTCAGGTGTAATTTATCAAATTGAGGATGAGATCTCTAAGCAAAGATTCCAGTTTGGTAAATTAAAATTAACATAATAACTTCTCCATATTTAGCTTTAATTTTAAATAACCATTAGGTAGATTTATTTCCTGTTTTTTCATAATCTGATTTCTGTGTATTTAAAATAGACTTGTCTCTTCAAATGCTAATTTCAAATAGAAATACTTATTAGGAAAAGGTCTAGAGTCTATGGAAGTACAGTAAATTGCAAAGGAGAATATACACTATGTATAAAATACATGTTTTAAAGAATGAAATTGAAGAAAGGTTTAACATACCAGTGGAGGCATCATGCCCTTGCTTGAAGGGGGGATGACAACTCGAAGATCTGGTTTTCGACTGTTCATTCCAAGACTGCCACCACCTGGAGGAGGGGGAGACTTTGTAGGCATAACTTTGCCTAAACTATTTGCACCAGTAGTTCCAATCAAATTTGGAGAAGCTCTTGAGTTTACAAACCCATTCCCTGGAAAAAAGAAATACCATTCATTAACATGAAACAAGTCATTAAAATACTTTGGTACAAATATCATGCAAGTTTTCCCCAGTCCCAGTTTCAAGTGAATTTTATAATAAAACTCATGAATATCTAACCATGTCATCTTTGAATATTTTAAAAATAAGCAAAAAGAGTGAAGCAAGTCTGAAATACATATAAAGTTTAAGATTAATGCCACTTGTTTCCAGTCTCACTGCTTGCACCTGCTGACAGAAACTTAAAACACAAAATATGTTTCTAATGGGGCATCTCCTACTGGGGACCAATAAAATGGGGATATATAAGAAGATGCCTGAGACCAGCCTATTCATTCATTCTCACGACAGCAAAGGCACTCCTATTAAGTTCTGGGCACAGAACCAGGTATCAGGGCATCTCCTTAACTGAAGCTTATTTAGCACTCAGCTCTAATGCCGTATTTTCACCAAGTACTTCTTCCTTATAGCTCTACCTGTACCTGTTCTGTTCTTTAGCTACCATTAAGGTCTTCTTTAAGTATTTGTGATTTATCTGACTTCAATCAACTAATTCCTACTTTTTAACTTTCCCTAAAGAATTGTCTTTCTTAGAGAGGAAATAAGGAAAAAGATACAGTGTGGTATAGGTTCTATTGTATATACACAGTACTTCTGGGCACCAGTTGAGATAGAAAATTAATGTAAGGGATCATCCCTATTTTCATGGATATTGCAGTCATTCTAGTCCTCCTCATGTCTAGCCATGTGGTTTGGGTGGGGCTGACTCCACTTCAATCCCCCTTGCCACAGACTGGCTTGTTGATGGGCATTTGACTTAGGCCCAAGCCAATGAGTATAAGGCATTCTCCCTCACCACAGTGATCAGAACCTAGGTAAAGCAGTTGCTATATGGTAGTGAGAAAGGCTCCTTCCTGCATTCCTCCAAATGTGACTGGGGAAGCATTTTATTCTCAAGCCATTTTGAGACACAGAAGAAAGTCAGAATGAGAAAAAAGCTGACAGAGAAAGGAGAACTGAAAATAAATGAAGTAAAAGCCCTACCATGCTTATCGTCTATACCACTTCTGGCTCTTTTCAGTTACATATAAGTTAGTAAATACCCTATACTATTTAAACCTAACTGAGGTGGTTTTCTGTCAGTTGCAACTGATAGTATCCTATTACTATTCACCAGCTTACAGTTCAATGGTGGAGATAATGTCATAAATCAAAAACAAAGTAAAGTAACAATATACGGGAACATAAATGTTCATTTATAAAATAGAGGCTACATATACTATTTTGATTTCTAAGTAAATCTTAAATAAAGCAGGTGAGAACAGAAAACGTTAACTACATGATATATTTTAAAAATATTTTGTGAAAATTTAATTACTGAATTTAAGATGTAGTGTTAACTGCCCATAAAAAATACAGCATGGGTAACTCTACTATTCCATATTTTAAAAATAATCATCAGCTTTATAATAATCAAAACATAAAAAATTAAGTTTACCATATATACGGTGTACTTTTAGCAACAGAGACTTAATTCCATGAATGCTTTACTATTATTCTATTTTGAATAGTGCTTAGTATCTAACTCTACTCTATTGCAGTATATAGATGTTAATTTAAGGGCACCGAATAAAAGAAAACTTTGTTGGCCTAAGAATTCCATTCCTAGTGTTTATTACAAGCTGACCAAAAACAAAATATTCAGAATAGTGAACTAAAAGTTCCTGGAGGGCTGAAGAGGCCTCTTGAATTCTCTGGGTGGGACTCAGCATTCACACATCAATAGTAGCAACCATCTAAAATCAGACAACACAGAACTACCTTTACAATTTAGAAATAAACTTTTAAATGTCTATTAGGTGTAGAGCACTATGCAGTTGAGGAGGTTATAGGAAGGGATTAAAAAAAAAAAACAACCCTACATGGTCTTCAAGCAGCTTTTCACCTAGTTAGCAAGAACAGGCATACACCACAGAGACACGAAGATGTCAAAATTATACTTAAGATATGGCAACACAATGAAATGTAACCACACAAAATTTACAAGGAAATAGAAAGCAAAGCACTGATACAGGCATGTGGGCTTTTAATTAGGGAAGACTTTGTGGGATCAACTAAGCAGTCTGCAAGGGCAAAAGATGACAGAAGGTAGGCATTATGAATTACTGTGAGAAAAATACACTAAAGCATGAATGAACAAAGTGTGACTAAGGAATGGTGGGACAGATAAGCACAGAGTCCATGGCTTCAGCGACTATCACAAGGAAAGGGCAGTTGTATTTATTCTGTTCTCTTCCTTCCAGTATAAAGCAAAAAAGGCAACTTTAGAATCCTCCAAAAAGGACTTCCCTGGTGGCGCAGTGCTTAGGAATCCGCCTGCCAATGCAGGGGACATGGGTTCGAGCCCTGGCCCAGGAAGATCCCACATGCCGCGGAGCAACTAAGCCCGTGTGCCACAACTACTGAGCCTGCGCTCTAGAGCCCATGAGCCACAACTACTGAGCCCATGTGCCACAACTACTGAAGCCCGTGTGCCTAGAGCCCGTGCTCTGCAACAAGAGAAGCCACTGCAAGGAGAAGCCCATGCACCACAGTGAAGAGTAGCCCCCGCTCACCGCAACTAGAGAAAGCCCACGTGCAGCAACGAAGACCCAATGCAGCCAAAAATAAATAAATTTTAAAAAAAAGAATCCTCCAAAATTAAACAGACACCAGATATTACAAATATATATACATGTCTGTGTTAAATACATGCAGGGACTAACCAAAACTGAGTATCTGCTGTGTGCTTAACACTGGCCTAAAACCTTCCTAAAATCTCACCCTGAGAAGACTATTCTAAGAAGTGAAATGTAGTACAATGAGTACTGCAATGAGTTAATGACAAAGACCAATTATGTACTGCACATATTTTTCAGTTTAAGAGCTTTTGTATTGGGTTATCAGATCATTTTAATTCTATGAAAGTTTCTTGAATGGAAGAGAAATATTTAAACCCACTAAAATCCACGTAGCGTTTGGCAGTTTATAAAACATTCTCAGGAACAGAATATATAACGAATAGGGTCAACTGATGAATAGATATGTAAATTCTAAAATTAAAAAATATAACTACAAAGATATTAAGTTCTTGAAGTTCTGCTGAAGGAAATGAATGCTTCAGTATATTTGCTTATATTAGAGTTTGAAAAGATATGTTATTTAGGTGAATTATTTATATGAAAAACTAAAAATTAATGTTTTGCTAATGTGATATAATCAACTTTGTTGGATCCTAACCAGAACATTTTCAAGGGACAAAGAAAACAGAGAAGTGAGGTGCAGCACTTAGGAACTTGTCATTCAAAATGTTGGGATTCCAGACGATCAGTGCTTCTTTCCCCCTCCAAGTTACTCTCACCTAATTCCTCTTGCTTTCTCCAAAACTTTTACCAAGTGACCTACCATTTTAAATTCATTATGTGATTTAATTCTGTTGTGGGGACTGATACTTCAGTTAACCTTATGAGGTTATTTCCTGCATTCTGCTTCCATTATCTTGAAGGCGTATGTATTAAATCTGGGTTGAATCTCCTTTCCACAACCCAGAAAGCAATTTCCTGCACTCTGGTAAGCTTCAGAAAGCAGTGCTGTTAAAAAAATCAAGCTCTGCACTAGGCCATCCCCTGTGGAGCAGAGCTCATCCATGAATTGGGCAGAGGTAACTGCTAAGCAAGTCATCTGGATATAAAATGCTCATCAAATAATTTTATACAAAAACCTGAAGGTTTAACAGAAACCAGTAGAATGTAAGTAGAAATTAAAAATGCTTCTCTTAAATAATGGCATGAATGTGTGTTCTTAATTTCTCTGATAATATATAGAAGATTCTTATTTACTTGATTTGCACCCAAATCTGAAGGGTAAAGCAGTATTTCCTCTCAAATACATTATAAGATGATGCAAAGGTGTAATTTAGAAAAACACATTATCAAGAAGCACTAATGTGCTTTTCCCATGTGGAATTTATGATGCTTTTCAGCTAGATGTGGTACCATAGTAACCCATGAGAATCAAATTACAAGAATGAAAGGGGACCTAAAAGCACGATATTTCTGAGTATAAAGTCAGAGTCTGCAGCAGACGATTACAGGATGACGTAAGAGTTTGGTAACTTGCCAGACTGAAACAAGATAATCTTATATGCACCATTTGTTATTTTGTGGAGTGTAGTGATATACTGCCTAATATGTGCCTTCTTACCTCCTGTTCATTTTTTATGACAAAAATGAAGATATTGTTGGGATAGACTTTTGAGGTATATACTTTAAGGATATAACTCATCTTGTCACAGCCTACAAATTTAGGAATAAAGTACTGATTCTAAAAGAATAAACCCAATTTAATGTGACTTTTGTTAAAATGTGTTTTGAAGCTTTATGATAACTTATGCCCTGACACAAATGTGACAAAAATGCTTTCGAGCAAACTACATACTAATGCTTCCAGAAACTTGACAAAGCTGATCTTAATTATGGTCCTACAGCTCTAAGGTAAGTCATTCAATTGTATCAATCTGGCTTCTATTTCAGAATATCATATCATCTGAAATACTGCACTTAAGTGGCTGGAAAGCACTCCCATGTTCTTAATACTACTCTTTTAGGGCTATTACTATGAATCTATTTGAGAAGTTGAAATGACATGCAAAGGGTTTTGAAAATCTCAAAAGATTCTGAAAAATTCATCCAAAGCAAGGTTCAAGAATTAATTTTATCATATTTGACAAATTTTTCATAAAATCTGACAAACTTTCAGCTGATTATTCAATAAATAGGTAAATAAATAAAAATATACTTTAAAAGTCTATAAAATTATGTCACTTGTATAAAGTAGTGAATGAGGTTTCTAAAATTTAAAAAGATCATGGGTTTTAAAATCACTGATGACATATTTACTTGACTCAGTGGAAATTCCTTTATGATGAACAACATGGATTCTGTCCATTAGAAACTTATGATCTAAAACAATCATGAGATCCTGGTTCTTCTGTATTCCATCCCTCTCAATCTTTCCTATGTACACAGCCCCAAAGAGGCTACATGTCTCCTTCTCTTTCAGAGACTTCATGTATCTCCATGGCTTCAACCACTGCCTCAATATGACTCTTAAATCTGTAGTTCTGCTTTGTGTCTCCTAATTTCCAGTTCACATGCAACTATCTAGTGGGCACTGTTCCCCAGATATGCTGCTGTCATTTCAAACTCAACCTGTTTTAAACACCTGTACTATTGTCATCCTCCATCACTTCCATCCCCACTTTCACAGAGCTATCAAGCTTTGCTATTCTTTTTTTTATAATGCCTTTCTCCTTACCCATCTCTTCTTTTTAACTGCCACTGCCTCTGCTATAATGCAAATCCTTATTACCTTCACTCAATGCATATCAACTCCAAGAGCTTGTTGAGCTCTTTCTAGTCCAGTGTATTTTTTTCTCTTTCTAAACATGTTTTAAAAAAAGTGAAACTGCTGGATTTGGGCAATTTTACATTATGCTTGATCTTTGAAAAGAGGCCCAAAGTTAAAGAGTTCCCAAAGTCATCTGAATTACAGTATTATCTGAGTATTAAATGTAAATTCTCAGTAGAGAAATTTACCTAGTAAACCATAAGCAATAAGCAGATTGCCTCCATGAAAGAAATATATAATTTACAATACATACAAAACTAGCAGGTTTTATTTGGACAATAACATAGATAAAATATAAAAAATCACTTTACAAGGAAAAAAACAAATGAATGCTCTAATTTCCTATAATAATTTTATGACTATAGATGTACCATATCAATATAGCATCACAGAAAGTTCAGAAACTAGAAAACAGGAGGGAAAACACATACTTCCACTATTCTAACATAACTATTATAATCATTTTGGATTTCTTCTCCTCTTCTCTTCCATGTGTATATTTTTTGCATAGTTTTAAATCATAACTAAAAATTGGAATTCAGTTGAAATTTTTAATTTTTATACTGTTGAATATGTTGATATTTTCCTATTATTCCCTACTATAAATAAAGTTGCAATGAACCTTTGCATAGTCTGATTGATTTCTTTAGGAGAGATTCCTAGAAATGGGATTTCTAGGCTTAGAGGAAAACAGGTTTTTATGACTACTGAAACATCTTGTCAAAAACTTTCCAGAACGACTGTTACTAATTTCCAATGCCACAAACACATAACCAGATCATCAGTTTCACCCACCTTCATCAGTTTTCCATGTCACAATAAAAAGTGGTAATAATTGGCAATTACTAGGTGCGGTTGTTTTTTTTGTTTTTTTGCGGTACACGGGCCTCTCACTGTTGTGGCCTCTCCCGTTGCAGAGCACGGTCTCCGGACGCGCAGGCTCAGCGGCCATGGCTCACAGGCCCAGCCGCTCCGTGGCATGTGGGATCTTCCCAGACCGGGGCATGAACCCATGTCCCCTGCATCGGCAGGTGGACTCTCAACCACTGCGCCACCAGGGAAGCCCTTTTTTTTGCATTTTTATTTGAATCTCATGATTACTATCAACGATGAACATGCTTTTCAATTTTTAAAATACTAGTTGGGTTTCTTTTTTGAATTGTACATTTAAGTACATTAAATGCCTATTCATTTATCAAATATTCCCCTAGATGTGGCCTGTATTTTATTTCACTTTTTCTCTTAAGAATCAGAAAAATCTATTATCTCACATAAGACTTGGGGAAAAGTGGTTGCAGGCTCAGTGCCTTCAACAGCTCAACACAGAGGACCCACAGTCTTTCCAGCTTTCCACTTTGCCATCCTCAGCTTGTTGGCCTGTCCTTTTACACTGACTCGCTTCATGATCTCAAGATGAAGCTGCATATCTAGCTGCCAGTGCAGACAATAATGTTCAAAGATTCAAAAGGCTGCCAAATCTTTGTGAGTGTGAATGTATGTGTGTGTGAACTTTTTTCTCTCTAGATTTCAGAATTAATAGTATAACTACAATGTACATTACATTCTCATAGTTTTAAAAGTGCCTCCACATTTGTGATTATAATTACTTTTTTATATCAAAGTATTATACTTATTTTAAAAACTTTTAATATAATACATATACAGAAAGGTGTACAAAACAAAAACTTAAAAGATCAAGGATTTATCATATGAACCATGTAACCACAGAACCCCAAAGAATATTCCTAGTTTCTGTAATTGGGCCCCCAAAATACTCCTATTGTTCCACCTACCAAAGTGGCATATATCATGACTTTTACAGTAACTTCGTGTTTTTTACAGTTTTACCATCTACCTACACAGACATCCCTAAAACTATAGTTTTGCTCGTCTGCTTTTCAAACTTTATGTAGATAGAATCATTTAGTATTTGCATCTGTCTTCTTTCATTTGTATTAGTTTGGTGAAATTCATCCATGTTGTTGATTACTGCTTTAGTTCCTTCATTTTCATTGCAGTACAGTATTACTTCATGTAAAGGTACTATCTCATATTCATCCACTCTACTACTGACAGAAATGTGAATTATTTCTAGATGCTGGCTGTAACAAATAATGCCATGTACATTCTTTTACATATCTCTTGGTGCTCATGGTGCATATATGCATTTCTCTAGTATATAAGTATGAGTGAAAATGCTGGGTCATGGAATACACATATTTACAACTTCAGTAGATAATGTCAAAATGATTGCACCAATTTGTACTGCCATCATCAGTGTATGAGAGTTTGGGCTTTTTCATAACCTTGTTAACACCTGGTATTATCTATTTTGCTTTAGCCATTCTGGTGGGTACCTAATGCTGTCTGTGGTTTTAATTTTGCATTTCCTTGATTACTGAATCAAGCATCTTTTCACACATTTATTAGACACGTGGATAGCTTATTTTGTGAAATGTTTGTGTTCTCATGCACATTAAGACTTAAATTTCTCTTAAAGCACAGCTTTAACTGTATCCCACATGGGTTCTAAAGGGCTTCCTGAATCTATGGCTTGATGTGTTCTGTCAGGTTTGGAAAATTCTGTGATTATCTCTTCAAATACCACTTCTGGCCAATTTTCTCTTTTTGCCTCTGGGACTCCAATTCTAAGTATGTTAGACCTTCTCACTGTATCCTCTAGGTCTTACTCTTCTTTTGAATTATCCATCCTTTTATGTCTCAAAAATTCTGAATACTGTTCCTGTCTTTTAGTTCACCAATTCTCACTTTTGCTTTGTCTAATTTGTTATTAAACCCATCCAGTCAGTTCTTAATACTATTACTTTTTTTAGTTCTAAAATGTCCATTTTTAAAGTTTCCAGTTCTCTGCCAAAATTCTTAATCTACTTTTTATCTTCCTGATACAGTAAATATTGTTATGTTAAAGTCAAAGTCTGTGCCTAATAACTCCAAGTTCTGGAGTTCCCAGGAGGCAGGTTCTACTGTCCATTTTTTTCTGCAGGCTTTCATTTATGTTGTACTGCTCCTGACTGTGCCTAGTTAGTAATTTGCTTGTATGTCAAGTACAAATAATAAGGCCTGGGATGGTGTTTTTTCCGCATATTATTTTTCTAAAGAGTATTTGGCTTCCCAGGCATCCTGAGGACCCTAACAATATATCACCACAATCTAACTTCAAGAAGTAGGATGATGCAAATAGGAGATGTATCTACTATGAGGGACTGATAACCTCTGATTCATGCTACTTCTAGGGTCCAGCCTTTTGGGGACTCAATCCAAAGTGAGAAGAATATACTAGGCCCTCCCAATTCTTTGTGGGCCCTGAACTTTCATCTCTCTGTCTCCCTATGTCTCTGAGGCTATTATACTCAGCTTCTTTAGGCAATCCACTGTGGAAGTGGACACTACCACCTAGGAAAAGCAGCCATAAATGCTGGCCTCACATCTCTGAGTCTCTGTCTTTGTCATTCCCTGGATCTTGAGCCAATAATTCCTCATTATCTTATTAGCTCTGAAATGCTTTCAAGCAAATTTAAAAAAATACTCTGCCTAGCATTTCTAGTTGTCCTCAGAAAAAGAGTTGGTCCAAATGAGCAAGTCTGCCCAAATGACCTGTCTTTCCCAAAATATGTTTTATATGACCCTAATTCTGAAAGATGCTTTTTCATGAGGAAAATAA
This sequence comes from Physeter macrocephalus, assembly GCF_002837175.3. Classification (NCBI taxonomy): domain Eukaryota; kingdom Metazoa; phylum Chordata; class Mammalia; order Artiodactyla; family Physeteridae; genus Physeter; species Physeter macrocephalus. Next base: position 75,838,920 of record NC_041224.1, read on the forward strand.
AAATGAAGGGTTCTACTGTGAAATTGCTTTGAGTAACCATATGTTTAAAGATTCACAAAACAGGTTAGCATTTTAAAGGCTCTGATAAGTCCTACAGTAAAGAAACTAGCTTAGTTTTATTTAGCACAAGGTTTGCCAAACACATAGGTAAGTCCTCTTCATATGGCTCCAGGAAACATACTTTGAAAAATGTAGATAAGAAATCATATCCACAGTTCATGTTTAATTTTTTCATTCATAAAGACTTTAGGCATAAAACTGAGTTTAAACTATTTTTCCAAACTACTAAACCAAAATGGCACCATTGTTGAAAATGGGCTAAAATACATTATTTGACTCTTCTTCGCAAAACAATAACACTTCTAAAATACCTATGACAGACCATTAATTTGGGGGCAGAGAGGGAAATTTACAGCAAGAAGCACTTTAAACCCATGTATGCTATAAGTACTGTACAAAAATAATTACTTCCATTTGGTATCTGAATTAAGTGATACAAGATGGCTAGTTAGTTGAATCTGAATTCTGAGGTGGCACATGTTAAAAAGCAGTTATAACAAAAATGTCATCTAGGATATAATCCAAACAAGCAGAATTACATCTAGCACAGATTAAATAGGTATATAAGAGTATGAATCAGTGAAGAATCAAGACATTCAATCTTGATATAAGTCTGAGGTTATATTGTGTTATAAGATTGTTATACGAAATAGATTTATCAAAGACCTACCATACGACCCAGCAATCCCACTACTGGGCATATACCCTGAGAAAACCATAATTCAAAAAGAGTCATGTACCAAAATGTTCACTGCAGCTCTATTTACAATAGCCAGGACATGGAAGCAACCTAACTGTCCATCAACAGATGAATGGATAAAGAAGATGTGGCACATATATACAATGGAATATTACTCAGCCATAAAAAGAAATGAAACTGAGTTATTTGTAATGAGGTGGATAGACCTGGAGTCTGTCATACAGAGTGAAGTAAGTCAGAAGGAGAAAAACAAATACCGTATGCTAACACATATATATGGAATCTAAGAAAAAAAAATGTCATGAAGAGATTAGTGGTAGGACAGGAATAAAACACAGACCTACTAGAGCATGGACTTGAGGACATGGGGAGGGGGAAGGGTAAGCTGTGACGAAGTGAGAGAGTGGCAGGGACATATATGCACTACCAAATGTAAATTAGATAGCTAGTGGGAAGCTGCCGCATAGCACAGGGAGATCACCAGAAACTAACACACCATTGTAAAGCAATTATACTCCAATAAAGATGTTAAAAAAAAAAGAAATAGATTTATCTCTGTGTGTATGTAGTAATAGAAATAGACTTTTAAGTAACTCACTAAGCACTTAAATATTTTAATACTTATTGAATCTTAAATTTTTATAAAAATTCATGTTCACTAATCATGATCATTAATGTGATTATTAACACTATTAGCACTAAACATATTAAAATAGTTGCCTATGACTGGAGAATGGAGGGTGCGGGGAGAGGAAGGGAATGGGAGTGGAATAGAGGTATAAAGGGAAAAGTGAATAACATTCTGAGAGATGCTTTGTGCAAACCACTGAATACATTGTGCCATGATCTGAGGAGTGTGACTAATGTGACCCTCCAAACCTGAGGGTCTAGAAAGGGGGGAAGGAAGCTTACAAAAGAAGAAAGATGAATTTAAAAAAAGAAATAAAAGCAACAGGATTAGATTATATGTAGAAGGTCGAATTAGGATGACGACAAAGTCTGAGTCTGAAATTACCAAAGGGAACACAGAAAACTGAGCAAAAACAAAGTCTAGATTTATAGTTGCATGGCAGATAAGACAGAATAGTATAAAAGCTTTAGGGAAGTGTGGAAGTACAAAAACCAAAAAAGAACAAAAAGAGAACTGAAACACTTGTTTGATAGGAGGAAGAGCCATGTTTATCAAGCCAGGGGTATGAGAAAAAAAATAAAGGCAAAGGGAAAACACATTAGAAATCTTCAAATAGTTAAACCCCATTAAATAAAAATAATTTTGGAAATAACACCAAGAGCTAGTCAAAATTAACATTAAATAAAACAGAGATTATTGATTCCAGTCATAACCAGGCTGGAAAGTAGAAGGGAGAGCAAGATGCATAGTGCTGGAAGAATAAAAGCATATGGGAAGGGACTTTCCTAGTGGCACAGTGGTTAAGAATCTGCGTGCCAATGCAGGGAACACAGGTTCGATCCTTGGTCCGGGAAGATCCCACAGGCTGCGGAGCAACTAAGCCCGTGCACCACAACTACTGAGCCTGCGCTCTAGAGCCCACGAGCCACAACTACTGAAGCCCACGTGCCCTAGAGCTACGTGCCACAACAACTGAGCCAACACGCCACAACTACTGAAGCCCATGCACTCTAGGGCCCACGTGCCACAACTACTGAGCCCGTGTGCTGCAACTACTGAAGTCCACACCCCTAGAGCCCATGCTCCGCAACAAGAGAAGCCACCGCGATGAGAAGCCTGCGCACCGCAACGAAGAGTGGCCCCCACTTGCTCCAACTAGAGAAAGCCCACGCGCAACAAAGACCCAACGCAGCCAAAAAAAATATTAAAAATGGGCTTCCCTGGTGGTGCAGTGGTTGGGAGTCCACCTGCCGATGCAGGGACGCGGGTTCGTGCCCCGGTCTGGGGGGATCCCACGTGCTGCGGAGCAGCTGGGCCCGTGGGCCGTGGCTGCTGGGCCTGCGTGTCCGGAGCCTGTGCTCCACGGCGGGAGAGGCCACAGCAGTGAGAGGCCCGTGTACCGCAAAAAAAAAAAAAAAAAAAAAAGCATATGGGAAACTGCAATATAAAAACAGTATATGGGCACGTAAACGGCCACAGCAGTGAGAGGCCCGCGTACCGCAAAAAAAAAAAAAAAAAAAAGCATATGGGAAACTGCAATATAAAAACAGTATATGGGCACGTAAACAACTAAAATAGAGCTGAAAAGAAATAAACTATAAATATTAGGAAATACACATACAAGAATAGCAGTCCTAATGTATAATTGCTAAGACCTTTATGAATTTTTCCACATTTAATTATCTGTTAAAAAAATATCCCACAACAGGTCTTATCTGTTTAATTCCATTAAAGCAACAATTAATACAGTGGCAGATACAATTAGGTATTTATTCCTACTTTAGGTCACTACATGTTTTGTAACTTGTCTCACTCAATAATGTCCATTTATTTCTTTCTCATCACTTTAAATTATTCAATCATCTCCAATATTTTCTTAAGGCAGAAGCTCCTCACATTTTTGGAATAAATGGGTTGAATATATGTAATTGGGAATTTTTCCTATAAGTGATCTGTTTTCAGATGTATCTTTGAACACACAATATCTAGAAGCAGGGAGGGAATTCCTGCCCTTGTTTTCATATAAAAATGATGGTAACTGTGATTATCACAGATGAAGAGACCAAGACGACTAAATGTGATGGTAAACCAAAGGGATACAGTTATTCTTGTGACTCTTCGACATACATGCCATGTTTTTGTAATGTTAAGATCACAATCTATCTTTACCAGCACTTCAGGGCTAGGCAGACAGACACATTTATGACATATTTAAACTGCTAGTCATCTTGGGAGGGATCCCAAAGGAAAAGAGCCAATCTGGCAGCAACCACGACAAAATGTGAATGTTCTACATGTGACTACCAAAACAGATCCTTCAGAGACAAACTTCTCAATTCTCTTTGTGTCTCTAGAAGTAGGCCCACCATTTCTTCCTATTGCAATTTATCTGAAAACATTTCACACAATTGTAAGATATAGCAGTCTGCTAACAGTCTAACTCTGGTAAGGACAGATGACACAGAAAGCTTCTCCTTAAGAAACTTGTCTTGATGTAAAAATTGTATTAAGGCAATTTAGTCTTTAGAAAAGAACAATGTCTGCTATGAAGGAAGAACTCAATAAATATTTATTGAATGAATGAGTAACTGAATGTAAGGCCGAGGAATAACACAGGGATATGAAAAAATGTTAAGTATTAGTGAAAGCACTAATTAAACAAAGCGCAAAGGGACATGTCTACTCTAGTCATATATCCCCATACTTTCCTCTTCATTTGGTAGAAGGCCTTGTTTGAGGGAAAATATTCCTTTTACCTCAGATAGGACAGATGCCTACAAAGTAAAACAGTAGGAATTCACTCACCCACTGGGCTGCTTCCAGCTCCATTTGGCACTGCGAGGTCTGAAGTGCTCAACATCCCACCTAACAACATTAGAGAGAGGAGAGAGGGAATGTGAATTGGCTCTCCTTATCTGAATAACAAGGAATTGAACAGAGGTAACTCTCACTCCATTCCTAAAAAAAACAAAAATAAAAACTAGCCCAGTCTGAATTTGGCGTTAACGTGTAAATATGATGTAGTAAAATATACAGTCACTCGCCTATCAAGCTCTGGACATGTCTGCTTTCTTGTGTATGAATACCAAATGGTACATATTGATAAGAATGGGGGGAGTGCTAATGGTGTGCTATAAAATCTAGGAATAATGGGAGAGGAGACACTGCATTACACACAGTGTTGCAGTAAATGCACCAAAAATTTCTGCTGAATTAATGAACAAATCAGACAGGGGGAGATGGAGATGGAGAAAACGCTCTAACTCCAATCAGGTGAGTCATCTCTCCACATTTTTAACACGAATGGCTCACACTCAATTTTAAATCTTTGCTCATGATATCCTAAATAAATTTTCTGCCTGTCTAGTATGGCCTTCCCACGATAAGGAAAGCTTTCCCAGGATAAGGAAAGCTTTATTTGTTCCACAAAGCCTAGTACAAGGCTAGAGCTACAGATTTTCAAAATAATACTTTAAAATGGAGGCAATTATGTAGCAGTGACTCTTGTTCATCAAAGCAATAAAATTAAGAGTAGCAGAATAAGAAACTGTTTATGTTAGCAATTAGTTTTTTCTTTCTTTTAAAGAATCAGAAGAATAAATATCAGGACATACCTGCACTGCCAGTACTTGGTGGTCTCTGAGGGGCTCCAGGGGATACATTTCTATGTAATGTGGCTTGAGGTGGAGAGAGCATGTTTGAATCTGCTAATGTTGAGCTGGCTGCCAAAGATGGGGACACAAGTGAACTCCCTGGGTTAGTGTAGGACAAAGCACTAGGGCTGGTCACAGGGACTGTGACAGACATTGAGAAGTTTTGAGGCGGCAAACCGGGCTGTAAATAAAGAAAAAGGAAGAGAAAACTGTTAGTTTCATTTTCATCTATATTAAATTTAATAACTTACGAACTTTAATTTGATTAGGTAACACTAGTTACTAAAAGCAGAGGATGGGGATAGGTTCTTACTAAATCAATTTGCAGGTTTAAGCTATTTTCTTTACAATTATATTTGGACATGAGAATGTTTAACATGAACATTTTCAATTTCCATTTTTTATATATTAATACATATATACTAGTATAATGTATATATTATGTATTTCAAATATTCAGAGATGAAAATGAGAGGCCAGAACCTGATATTAAAGTTGTGTTGCCAGGTTTACACATTATAAAATACATCATTGTTACCAAGAAAGCATAAATTAGCACTTAAATGCAAATCAGTTTAGTAACATTACATTTCTATTGGGAAATTCCAAATAACAAAAGGGGAAAAGTATGTACATATATTATAAACTTCATACATCAAGTTTGCTCTGGTCTGATTTAATTCACTAACATTCTTAATGGACAACACTAAAAAAAAAAAAAAAAAAATCACGTTTTATATATATAACACAATGCAATAAGTGTAATAAAAATGCAAAAAAAAAAACTAAACAAAATTAACTACTGACAAGTTATCTTTAAACTGTATAAAGATTAAATTACAAATATTATCTGATTTCCCTCCAAAATATTCCATAGTCCCTTAAAAATAATATTTTCTATTTTCCTCTTGCATTTCCTCCATAGACCACTTATACTTGTTGACCATGATAAATAACAATCCTCTTTATAATGTAAAGTGAGAGAAAATAGAAAACTTTCCTCTCTCTACATTTTAAAACAGTGATTTGCAAAGTAAGGTAACACTGCTAATTCAAAGTTTAAAGAATGTAAATAATTATGTACTTTGTTCAATAGTTTATTTCTGGTAGAAAATTATAACTCATTAAAAAGTATAAAACATTGGATACATGATAAAATGTTTTCAAAGGTAAAGCAATTTTATTTAAACAATGTTTTTGCAGCTTCACATTAACTGCAAGGTCACCAACATTCATATGAGTTCAAAAGGGATTTTTTTTTCTGTTGTTTTGTTTCTTAAGAATGGTATTAGCACAAAAAATACCTCCTGAAATCTGTTTTCCATGGGCTTCTTCTTATAGCATAGGACTACTTTGAAGAAATAATCCATGATGCATACTTTAGGGCACAGTTTTAAGATAATTAACTCTGGTAATGAAAGAAATATCAGCATTGGAACCAATTTGTTGCATGAAGCCTACAACACATATGTAGTATTCTGGATATGTATCCAGAATAACTGTCTTAAGCAGCTCTTGCCAATGGTGCTTCAATGAGAACTCTCTGAAGAACTATCAAAGGAGTATGAACTCAAAGAAGTACTGTTTCACTACGGTTAAATGTGTGAGCATGGAAAAATTTTAAACCAACTATTTGTTTTGTAACCAGTTTAAGAACACTGCTTCCTAAAATTAAAATCGAGCCAAGGCTCTCTTCCTCAATACCTACAGTGTTAAGAAAAGAATAGGAATTTGGAGGTACTGTCACCAAATTGTTTTGGGACATTAACAAAGAGCCAAATAGTAAGCTACTATTACAGCAACTGTATAAAATAATTAAAAATAACTTTGAAACACCACATTTTATAATAAATCCAGCCATTTTATATTTTATAGTCTCAAGATCTACTTAAGTACATGTAATATTTTAAAAGTCATTGGAGGGAGAGGGAAGTCTCATATGCACTCTATATTTAAAATCATGGAAATTTAAACCTGGAAGGGACCTTAAAAAACTATGTGAGCCAACTCACTCACTTTACAGATGAGGAAATTGGAATCCAGGCTGTTTAGGTGCCCTATCCAAAGACATGGGGATAGTAAGTAGCAGAGCCTGGATTAGGATGTTTTCTCTTCACTTCTATGTTTAAGACACTGAAGACTGAAGATGTACCATTGTAAGATTTATGCAATTTTATTTTGAAGCTCTATAAAACCAAAAGAAATTAATAAAATACCTTTTCCCCCTTCTACTTACTGCTGTCATCACCCGCTACGAAAATAAACAAGATGTGTTGTCAATCTCTTCATGCACAAGATAAGAGCACAAACCATACTTTAGTACTCACTGCGATTTTATGATTCCGCATCATATTATCAAATTCCTCATTAATTTTTTTATATTTTTCTTCTGTATGTGGAGTTAGCACATAGGAAGTATCAGGGTCTGGGCTGTCGCACCCTCTGTGTTCCTTCTTGTTCAGAGCCTAAATAATGAAGTTAACAAAAAGGATCAACAAATAAAAAGTAGAGGTAAAGTAAAAGTACTTACAGGGCCTCGTTTGAAAATAAAATCACTATCTTCATTTAGTTTGCTGAATCTGTCCTCCGAGAGTGGACTGTGCTCAAAGTAATCGTCAGCATCAGGGCTCTCACAACCATTAAGGCCTTTCTTTCTTAATGTCTGAAATACAATTGGAAAATTCACACACAAATGATACTAACTTGCCATGAGTTTTTTTTGTAAAATTTATTATGAGAGCACAGACTGAATGAACTGGGTAATACAAGAGCCACTGAAATGGTTTTAAATGATCACAATGCACTCTAAGTCTTCAAATAAAGTAAACCTTACACATAAGCAAAATTATTTTCCCATTATACATTAAGAGAAAAGGAATATTTATATATTTAGATTCTTCCATTCCAAACTTCCTAGAGAATACTAAGTTACTCACTGCTCTGACAGTTACGATCCAAATCTGATTACAGCCTGATCAACATATCTGATAGGATCAATGAATATGAGACCCCGAAATACAAATATATCAAGATGATATATATATAAAGTTACCTTTATAAAATGAACATTTCAGCAACTTCATCTACTGACATTCCTTTCTGCCTGAGAGTTTATCCCATTCATCAGAAAGAATAGGCTCAATATCCCAAAAATTTCATTCCTAATTTGTTCTTAAATACTGTGATTTTGCTACATAACTCTGAAGTATAAAAACTCAAATACTTATTTACATATGACAGTAATGACTCTTTCCTACATAGAATGTACGTATCGTTAGTGACTTCACACATCTTTAAATTTTGTAAAAAGAACTAATTCAGCATGATATTTTCCACACTTTGCTAGCTCTTTCTACAAGAGTGCCTTCATGGAATGATTTAGTCCACTGAATTGACTTTCTGGAGAATTTTCTTGAGTGTTATCAAAGTATTCCCTGGATCATATTGACTCTTTTCCTTTCTTCTTACTTTGGGGTACAAATATAATGAACAGTTGGTTTTCTGAGTTTTAATTATTTTAATTAAAATCATCACAAAATGACTTGCTTAGTATTTAAAAGAATACACTTAAAACCAAGGGCTTGATAATCTATAGAATATTAATTCACTTACAGACTGTCTAAATTTTTAAAAATCCTGATGGGTCTTATTTTAAATTAGAATTTTGGGGTTCAACAACTTAGATAGTTTTGAGACTTGCTGATTTTCCAGCCAACCACAGAGGAGTTTTAGGAAGTTAAAATTCTCCAAGTAAGCCTACCTACTTAGGTTAAGAAATATTTGAACAATAGATTAGTACTAGATGAGTGCATTTATAAATGATTATTTATATTAGATTTAAGGTATATTTTAAATTAATTCATAATAATAGATCTTGGTATCCTTTAAAACATGATTTATAATAATTATGAATGCTATTTTACTCCCTTTTTTCTTGAAAGAACATAAACACACAATAAAGATTTGAGAATTCTTTCTTAATTTCTCTGAAGTCTATTTTAAAATTTCACTTTACTCAATTTGATTTTTTTTTTTTTGCATGCTTAAAGGATCATAAGAAATCAGTGGTATAGCTGTGTTAGCTTCTCAAATTGCTTGGCATGCACTAGGAATCCCATACACAATGCCTGAAACTCCCACCACAACACAATCAACTAAACATGAGCATATAGCAAACACTACACCTATTTCCCCAATAAGAGCCCCATGGCTCTAAGTTCTATGGGTCTAAGTAATCACATGAACTTTTATGTGTACTTAGCCATAAAAGGTCCTGTTGTTTAGAACTAAAAGGTGGACACGTATACTCCCCCATTCGTAGTAGCAAGTTCTGCTTGCCAAAGCTCTGCAACTTGCTATCAGCAATGAAGATGTTAACACTCAGAATACTGGAACACAGTGAACTCTTATAACCAACACAGCTCTAGAAACAGAACAAATATAGTAGTCGCCTACACACAGATTTTATCATGAAGTTGATTTATTCTAGCCTGAAATCTCTGGATATTTTCCCCTCATATTCATATATCTTAAGACTAAGTAATTCACAGCCTTGCTCTTCCACTAATAGCAATCACCAAGTATGTCTCTGAACATTTTTAAATTACAGAAGAAAAAGAATATGGCCTTTGTTTAGTAATTACACAAAAGTTTTATCCTACAACAGTAGGGTTAACTCTACTTGTACCCAAGAGGAAGAATAGCACTCTGGTATCTCCAGCTCTGCAAGTCTTCACTTTAGAGGGGGTTCCTGTCATTGTGAGAGAATTTAAGAGGCTGTATCAGCTCTGCAGATAACAAGCTAATGTACCTCTGTTGGATATCCAACTTGTGTCTTCTTATCACTAGAATATGAAGAGTTGTTTTGAGGACCCAACTACCATAAAAAGACTTTTTCTGTCTTCTTTATCTTACCACATAGCATAATAGTAAAAGTTTCTCCTGTGTCACTGGTACTAACAAGTGGAATGCTGTATCTATTAACAAGGCCAGGCGAGGCATATAAGAAACAGGTTAGCTTCAGTTTTCTTACGTGCTTCAAGTTAGCCACAATAAAAACACTTGCTCAATGAAGAAAACAGTCTGAAAGGTCACCACTAAGGAGGAATCTGCTTTTAAGTGGGAAAATATTCAAGAGTATTAGCACTGTGCACTCTCTATAGCTATTACTGATGATTATACTGTTCCACTCTTAAGTAAACAGGACTTTAAAAGTACTTTCTTCTTGTACATGTGATTGACAGTTTTTCAGTGCCATTATGGCAAACTTAAGGGGGAAACTCCATTGTGCCAAAATAATTTCATATTTCAGGGGCGTACACCATTTAAGTTGATGTATCCCAGTTGCTTTTCTTAAATAACTGTATTCTGAAACACAGATTATGAATTGCTAAAGGGACCAGTGGTGATAAATTATTAATCAGTTTAAGCTGACTTGATACAACCTGTTCTGTGTCCTTCACATCAGTGTTCCAAACATTGTTTAAAGATTCTAACTAGCAAGATTACTTACATGAAATCATAAAATTAGTATACCTACAATTTTCATTAGTCCATTTCTACAGAAAACAGAAACTTTATTTTTGGAAGGTCAGTTAAACACCTTTAAAAAGACAAACATTTCTACTTGTCACAACAAAGTTAAACTCTATTACAATTTTAATAGCCTTTCTTTTTGTGATTTTGGGAAATTTTACGTAGGTTTTAAATAATGAATGCCCTTAGCTAACATTTACCTTCAACATTAGTTATATAGAGACAAATTGTGAAAAAATTTTAAATGGATCAAAAAATAATTGCTAAGTGTTTTGTTTTTGTTTTTTTTTTTTTTGCGGTACACAGGCCTCTCACTGTTGTGGCCTCTCCTGTTGCAGAGCACAGGCTTGGGACGTGCACGAACCCGTATCGGCAGGCATACTCTCAACCACTGCGCCACTAGGGAAGCCCCTTGCTAAGTGTCTTTAATCTAAAACAATCCATCTGTTAGGACACATCCTCCCAGGTTATCTGATTCTTTGTGGTTTGTGCCGGTCTTCAAGCTATTTTACAACTCTGTAGATAGAAGTTTATTTGTAGAAAGTTGATAGTAATGCAAATAATTAGTGTTTATAGACATGCAAATAGATTCTGTCTGAAGGAGGTTTCAACTGACCTCTTTCCTCACAGTGGAAGATGTCAATTTTGCATCTATGAAGAAAATTCATTTTGCCTTCTTGATGGGCTTATGCGTTTCTCTAATCTTTGGATTTACCTTTAACCAGTTGCAACATTTTTTTCTTGTTCCCTGAGTAATGAGTTAAAAGTTTTGACTCATGTTCATTTTATAGCTGCCTAAGAATCATGATTTCACCTTTTCTGAAAAAAAATTGTTTAACAGTTTTAAGAGTGAAACCACCCTTGACTCGTGATTCACAGCAGATCCAAACTCAGGGGAAAAGAGTCTGCTCTTGTTAGAACTTAGTATTGGATTGAGTATCGGTTTTTAAAAGAAAAAAGCAATGTGCTGTTATTTAAAATTTTTGAAAATATTTAATTGTCTGATTAATAATCTGTACTAATTTATTATGGTATCAAAAATTAAGGAAATATGATCAGAGAAGGATTACGACCTTTCAATTCTCTTCAAGAAGTTAAGGACAATAATCCTTAATTTTTGTGACAATTCATAAATGAATTATTATTCATATCACAGTATTAAGAGTATAACCATATAAAACTGCAAACCCCACAATCTCTTGAAACAGGGTTCCTCTCCATCTGAAGCTAACAAGTTCCGAAGTAAAATTCAAGCTGTTGGGGAAAAAAGTAGGTAGTGTTTTGCCTGTAAGCATTTCCAGGGAGAAGGGATCCCTACATGACATCTAAACTTTCTGAGCTGGATACGCCCAAATTAAACTTACAAGTAAGAGGATGGTTTTTTTTTTGGTTTTGGTATTAATTAAATCAGTTTTAGTCAAATGAAGAGTAACTTAAACACTTCTACCTACTGATTAAAGACCTCATAGGTAGAAAGGCTCTTAAATTTAAGATTTCCATACCAACTTAAGGAAAAACATTAAAAAACTGAAATTTAGTGGGTATCCTGGCTAGAACTTCCATTTAGTTACATCCATCTTTATTCTTTGACTAGGTTATTATACAATTCTGTAGAGATGGGTATCAGTTTAAAACTATCAGAAAACTCACAGTAACTGCAAATAATTCTGTGAAATGTCACTGATTATCACATTGTGGATATTGACCAATTTTTGCTTCCCCATGTATTGGGTTGGCCAAAAAGTTCGTTCAGATTTTTCCATACCATCTTACAGAAACATCGGAACAAACTCTTTGGCCAACCCAAAAAATTCATTTCAGCATTCTTTACTGATGTGTGGTATTCTGAGTTCTTCTTTGAACTGGCTGTGACATCTTACTGGTTCACTCATTAGTTAATTAATTAAAATATTTGACACATGTTCACTTTATAGTTGAATGAGAGTAATGATTTTATACCTTCTTCCAAATCTAATCTGAAACTTTGAAGACCTACAGTCCCAACTGACTACTGCACATTTCCATTTGGTTATTTGGCTAATATCTCTATTTCAATTTAACCAAGATGGAACTCATTATCTTTTATTAAATAGATCCCCTCTTTGGACTTAGCTATTCTAGTCAACACAGCAAGCAATCTTGCTGTTCACTCTTTGTTCTCTCCCCACATTAACATGGAATTCCAAATTTTGTAGATTATTATTTTCATTTCCACTGACTATATATCCTCCTTCACTTTTCTCTCTCTTCTACTTTGTCCCTTAAATTGTTACAGATTCAGTTCTCCTCAATACCACTTTGTACTTGTCACCCTTGTTTTAAATCTTTGATGGCTCTCTGTGATCTAAAAGCAGTAGCCTCTAAACTTGCTAGATTACCCACCCCATCTGTAAACATATTTCATGCACAGCCCCAATATATGCATACAATGAAAAAATTATATGCATGAATGACTGTCAATCTTTTCAAATATTAACATGCCACATCTAAGGATGAAATATAATTTCTATTATTTTCTCCCTGACCCCTAGTAGTTTTATACATCTTACATCCCTCCTGAAATAACAGATGTAGAGTACAAAATCAAAATTCCTTAGCCTAACTGCAAGTCACCTAACAGCCTAGCTCTTACTTTTTTTTTTTTCCTTCCCCATTTTTATGCTTCCTGAAACCTCTGACCCAGACAGAGTGGTCAAAATTATTGTCCTCCTAACAGGCACAAAAATCCCTTCACTGATGTCACCCCACTTGTTTGAAACGCTGTCTTCTCTCTTATTTGTATGACTATTTTATAGCTCACTATGGCCTAGTTTGAACTCCATCTTTCCATGAAACTTTCTTCCCCCGCTGCTTCCTATGCTGAAATTTTAAGAGCACTTACTCTATAGAACATTCACGTAATACATGCAACATTGTATTTACTTATCTTCTGTATATTTTCTGTATTCTTCAACTAATCTATGAACTTTCAAATAAAGACTGAAGTCTAGACTGCTTTACATTTTCAAAGTCTAGACAAACAAGGTGCTACACACACATGAAATATGTATTTACTAATACTTGCACAATAAAAAAAAACATAGCAAAGGAGAGATCAGGATGATCTCTGACGTTATTTCAGGTGTCTTCTAAAACATAAAATTATGGATTTGTTATAATATACTTAAATAATAAGGCAATCCAGAAACATTAGTTGATCCACAGAAATCGTTGATAGTTGACTGCTTCTGAACTACAAAAATACAATTTCATATGTATAATTTCATATATAAGTTTAACTTACAATAGCCTATACTCTGAAAGCTGCTGGGATATTCTCCAGTGGGCTTTTGGGTAGGAAAGATTAGAATTGGTAGTGCAAGAAGACTTCTTATTCTGAGTGTACAGTTAGCTATAATCAACTAACAGCCAAAGATTCTGATTCTGGATCTTATTTTGAACACAGAAGGCTGAAGTATAAACCTGGAAATCTAAAAACCAAAAGCCTTACTTTTCTTAATTAAGGGAAACTCCATGTCATCTGTAGAGGATCAACCCAGTTCAAAAAAAAAAAAAATTTATGTTAGAACTGAGATAAGTGTCCACAGCTCACCAAATCTCCTCTCCTACTGAGAAAGTATCAGTAGGATACCGATACTTTGTGAGAAAGTATCATAATTGAAGCTTTTTTAAATTTGGGAATTATGTTCTGGTTACAAAAATGGGTAATTGGATAAGAACCCAGAACATCAATTTTTACATGAAGACCATCAGTTGTGCCTTCAGGAGAGTAATCTTGCAAACTAGCCATGGTGGCAGAGATGAGGGACCACGTAGATCTTGAGATGGAGTTCCTGATTTCAGGCCTTAAGGAGGCAGGTATGCTTCCTGCCTTGGGTGCAATCTGCCTGTATTCTTTCAGTAAGTCCCCCTTTGGTTTGAGCTACTTTAACTGAATTTCTATTCCTTATAATCAAAGAACCTTGATTAAAAAAAAAAATAAACTGTCACAATTCTTTGAGTCATGAGTTAAATCTCCTTATCTGTCTAAATCATCTAAGTCCCCAAACAAGTCTGGCTAATGCCTCCACAACCTAGCGTCCAGAAAAGATCCCTAACCTGGAGAAAACTGACTCAAACAACGATCTTTAAAGTCATGTGTTCTACTGTTCTACTTATAAAGTTTTAGCAGAACCCTATATATCTCTTTCAAGTTCAAGGAAACACTTTTAGAATTCTGGAATTCTGGGTATATATAAAAACACTGCTTGGCAGGCCCTGAACGTTTGCCTCTCATTTTCTAGTCTACATTACTAAATCTGTTGGTGAAACTGGAGATAGAAAGAATAAGGGAAAAGTAGAAAGGAGATAGGGAAAAGAAACTTGAGAAGGCAAGAACAATGCTGTTTAGACTTTTTTCTAAGTATAGCCAGGTTTTTTTTTTTTTAACACAATAAACTTAAAAAACAAACATATTTCAATATGGATTATAAATTAGGCAGAGGCAGCTAATTTTAAATAGATTTCTTTCAGCTTATATTCTGTCATCAGCAAAAAATAACATTTAAAATTTTAGACACATGTATCCTCCATGGAAATTACATATACACACACGTGTGTGTGTGTGTGTGTGTATATATATATATATATCAATAAATATATATGCACTAATACATATACACACACTATACTCTTCTGTGTTTGTTTACAGAGTGAAGAAACCTAGTATTCAGGATATTTTTCATTGTAAATATGTTTAAGTAAATATTTAAATCACGTGGAGTCTGAAATAAGAACTGATAAAAATCCCAGAGGACTGGCATTTTCTGGAATCTTAAGATATGATACTGAATTTTGGATTCAGGAGTCTATACTGCCTGAGTGTTTACTGGGGCCCGTGTCAGAGGCATTTTTAACATCAATCAAGAACTGAAATATACTTTAACATATGCTCAATTTATAATGACAATTGTCAAATTCCATTCCAAACTAATAATAACCATAGCACTTAGAAGTGAAACTAGGGAATTAAAAGTACTCAAAAGGTATATACGCATAGTTTTAAAATGCACGATGACCTCATCAACTGAACCAATCTACAATATCACCACCCACCTATCTCATTTCTGTGAAGCAGCTAAGCAGCTCCATAAACACCGGGTGAATGGATAATTTGTCAGCTCTAGCTTATAAGGAATAAATGAGTGCTTGTAAAATAAAGGAATAATATGTCTTGAGTTCCAAGGAACTTAAACTGGACTTCAGAACTTTTTTTAATGAAAAGTTCTCCTTTTCCCCATTTTTAATAACTTTCCAATTTTGAAAGATACTTCTTATTCTTCATAGACACTTTAAAAACACACAAAAACATTTAATTTTTAAAACTGGACATACATAAAGAAAGGTGCATCAAAATTTATATAAAATTCAACAATTATAAAGTGAACAACAGTAATGCTAATCATGTCAAAAAATAAACCAGAACCCTATATATCTCCCTCAATCACATAACCCTCCCCTCTCTCCTCTATAGGTAATACCATCCTAAATCTGTGATGTCAACTATCTGTACTTTCTCTATAGGTTTACCATATACATATCCCTAAAACTATAATTTAGCTTTGCTTATTTTAAAATATCATGTGAATGTAATATATGCAATGTATTATTTTGTCTGGCCTCCTTCATTATACTTTGTTTATTATATCCATAGGGTTGCATATAGTTACAGTTTATACATTTTTATTAAATACTGTATTATATGGGAAAAAAACTTTATCCATTCTATTACAGATGGACATTGGCCTCTCACTGTTGTGGCCTCTCCCGTTGCGGAGCAGAGGCTCCGGACGCGCAGGCTCAGCGGCCATGGCTCACAGGCCTAGCCGCTCCACGGCATGTGGGATCTTCCCGGACCAGGGCACGAACCCATGTCCCCTGCATCGGCAGGTGGACTCTCAACCACTGCGCCACCAGGGAAGCCCTGATTCATCTTTTTAGAACTCTCCTTGTTGTTTTGCTATCAAGATTAGACTAGCTTCATATAAAAAGAGTTCCCTCTTTTTCTATTCTCTGGAAAAGTTTGTGAAATATTGGCATTATTTCTTCTTTAAAATTCTGCTAGTACTTCTTAACAAAGCCATCTGGATTTGGAGTTTCTCTGTGGTAAACCTGACAATAAGACTACTCAGATTTTCTATATCTTTCATGATTCCATTTTGTTAAACTATATTTTTCTTGAAATTTGTCCACTGAGTCAAAATTTTGAGGCACAATGGAATCTTGAGATTATATGTGCTCAAAAAATTATATTAAAATAGCTCTTGAATAGAAAACTAAATGTTACCTTTGTGATCATCTAGTTCACCTCCTACCTTTATAGGGGAGAAGATTAAATTTAGGAGACACCAAGTTCTCACCCCCCCAACCCCACCACATCACACAGCTATTAAGTGGCAGTACTGGGACTAGAATAAAAGTCTTCCGATGTCCAGTCTAGTGCTCTTTCCACTACACTGTGTTAGTTCAGACTGCATTAATCAGTCAACAAACAAAAGGGAGACTGCATAGAGGACTGTGATCAGGAACCACCTTAACCACTGGAAAGAGAGCACACTTCTTGTGCATGTGGTTGTAGGCACTGCTTTCAGACTCCTTCCCCAGTTCTTCTATGACCTTATCCATATCTATCTCAGTTAGAGGTGTGTGATGTTCAAGCTATGGCTTCTTTGAATTTTAAGGTCTTACCCAGTATATACCTAAGTTTGATGGCAAAGGTGTCAGCAAATGGTAATGATACTTCTCCCCAACACCACCCAAAACAAACAGTTTTGGGGCCCTTGTCTTCTGGGAGCTAGATACTAGGCAGCCCAACAGTCTCATTTTACCCACAGGGATAATGTAACTCTGTTGCAGAGCTCCACATATAAACGAACACTTTGACAGAGTTGGCTCTTGGTGTACTGTGAAGTCAGGAAAGTATATCTTCAAAGCCCTGGCTCTTGGTTCTTCACTATCCGTGTGTGTGTGTGTGCGCGCGCGTGCGCGCGCCGTGTGTGTGTGCACGCACACACTTAAACTGTACAAATGACTTCATTTACCTTTATCCTTTTTTTCCCCCTTTAATCCAACAAAAATTACTGACAGCACTCTACTAGGTTCTGATATTCACTGATAAAACAGACATGGGTATCAACAGACACGGGACCTTCAAGATGGAAGAGGAGTAAGATGTGCAGATACCTTCCTCCCCACAAATACATTAAAAATACATCTACATGTGGAACAACTCCTACAGAACACCTACTGAACGCTGGCAGAAGACCTCAGACTTCCCAAAGGGCAAAAAAATCCCCACGTACCTGGGTAGGGCAAAAGAAAAAAGAAAAAGCAGAGACAAAAGAATAGGGACAAGACCTGCACCTCTGGGAGGGAGCTGTGAAGGAGGAAAAGTTTCTACACACTAGGAAGCCCTTTCACTGGTAGAGACAGGGGGTGGGCAGGGGGGAAGCTTAGGAGCCATGGAGGAGAGCGCAGCAACAGGGGTACAGAGGGCAAAGTGGAGAGATTCCTGCACAAAGGATCTGTGCCAACCAGCACTCACCAGCCTGAGATGCGTGTCTGGCTCACATGCTGGGGTGGGTGGGGGCTGGGAGCTGAGGCTCGGGCTTCAGAGGTCAGACCCCAGGAAGTGGACTGGGGTTGGCTGTGTGAAGACAGCCTGAAGGGGGCTAGTGCACCACAACTAGCCAGGAGGGAGTCAGGGACAAAGTCTGGACCTGCTGAAGAGGCAAGAGACCATTGTTTCAGGATGCCCGAGAAGAGAAGATTCCTTCCCCGTGTGCCCAGAAAAGGCAGAGCACCACCTAAGTGAGCTCCAGAGACGGACGCGAGCTGTGGCTATCAGCTAGGACCACAGAGACGGACATGAAATGCTAACGCTGCTGCTGCTGCCACCAAGAATCCAGTGTGCAAGCACAGGTCATTACCTACCCCCACACCCACCCCCCGTGAGCCTGCGCAGACCACCACTGCCAGGGTCCCGAGATCCAGGGACAACTTCCCTCAGAGAATACATGGCGCGACTCAGGCTGCTGCAATGGCACATCAGCTTCTACCGCCGTAGGATTGCCCCGCATTCCAATTATAACTACTGTCCCCCTCCCTCTCCCCAGCCTGAGAGAACAAGAGAAGCCTAATCAGCCCATGCTTTAACCCCTCTTGTCTGGGAGGGGAACAGACGCCTGAGGGCAACCTACATGCAGAGGCAGGGCTAAAACCAAAGCTGAACCCCAGGAGCTGTGCAAACCAAAAAGAGAAAGGGAAATTTCTCCGAGCAGTCTCAGGAGCAGCAGATTAAATCCCCACAATCAACTTGATGAAGCCTACATCTGTGGAATACCTGAATAGACAACGAATGTTCCCAAAATTGAGGCGGTGGACTTTGGGAGCAACTGTAGACTTGGGGTTTACGGTCTATGGCTGATTTGTTTCTGATTTTTATGTTTATCGTAGTTTAGTTTTTAGCACTTATTATCATTGGTGGATTTGTTTATTGGTTTAGTTGCTCTCTTCTTTTTTTAATGTTTTAAAATTTATTTTTTTAAAAATTTCATTATTTTTATTTTTTCTATATTTTTTTAAATATTACTTTTTTCTTCCTTTTTCTTCTTCCTTTTTTTCTGAGCCGTGTAGCTAACAAGGTCCTAGTGCTCTGGCTGAGTGTCAGGCCTGACCTCCAATGTGGGAGAGCCAAATCCAGGACACTGGACCACCACACACCTCCCAGCCCCACATAATATCAGTCGCTGAGAGCTCTCCCAGAGATCTCCGTCTCAACAGTAAGACCCAACTCAACCCAATGGCGAGCAAGATACAGTACTGGGCACCCTATGCCAAACAACGACGAGCAAGACAGGAACACAACCCTACCCATTAGCAGAGAGACTGCCTAAAATCATACTAAGTTCACAGACACCCTGAAACACACCACCGAATGCAGCCCTGCCCACCAGAAAGACAAGATCTAGCCTCACCCACAAGAACAAAGGCACCAGTCCCCTCCACCAGGAAGCCTTCACAAGCCACTGAACCAACCTCACCACTGGAGGCAGACACCAAAAACAACGGGAACTACGAACCTGCAGCCTGCAAAAAGGAGACCCCAAACACAGCAAGTTAAACAACGAGAGAAGACAGAGAAATATGTAGCACATGAAGGAGCAAGGTAAAAACCCACCAGACCAAACAAATGAAGAGGAAACAGGCAGTCTACATGCAAAAGAATTCAGAATAATGATAGTAAAGATGATCCAATCTCTTGGAAAAAGAATGAAGAAAATACAAGAAATGTTTAACAACGACCTAGAAGAACTAAAGAGCACACAAACAATGATGAACAACACAAAAAATGAAATTAAAAATTCTCTAGAAAGAATCAACAGCAGAATATCTGAGGCAGAAGAACAGATAAGTGACCTGGAAGATAAAAGAGTGGAAATAACTACTGCAGAGCAGAATAAAGA
>NC_041224.1:75859055-75859624 GCF_002837175.3 Physeter macrocephalus
TAAATGCACCAACATTTGAATTATAGGGGTCCCAGAAGAACAAGAGAAAACGAAAGGGTCTGAGAAAATATTTGAAGAGATTATAGTTGAAAACTTCCCTAACATGGGAAAGGGAATAGTAAATCAAATCCAGGAAGGGCAGAGAATCCCATCAGGATAAACCCACTGAGAAACACGCCAAGACACATATTAATCAAACTATCAAAAATTAAATACAAAGAAAATATATTAAAAGCAGCAAGGGAAAAGCAACAAATAACATACAAGGGAATTCCCATAAGGTTAACATCTGATCTTTCAGCAGAAACTCTGCAAGCCAGAAGGCAGTGGCATGATATACTTAGAGTGATGAAAGGAAAAAGCCTACAACCAAGATTACTCTACCTAGCAAGCATCTCTTTCCTATTCGATGGAGAAATTAAAACCTTTACAGATGAGCAAAAAGTTAAGAGAATTCAGCACCACCAAACCACCTTTACAACAAATGCTGAAGGAACTTCTCTAGGCAGGAAACACAAGAGAAGGAAAAGACCTACAATAACAAACCCAAAACAATTAAGAAAATGGTA
>NC_041224.1:75859819-75860569 GCF_002837175.3 Physeter macrocephalus
GAAAGCTGGAGTAGCAATTCTCATATCAGACAAAATAGACTTTAAAATAAAAACTATTACAAGAGACAAAGAAGGACACTACATAATGATCAAGGGACAAATCCAAGAAGAAGATATAACAATTGTAAATATTTATGCACCCAACATAGGAGCACCTCAATACAGAAAGCAAATGCTAACAGCCATAAAAGGGAAAATCGACAGTAAGACAATAATACTAGGGGACTTTAACACCCGACTTTCACCAACGGACAGATCAACCAAACAGAAAATAAATAAGGAAACACACGCTTTAAATGACACATAAGACAAGATGGACTTAATTGATATTTACAGGACATTCCATCCAAAAACAACAGAATACAATTTCTTCACGAGTGCTCATGGAACATTCTCCAGCATAGAGCATATCTTGAGTCACAAATCAGCCCTTAGTAAATTTAAGAAAATTGAAATCGCATCAAGTATCTTTTCCAACAACAACGCTATGAGACTAGATATCAATTATAGGAAAAAAATCTGTAAAAAATACAAACACCTGGAGGTTAAACATTACACTACTAAATAACCAAGAGATCACTGAAGAAATCAAAGAGGAAATCAAAAAATACCTAGAAACAAATGACAATGAAAACACGATGACCCAAAACCCATGGGATGCAGCAAAAGCAGTTCTAAGAGGGAAGTTTATAGCAATACAATCCTACCTCAAGAAACAAGAAACATCTCAAATAAACAACCTAACCTTAC
>NC_041224.1:75861252-75861740 GCF_002837175.3 Physeter macrocephalus
AGAAGATAAACAAAATTGATAAACCATTAGCCAGACTTATCAGGAAAAAAAGGGAGAAGACTCAAATCAATAGAAATAGAAATGAAAAACGAGAAGTAATAACTGACACTGTAGAAATACAAAGGATCACGAGAGATTACTACAAGCAACTATACGCCAATAAAATGGAGAACCTGGAAGAAATGGACAAATTCTTAGAAAAGCACAACCTTCCAAACTGAAACAGGAAGAAATAGAAAATATGAACAGACCAATCACAAGCACTGAAATTGAAACAGTGATTAAAAATCTTCCAACAAAGAAAAGGCCAGGACCAGATGGCTTCATAGGCTAATTCTATCAAACATTTAGAGAAGAGCTAACACCTATCCTTCTCAAACTCTTCCAAAATAGGACAGAGGAAGGAACACTCCCAAACTCATTCTACGAGGCACCATCACCCTGATACCAAAAACAAAGATGTCACAAAAAGAGAAAACTAGAGGCGA
>NC_041224.1:75862169-75863705 GCF_002837175.3 Physeter macrocephalus
GGACAGGACCAGATGGCTTCATAGGCTAATTCTATCAAACATTTAGAGAAGAGCTAACACCTATCCTTCTCAAACTCTTCCAAAATAGGACAGAGGAAGGAACACTCCCAAACTCATTCTACGAGGCACCATCACCCTGATACCAAAAACAAAGATGTCACAAAAAAAGAAAACTAGAGGCCAATATCACTGATGAACATAGATGCAATAATCCATAACAAAATACTAGCAAACAGAATCCAATAGCACATTAAAAGGACCATACACCATGACCAAGTTGGGTTTATCCCAGGAATGCAAGGATTCTTCGATATATGCAAATCAGTGTGATACACCATATTAACAAATTGAAGGAAAAAAACCACATGATAATCTCAACAGATGCAGGAAAAGCTTTCCACAAAATTCAACACCCATTTATGAAAAAAACTCTCCAGAAAGTAGGCAAAGAAGGAACCTACCTCAACATAATAAAGGCCATATATGACAAACCCACAGACAACACTGTTCTCAATGGTGAAAAACTGAAACCATTTCTTCTAAGATCAGGAACAAGACAAGGTTGCCCACTCTCAACGGTATTATTCAACACAGTGTTGGAGGTTTTCACCACAGCAATCAGAGAAGAAAAAGAAATAAAAGGAATCCAAATCAGAAAAGAAGAAGTAAAACTGTCACTGTTTGCAGATGACATGATACTTTCAGAAAGAAAAATGGAGCTGGAGGAATCAGGCTCCCAGACTTCAGACTACACTACAAAGCTACAGTAATCAAGACAATATGGTACTGGCACAAAAACAGAAATATAGATCAATGGAACAGTATAGAAAGCCCAGAGATAAACCCACGCACATATAGTCACCTTACGTTTGATAAAGGAGGCAAAAATATATAGTGGAGAAAAGACAGCCTCTTCAGTAAGTGGTGCTGGGAAAACTGGACAGCTACATGTAAAAGAATGAAATTAGAACACTTCCTAATACCATACACAAAAACAAACTCAAAATGGGTTAAACACCTACATGTAAGGCCAGACACTATAAAACTCTTAGAGGAAAACATAGGCAGAACACTCTATGACATAAATCACAGCAAGATCCTTTTTGACCCATCTCCTAGAGAAATGGAAATAAAAACAAAAATAAACAAATGGGACCTAATGAAACTTAAAAGCTTTTGCACAGCAAAGGATACCATAAACAAGACCAAAAGACAACCCTCAGAATGGGAGAAAATATTTGCAAACGAAGCAACTGACAAAGGACTAATATCCAAAATTTATAAGCAACTCATGCAGCTCAATAACAAAAAAACAAACAACCCAATCCAAAAATGGGCAGAAGAACTAAATAGACATTTCTCCAAAGAAGATATACAGATCGCCAACAAACACATGAAAGAATGCTCAACATCATTAATCATTAGAGAAATGCAAATCAAAACGACAATGAGATATCATCTCACACCGGTCAGATTGGCCATCATCAAAAACTCTAGAAACAATAAATGCTGGAGAGGGTGTGGAGAAAAGGGAAC
>NC_041224.1:75868373-75926423 GCF_002837175.3 Physeter macrocephalus
TGTTTGCAGATGACATGATACTATACATAGAGAATCCTAAAGATGCTACCAGAAAACTACTAGAGCTAATCAATGAATTTGGTAAAGCAGCAGGATACAAAATTAATGCACAGAAATCTCTGGCATTCCTATACACTAATGATGAAAAATCTGAAAGAGAAACTAAGGAAACACTACCATTTACCATTGCAACAAGAAGAATAAAACACCTAGGAATAAACCTACCTAAGGAGACAAAAGACCTGTATGGAGAAAATTATAAGACACTGATGAAAGAAATTAATTATGATACAAACAGATGGAGAGAGATACCATGTTCTTGGATTGGAAGAATCAACAGTGTGAAGATGACTATACTACCCAAAGCAATCTAGAGATTCAGTGCAATCCCTATCAAACCACCAATGGCATTTTTCACAGCACTAGAACAACAAATTTCACAATTTGTATGGATACATGAAAGACCCTGAATAGCCAAAGCAATCTTCAGAAAGAAAAATGGAGCTGGAGGAATCAGGCTCCCAGACTTCAGACTATACTACAAAGCTACAGTAATCAAGACAATATGGTACTGGCACAAAAACAGAAATATAATGAAAAGGATGGTCAACATCACTAATCATTAGAGAAATGAAAATAAAGATCACAATGAGGTATCACCTCACACAGGTCAGAATGGCCATCATCAAAAAATCTATGAACAATAAAGGCTGGAGAGGGTGTGGAGAAAAGGGAACCCTCTTGCACTTATGGTGTGAATGTAAGTTGATACAACCACTATGGACAACAGTATGGAGGTTCCTTAAAAAACTAAAAATAGAACTACTATATTACCCAGCAATACCACTACTGGGCATATACCCTGAGAAAACCATAATTCAAAAAGAGTCATGTACCACAATGTTCACTGTAGCACTATTTACAATAGCCAGGACATGGAACCAACCTAAGTGTCCAACGACAGATGAATGGATAAAGAAGAATGGAATATTACTCAGCCATAAAGTGAAACAAAATTGAGTTATTTGTAGTGAAGTGAATGGACCCAGAGTCTCTTATACAGAGTGAAGTCAGAAAGAGAAAAACAAATACCATATGCTAACACATATATATGGAATCTGAAAAAAAAATGGTTCTGATGAATCTAGGGGCAGGAGAGGAATAAAGATGCAGACGTAGTGAATTGACTTGAGGACATGTGGAGGGGTAAGGGTAAGTTGGGATGAAGTGAGAGAGGAGCACTGACATATATACACTACCAAATGTAAAACAGATAGCTATGGGAAGCAGCTGCATGGCACAGGGATGTCAGCTCTGTGCTTTGTGACCACCTAGAGGGGTGGGATAGGGAGAGTAGGCGGGAGGCACAGGAGGGAGGGGATATGGGGATATATGCATACATACAGCTGATTCACTTTGTTATACGGCAAAAACTAACACAGCATTGTAAAGCAATTATACTCCAATAAAGAGGTTTAAAAAAAAAAAGACATGGGTCACTGTCCACGTGAAGCTTATAGAGGTCATATGATCTTCACATGAAGACTGCTTTCTTATCACAGCAGTCTGACTTGACTTGGTTTTGACCCTTTCTTCAAAACTCTGAGGTGGTTTAGTTGCAAAGCTGATACAATGGTGTTCTGCCCTCATTTTTGAAGATATTTTCTCTGGATATAGAATTCTAACTTGGATTCCAACTCCTTTTTCCCCAGCACATTTAGGATATCATTTCACTGACTACAGATTTCATTTGCTATTGTTTAGAATCAGTCAGCACTCCTTTGAAGATAATGTGTTTAAATTTTTCTTTGTCATTTGTTTTCTGCAGTTTCATTGTAATATGTCTATGTAGAGATTAAAAGGGTTTTTTTTAACTCTGCCTGGGATTTGTTGGGCTTCTTAAATCTGAGGACTAGAGACTCTCATTAATCCTGGAAAATTGTCATTATCTTTTCAAATATTGCCTCTGCCCCATTCTCTTCCCTCCAGGAATGCCAGTTAAATTTAGGCTAGAATTTCTAAACAATCCTCCTTTTCTCTCAACCTCTTGGTATTTTCTACCTTTTCATCTCTTTGTGTTGCATTATAGATAATTTCTTCTTTCAGTTCACAAATTTCCTGTTCAGCTATGTCAAATACACTTGCAATATGTCTACTAAGATTTTAATTTTGGCCATTATATTTTTTTCATTTCCAGAAGTATTTCATTCTTTTCAAGTCTGCTATATCACTTGTTTTATAATTTGTTTCATACAGACATTTGCAAGCTTTTAAAAAATCAAAACATAGTAAGTGAAATTGCTTATAATCTATGTATAATAATACCAGTATCTGAAATATTTAGGTATCAGTTTCTGCTATTTCTTGCTGCATTTTGCTTACTGTGCCTTGTTTTCTTTTATGCTTGGTCATCTCTGTATGATAGATGCTCAATGGCCTTGAAAGGTTATTTGAAGATTTTTGATGCCTACAATAAGGTGCATTTATTCAAAAAGGATATATATTTGCTTTATCGAGGTAACTGGGGCACTACTTTTCTCAGATTTCTCGTGTTATATTCCTTTGGCTTGTGATCCTGCACAATGCTGGTAACTTATTTTACAACCTCTCAGAGATAGGTTCTCTTTCTTTCTTTTCTTTTTCTCCTCTTTGCCCTATCTGGTCAGCACAAAAGAATTCTCCTGGTAATCCTTTGCAAGTAGGGAAAAGGCAGTGAGCTTCCCTCTTCCTGAGGTCCCAGCCTGATGTGGGAAGCAATCTATTAGACTCAGAAACCTAGAAGTAATAACTGTCCTCTTGCCTCTGAATCCACCGAAACCTGAAGCTTAGTTTTTTAACTGTTTTATCCAGATGGGCAAATGATTCAGGGTAGCCAGAGCTTTAAACACTTCTTTACCTTTTAGGTTCTAACATTTTCTTAGATTTTGGCCTGGCGTATTCCTTAACAGTTCTTTGATGCTAAAACAAAGTTTCTGTACAACTCATCAAGCGTTTTTAGTTGTCTTCAGTTGAAGAATTGGTCCAGATAACCTGGCCCAACGTTACTGAAATCTAAAAAGTCAACATTTTTAGGAAAAGATGAACCAAGTATTTTTTAATGACTCTGTAAAGTTGTTTTTTGATGATTTTTTTTAAGTTAAATGTTGAAAAGAATTCCACATTTTCCAGAGTTCCACCATCAACTTCCCCCAAAAGAAACAAGAAGCTACCAGCAAATTCCACTCGTGGTGAGATATCCAAGAGAAATGAAAATATGTCCATACAAACACTTGTACACAAGTTTCACAGTAACATTTTCACAACAGTCAAGAAGTGAAACAACCCAATGTTCCTAACTGATGAATGGATAAGCAAAATGTGGTATATTTATACAATGAAATATTATTTAACCATGGAATGAAGTACTAATACATGTCACAATATGGATGAACCTTGAAAACATCATGCTAAATCAGAGAAACCAGTTACAAAAGACCACATATTATATAATTCCATTTATACGAAATATCCAGAACAGGCAAATCCATAGATATAAAAAGAAGATTAGTGGCTGTCACCATGGCGGGGGGGAGGGGGGAGGGGAACTGGGAAATGAATGCTAATGGATACCAAGTTTCTTTTTGGATTGATGAAAATATTCTGGAATTAGCATTCATGGTTGTACAAACTTACGAATGTTCTAAAAATCACTAACTGTATAATTTAAAATGGTGAATTTTATCGTCTGTGAATTATATCTCAATAAAAAGAACAAAAATAATTGTTAATGTTAATCTCAGGTATGTCTATAATACTCACTATGGTAGCCACTAGCAACAAAAAGTTGCCTCATTGAGCATTCAATTTCACATACTGAAAGATACCTGAGGCAATGATTTATAAAAATACCAAGTAGTGTGAAAGTACTTCATGCAGCTTACTAAAAACTTTGGAAATGTTTATTACTATCATTATGAATAATCATCACATTGGAATTTGTACCTATTGAGTCCTATATCCAGGTATATTAAGATTACCAACTGGGCATATACCCTGAGAAAACTGTAATTCAAAAAGACTCATGTACCACAATGTTCACTGCAGCACTATTTACAACAGCAAGGACATGGAAGCAACCTAACTGTCCATCGACAAATGAATGGATAAAGAAGATGTGGCACATCTATACAATGGAATATTACTCAGCCATAAAAAAGAAACGAAATTGAGTTATTTGTAGTGAGGTGGATGGACCTAGAGTCTGTCATATAGAGTAAGTCAGAAAGAGAAAAACAAATACTGTATGCTAACAGAGATATATGGAATCTAAAAAAAAAATGGTTCTGATGAATCTAGGGGCAGGAGAGGAATAAAGACACAGACGTAGAGAATGGACTTGAGGACACGGGGAGGGGGAAGGGTAAGCTGGGACGAAGTGAGAGAGTGGCATGAATATATATACACTACCAAATGTAAAACAGATAGCTAGCAGGAAGCAGCTGCATAGCACAGGGAGATCAGCTCGGTGCTTTGGGAACACTTAGAGGGGTGGGGTAAGGAGGGTGAGAGGGAGGGAGACGCAAGAGGGAGGGGATATGGGGATATACGTATGCATACAACTGATTCACCTTGTTATAGCAGAAACTAACACAACATTGTAAAGCAATTATACTCCAAAAAAGATGTTAAAAAAAATTACAATGAACTGAACTATATGAAACAAAAGCTAACAGAATCTATGAAAACCTTCTTTATATTGCAAAGGAAACTAGAAAGATAATACAACTTCCCATCTCTGAATAATTTTCTTTTACACAGTAGCCGTTTATTCAGATGAACATAAGCTGATGAACACTATCTCGGGAGGGAGGGAAGAAGGGAGGGAGGGAGGAAGGAAGGAAGGGAGGGAGGGAAGAAAAAACCCTTCTATTATTAAACAGTAGTCTGCTCTACTATAAAACATGTTTTGGAATGCAAATTAGCTCATATGAAACTGATAAACAGAGAATGATGTCAGTATAATAAAGAAGTCACTTTGGTTCATTGGTGATTTTTCCTAGGAAAGGGGAGCCAGGAAAGAGGGAACAGCATCACAACCTTCAGGAGGAAAGGAGAATTGTCCTCCTGACAGCAGGAACATTCATCTGTATTATAAGAAAATTTTAAACGAGGGCTTCAGAGCAGTACTCCCAGCCTTGTTGCAGGTTCCCATGCCCACTTTAATGCTAACCCCCCCCTTCCCCCCATGGCTCATTGCTACATTGCCATCTGTACTGTCCTAAAACCCACTATCTCCATCCTAATTAAAGTGTTGACAGCATTTCTATTCAAGTAATTAATTTGGTGAATTTATCATACCAACTCTTGTAGTCACCAGCTACACTAAGGTGCCTCACTGAGCAGTTCAAACTATCTTCTCAATTACTAATTAGTTTTAGTTTATGTTGGTGCTCAGAACACAAAGTTGCATAGGTTTTGCAGTCTGTAAAATTTTTCAGGAATGCATAAACTGCACTACACTGGAAGCACTTGTACTTTTTTCTTTTAAAGTCTGTTTACTTGTCTAAAAGTTGAAAGTTATATATACTGGGAGGAGATGTGGAAGATAGGGAGATACTGAAATAAAGGCATCATTTCCAGTGTTACAGAGCGAAGAAAATCACATCCTGTTCATTCTTGAGCTTTATTTCCACTTAAAGATACTTTATGTTTTTGTCCTGATTAGCTTTGGGTAACATTTGATGGATTTTTAAGAGTATCATAAATGAATTAACACTGAAGTGAGCAACACTGCTTTTAGCTCAGTTTTACAGGTCACTATTAAGCCATGTGCTGGATCTGTGGGAATCCACCAGTTAGAATACTAATGCTCTTTCTCAAAGTCTTTGCCTTAAAGGATCTACAGTCTTTCAAAGAGATCCAGCATTCCCCAACCCAGTCCATGGCCTGTTAGGAACCACGCTGCATAGCAGGAGGTAAGCGGCAGGCAAGCAGGCGAGCGGGTGAAGCTTCATCTGCTGCTCCCTATTGCTCGCGTTACCGCCTGAACCATCCCCCACACCCGCCCCAGTGGAAAAACTGTCTTCCACAAAACTGGTCCCTGGTGCCAAAAAGGTTGGGGACCGCTGAGATAGACCCAAGACCTTCAAGAGAACATTATTTAAGTCTTGGTTTTGTCATTATGTACTGGTATGATCTTGGACAAGTTCTTTACTTTGTTTGGACCCCAGCTTCCTTATCAATTAAATAAAGTAGAGAACTAGATCAAGGTTTCCAAACCTTTTCATAACACAAACTCCTTTTCACAATAATTTTGGTCATTCTGTCATTTTTGCATAATAATAATGAAGTGATTTTAAGTAAAAATACTTTAAATTCCTGTATTAAAGGAGATCACATTGTACAGATTATTTATAAAGTAATATTTGACCATATTCATTATGGTAAAATTCTAAACATTTCCTTTTCTACAAATGATGTACTCAAAATTTTTATAGCTCAATTAAGAAAAAGTGTCATGTGTGAATACATCACACACTTTAGCACAAAGCCTAAATCCCCACTTTAATCCCTCTTCCCCATTCAAACCAAGTGGAATAGCATTCTTCATCATACAAATCTCAACATTACTAAAAAGCTACCATAATTAAGAGGTGAAGTAACAGTCTATTTTTAAAACTATAAACTTCTTTTAAAATGTTAATTATCTGCTGCCAGATGAGTACTCTTACAACAACTATTTGACTACCTCAACTTTTAAACACTTCTAACGGCTGCCCAATGCCCATAGGACAAATATCAAATGCTACAGCCTGGTATTCAAGGCATTCCATCAACTATACCCAATCTGTTTCTTCCTTACCTTTATTACTCCCCTATGCAAACTCTCTATTCCACAGAAATTTTGTGTATATTGGTTTATTTTTTTCTATATGTATACTGCACATATATGCATACTGTATACTGCATGTCTGCCTTAGCTACCTTTATATAAGAGAACTGAAATACAACTTAGACTATAGATAGATCTCATTTTTCAGGCATACCCATAACATTGTTAAATACGGTGAGTACTCTACAGCTTTTGCTCTAAATGAGCTTCTAGCTCTAACAGTAATATAATATTTATATGCTGAATGGTTAATATTTGGTAGTAAACATCAAAATCTTCAGATTCTAAGTGCCTTGAATCCATACTGAAGTGTATCCAACAAAGGGACTTCTGAAGTAAGATAATAAAATAGCCACACATAATCCTGTTAGAAAAACAGAAGAAATATATGGCCAGTTACCACCATATTCCCAGTGTCCAGTACAATGCCTCATATATGATATGATAAGTATCAGTTCAATAAATTTAAAAATGAAGAAATAATGCATTACATTCAATACTTTTACCCTTTTCTCTTCACTTCTCTTCAGCCCCTTTCAAAAAAATTACAATGCAATTCTAACAGAATTTACAGCTTGGGAAGTGCAAGAGAGTCAGTAAAACCGCAGGCAGCTATTCTATTAGGCTCTTTCAGTAGGCACCCAAACCTTCAGGAGAAAGTCAAGGGTATTATACATCTCTTCAGAATCTGGTTTATTTCTCAGGTTTTAGCTATTTCCACTCTTCACACTACACTACAACTATTCATAGCTGATTTTAATTCCATAAAATAAGTATGCTATACCTCATTTCCTACTTTCCACATAAGCTGTCCCTCCTGACTTACACCTTTCTTCTAACCCCTTTTCTCTCTCCAACCCTATCCTTTAAAGGACTCAGGTGATGGTGTCACCTCTAGAGGAAGTTTTTTCTGACCACTCTCCCAATCCTCTGTACCCTCCTTTTCTCACTGGTTAAAAATTTGGTCAATGTATCAAAGAACCTCCTGAGAAAAAAGGACAATTTATCTCATCGTAAGTACTAAAACATTCAATCCATGACACATAGGGACATAAAAAGGATACAAAAGTATTCATCAATAATCACAAGAAATGCATTACAGAAATGTGAGCTATATTATGAAGTGATATATATATATATATATATACACATATATATGTGTATATATATATATATATATATCTCTCACCCTTTTCACCCATGAACTCCTGTTTATATATCAGCAACATCAATCTCTGATGGAGAAAAACCTGACCTCAAGAAAATAAAAATCACACGCTGAGATGCATAGTTCCTTATAAAAAGCACATAAATGAAAACCAATAATTGTATGATAAATAATAATATTCAAATACATAGCAAAATGAAAAGAGTAAAACTGAAATTGTAAGAGCTACGGTGATTGCTGTGTGAAGTGATGGTGCAGGACATGTGGGAAGAGGAGGAGGGCCATGAGGATTGCATGCCTCACCCTGTGAATCACCATCCTGCTGCTTCAGGCTCTGTTAGGAATAAAAGAGCAGGGCAGGGGGCTGGAGGTGGAGGAAAGCTTTGTCTTGTCTTCAGATGTTTCATTATTTTTTCCCTTTCCCTGCCGCTCCAATGCAGCCCTGTAAAACATTAGGCAAGCCTCTTAAACACTCCCTGTCTGTTCCATTCCTCATCTGTAACATGGGGAGAGAAAAACTGATTGGCTCAAAAAGGCTCTCTGAGGACATAATAATACTGTCAGAAAACCTAAACATAATCATGCCTCCAAATTCTGTAACTAGATGATCTTAGGAGACAAAAGTTATTTATCTTTCTTTTTTGCTCAGCTGAGGAAATGGAGTCCATCTCCCCACCCATCCCCACCATACCCCCTAAATACACTCAAAGAAGCACATATAACCATAAAGAATTGAATCGAAAGGTCACCCATTAAAAATGTGTTCCCTAGTTTGCAATTCACACCAAATCAGCATACTACTTTGAATTGCTCTTTAGAAGGTCGTAAAAGTTACAATTTGTGCTTGCTCACTGCTTGAAATTATTTCAGAGGATAGTCTTAGGGATAAAAATATTTTAAAAGCTGGATAACCACTGCCAAGACATTGCATGTTAACTTGAAGCTTTTAGTCTCACTGCACTTGGGATATGTTACTTCAAGTTAATACAAGATTGCTTAGGCCTCATCTCAAAAGTTTCTGATTCAGTAGGTCTGAGGTGGGGCCCAAGAACTTAGATTTCTAACAAGTTCTCTGGTGATCCTGATGCTGCTGGTCAAGGCATCACACTTTGAGAACGACTGATTTTAAATAATGTACTCCTGACATGATCACTTTTACTACCAGCTGTTTTTATTTGGTAATTGATAGATGCATCTTATATTGATTCCCTATCTTCCTTTGAGATATTATTTCCAAATTCCTTTGTAATTTGAAAGCAGGGAAGACCTATTAAGACTCAAAAAAGCAGATTTTCTCTTCCTTTAGAATGCAAATTATCATCATCTTACTTCATTTATCACTGTGCCTCAATTTCCTCAACTACGAAATGGGGATAATTAGAGGGATTCAATAATATAATAAGATAATATAAATAAAAGCCCTGGGAAGAGTACCAGGTCATAATAAGTACTTGATAAATGCTGTATATTATTCTTGTTGCAATTACTTTGCTAATTTTCTGTTCATTATTGAGGAAAACTTATTCATGTTTGCTATATGTTATACATTACTGGTAAATGTATAAAATCTTATCTATTTATGGTGAAATGTCCCAGAGCTCCAATGGATTCAGTAAACTTGGGAACAAAGGGAGGGGGTAATGTTAAAGACCTAGGTTTTAATTCCAGTTTTCCCACTAAATTGCTACATGACTCTGGGCAAGTCATTTAACCCTAGTCTCAATTTCTGCTTCTGAAAAAGCTTACCTTGGATATGAAGATCAAATGAAATAATGTAAGTAAAAAAAATAATAATTTAAGTACTGTAGTATTCCTGTGGTGAAGAAAATACCTCTATTTGGGAACAGTTCACAAGATATTAATAAGAGAGATAACTGGCCATGGCCCCTGTATTTACATCCTTAAATGACAGAACAATGATCTGAATCACCACACAAGCTATTTACTGAATGTCCAATGCCACCAAGTCACTATTTTAAATATATGCTATTTTAAATATATTATGAGCAGCAATATTTAATATTTCAAATATTATTGCAAAGTGAAAGAAAAGTAGATACAAAAGTAATCTCAGGCATTTATTGTGTAGCAGCTGCTAACATCCTCACTTCATGCTTTTAGCACAATTTTTATTTTGATGCAGAACCCTTGTATTGGTTCTAGGCTTTTATTCAGTATAAATTCAAAGTGAATGAATAATGGCAACTAATTAGATTGGTGATTTTCATTTCTAGTTTCTAATACTCTAGGACATATCTAATGTTCTTATAAAATTGCATAATACAGTTCACAATTTTTAAATCAATTTAATGAAAAGAAGATTTGGGGGTTATAACATTTTCTTTGTACATTTCAATTAAATTACTACCTTTTGTAGGACCAAACAAAAATCTGCCACCTTTCTTTGTGTCAATGCTTACCAATATAAAAAGATACAATGTATATCTTTGATGTTTCCTAATGAACTATAAGGAATAAAGTAGTAAAACTCATATTTTGAAAGGAATATATTCCTGAAAAGCAGTACACATTTTCAAATAAAATGTCATTTTAACTGCAGCAGTGATACTGCCCTTTCAAAGAATCCAGTTATGAAGTCTCTTACAAAGTTTACCCCAATGACAATCTCCTAATTTACCAAAGTGTAAATTTCCATTTTCATGTATTTAGCTTTCTCAACACAGGAGATATATACATCCAAGACATTGCAGAACTTAATTTAAAATACCTAAATGCAATTTAAAATATGTAAATGCTGTTGTTAAAAAAAAAAACAAAGCTATACAGAAGAAATTCTTATCAACTGTGATTAAAATGTTAAAACTGATTAAAATTTTAAGAGACTAGTTTTAAAATATAAATAATATGAAACAAGGAAAAGCAAAGATAGAAAACACCACTCTGTAGATGTGTTTCTAATACCTGTGGTTAAAAATACCTGTAGATAAATGTGAGCATCATGTATTCCTCTGTTTATCGTCACAATATTCAAATACCAACTACTTTTACTTTTACTATATTATATTTATTCTATAGTGCTCCCAGAAAACATATTAGATCTAATTCCACAGGCAAAAACATGTGCATTCTTATGCCATGGACTATGCAGATGTGGTTAACAGTACAGGGCACCCATCCCCCTTCTCTCCACAGTACATCCCAAAAGGGCCTGTGTTTAGGGTCCAACAGAATAGAAATATTGATACATCTACAGAAGACTCCATTTTAATATATTCAAGATTCTATCAAAGAATATTTTAGTTCTGGGGGAAAGCAAAATCCTGCTAATTTTGAAGACTAACATATATGCAACAGGAAATGGGTGAATTCAGGTTAGAGGCCTTATGAAAGTTGTTCACGAAATTTTCAGTTAGTTTCACTGTTGGTCATATTGCATAAGGAAACACTCTAAAGTAGATTACTTATAGTTGTTCAAGCCTCCATTTATTGCTGATGTACTCAGCGAATGAGTACATCATGAGATGGCCCAAGAGTCCGGAACCAATTTGTTAGAGGTTTAATATAAAATCTTCCATTGGTAAAAGTGTATCTCAATGTTTTACAAAACTGTAAGTAAGAGAAAAAAAAAAAGTCTCGTGGCTTGAATTAGAAATCTCTAAATAATATCACTTTGCAGAGTCCCTGGCACGCAGAAGTCCCTCAAATATTTTTGTCAAATGAACAAATGCACGTCAACAAGTTTGCTTCCAATTACTACAACTGTTTGAAAGGAAACTATCTGTAAAAGGAAAAAATACTTAAAATGATATTCTAAAAATATCCTTAAATAAGATATTTGTAAAGCACTTAGAAAGTGGCCCATAGGAAGCTTTATACAAGTATTTGTCATTACTCTTATCCTGTTAATTTAGTTTGGTTCACAACAATCTTGGTAGCTGCATTAGCATAAAGCCATCACCACAAGTGATAAAAAGAACTCAGGTATGTATGCACTACTAGTGAGGATGTAGCTGCATCACCTTTACATGTGGAATAAAGACCATCTTTCAAGGATAACCACTACTGTCTTATAATGAAGATTAACTCAGTAAGACATTAACATACAAGAAAGGTGAATTAAGCCTTATAATTTTATCCTACCACAACAAATTAAATCCCTTATAATCCAATGTTTTCTGTCTTGTATTTACATAATGTGTCTTGTATTTATATAATTCAGAATTTCAGAAAGAGCTACTGGTTCATGTTCATGTTCATTTATATCTAAGAAATTCAATTAAAAAAATAAAACATCAAAATGGCAATTGATGGCAATTTGCTTCATATTAAAGCAAACTATAATATAGGAGAGTGCTAAAAAATGTTTGGGATTTACTCTCTTACACTTTGACTGCTGACCACAACAGAGATGAAGACTGAGGTAGTCTGAAAATTCTGTGAGGATTAAATCACACTATATTCTTCATATTCTCTAAAGAAGTAAACTTTAGGCTGTGCGAAGTACCCTCAACTTCCGGGGGCCAAGAACAACAACTGCTGCAATGAAAGAGCAGAGTAGTTAGGGTTAAGGAGGTGATTGCCTTCTATAATGAAACTAGTTTCAATATCTATTTGTTGACACTATTAAAGTCAACTCTACTTTTTTGTTTGACTTAAGGCAGTGGAGCTTTTGATAAGACACAGAGGTTTTTAAAATAAGATGTCATTTTAAACTAAACACCAGGGATACCTTCTATTTCAAGGAAAGCCCATTACAAAGTCTCTTTATGAAGCTTACCCAAACCAAGATGCCCTAATTTACAAAATTACGATTCAAAATGCATTATGATACATAACCTGGGAAGAGTCTACCAAGCAGTTTATATGGCACATAAGTGATAAGATATACCATAAAAGCTAAATGATATAAAATAACTTACAATTGATTAAAACACAGCTGCGCTAAGGAGTCTGGCTAAAGATGTAACCGTGTAGTTTAACTGAAGTGATCAACAAAAGCAAGATCAAAAGCTTCATAAACACTGGAGTGAGCCACTCAAATAAAATGGTGGAAAAACCAAGCAACAGAGGAATCGTAGCTCTAATTATACTACACTTTTACTTTTCATTTCAAACAAATAATTATTAAAAAATAAGTATTTTTCTAATAAAAGCAGAATTTTTTTTTTGCAGTAACAATCAATCAATTACTGTCCAAAAAGGAATGGTTAAGACAGAAAAATATAGGGGAAATTTAAAATGCATTTTCAGAACTATAACATAATCTGTGGAGGCAAATAAATCAGATTCCTATACAATAAAATAAAGTATATTTCTCTATCTTAATTTCAATTTCTCAAATAAAATCTAAATTTGGACTTCATTTCTTCTTTTATGGCTAGTTCTGCATCATTTCCCATGATTTCAGTACTTTAACCAAGGAAATCTCTAATTCATTGAAACAGTTTTCGAATATTACAAAACTAAGTAAACATATGTCTTTTCAAGCAGCAAAAAAAAAAAAAATCCGTTTCGAACAAAAATAAAACAAAACCTCGAAGTATAAACAAAAAAGATAAAAGTAAATAAGAATGCTAATTTAAAATGTTATTAGAAATATACATAGAAAGTTATCTTTTATAAGATTTTTGCAACAGAAAATAGTTGAAGGGGAAAGTATATTGGTTCTCCTTTTTGAAGGTTTTGTCTTAAAACACTTTCTGAATAGACTGAAATCATTCTAAAAAACTCATTTTCTTTATTTTCACTTAATTAGATTGGTAGAACTATGAGAGATACCAAAGGGCAACAGATTAAAAAAAATAATGAGGCAATCCTCCCCCCACAACCAAAGCACTATTAACAAAAGAGAAATAATATTTACATCATTTCCTTCCATTTCATTAGTGTTTAAAGTTGTGGGTAGTCACTGAGGTAATGAAATAATTAAGACATGTTAAAACTATAACTTCATACTGTCCAAAGTGATATAGTTTCTTACAATATTAATTTTAAAACTCATACAAAATAATTAATCATAGATGAAATGTTAGATTATACTGATGTATATAGTACAACAGCCTAGTTTATTTTTTCTCAATGATTAGGATATGCTTATAACATAAATGGGTCATCATACAGCAATAATTAGACCCTTCTAAGAAACAATTCAGAGAAAAGCTATATCTATAACTGATTTATATTTTGAATATAAAAAGCAACCTGACAGTTAAAGTTATTAAATCAAGATTTAATTATTATCTACAATTCAGGCATTACTAGATATATGTTACCTCCACAATATCCGAGTTGGTTCTGCTTTCGTGAGGTTCATTATATTCTGTATACTTGAGAAGAACTTTGTCCATATCAGTGCTGGCATACTGAAACAGTTTGTTAGAGCTGTTGAAAATGATGAGTGCTATTTCACAGTCACAGAGCACACTAAGTTCATAGGCTTTCTTCATTAATCCAAACTTTCTCTTTGTAAAAGTGACCTAGACAATCCAAAAAAAAAAGGATATTTTTATTACAAGTTATTAGTAGTACTTGAATACAGGCTACCTGAAGATGAGTTCTCTTTTAACTCTGAGTCTGATTTCAAAGCTGAAAAAGGTTCCTAGCTTCATACTCCACATGAGTCTTCTTCCTCAATTTGCCAAAGGCCTACGATCCTACATATACCCTGTACCTC
This sequence comes from Physeter macrocephalus, assembly GCF_002837175.3. Classification (NCBI taxonomy): domain Eukaryota; kingdom Metazoa; phylum Chordata; class Mammalia; order Artiodactyla; family Physeteridae; genus Physeter; species Physeter macrocephalus. Next base: position 75,883,047 of record NC_041224.1, read on the forward strand.
CAAGGGCTCTAACAGAGCAGTCTCCTGAGGAGGCTTCCTTTATCCTTGGCTGCCACTCTGCTGCAGTGGGCAAAGAACCAGAGAAGGAAACAGTTGATCAGTGGCCCCTTATCATCCAGCTTAAAATGGCATTAGAAAACCAAGTCCCACCTCAAGTAATCCATTCATTACTCAGACTTTAATCCCTAAACAACAAAGTACATCCACTAATCTAATTTATACTTCTCCTCCTTCCCAAGCTCTTCTACTGCACCCAGTGAAATTCAGTCTAGATCAGCAAATTCCCCAATGTCCTCAAATTCTTCTTTGAATATTTCTTTCTCTAACTGAAACATGTCACCTGAAGCCCTCTCAAATAGAAACTAATTAGTTTGTTTTTGAATACTACATCTCCTGTACACAAGGGACTGGAAGATATGTCCTTTTTGCTCCCCATTCTCTCCTCAATTTTCCTTTCTTCTTCTCTAAAAACCCCAGATATTTTGAAGCTCAAGCCATGAAATTTATACCACCCAAAAACTCTCCTTGTGGTGACCCCTGGTAACTCTCCCTCTCCCTCATGCACTGATAAGTATCACATAACTACTTCTCTTTCTAATCCTGCTCTTATCTCTGGTGACTTCAGCAACTGTGTAAAAAATTAGTGCAAATATCTTAGCCTCTCAGTTCCTTTATCTCCCAACCTCCAAAATGATCAACCACCACCACATATCAAGCACTCCTACTGCCATACCTTAACTCTGCCATAAACAATAATCACATCACCTCCAAAATATCAATTTCACGCATTCTACTTTGCCTTCTATGCAACTCTCCTATTTTGTATTATCTCTCCAGAAATGCTTTAACCTTCATCAAGTCCTCCAATCCATTTACCTCACCACTTTGTTACTATCTACATATTCTCATGCCCTTTCTTCTCTCTTTAGATTCCATGGTCCATCACTATTTTTCACTCCTTTGCTCCTCTACTCTTCTCTCATTAACATACTTGCTTAGCACAGCCCCAACCAAGTACTGACCCCCCCATACATTTACCCAATTATCCCTTTATCTTTATGCAAGTAGGTAACAATTACTGGGAACATTAAGTGTGCGTGCACACTCACACCCATATCCCCCTTGTGTTTCTAAACTGATGACCATAAATCTCAACTAACACTTAACATTGCCTGACATTATAACTTGGCTTATTTGTCCCATTATCCCATTCTCCAGGTCAGCTACTTCCTACCTTCTCTCCCTCAAATCAACTCTCCACTGATAACCTTGCCTCAAACCATTGAGAAAACAGAAATCAGCAGCAACTATCTCACTTCCCATCACCAAATCTATCAGTTCAATTGTTTCATCTGTACTTTTCCACACTCTCCCTTCTCTGCTGTCATTATTGACATCTCTGTTCCTATTCCTTTCCATATGCTACACTCTCTTCCCTCATCATGGTTTCCTTCCTATCAGATCAAAGACCACAAGCTCAGAAACATGCTCTAGCATCTCCTTTGACTCCACGCTGCCCCTTCAGTTACCACCCCTTCTCTTCACCCCTTTCTGTTCTACTTCAGAGTAAAAATGTTTGAAAGAAATGTCTATAGTTGTTGCCTCTAACTTCTCATCATCTATTCTCTCCTCAACCTTACTGCAATCAGACATCCAGTCCCCAGATTTCACTAAGACGTGTCAATATCATTACAGTGACCTTCAATTTATGTGATTAAAGTCAATGGTCATTTTTTTTTCTTACCTTACTATACATCTCGTTTGACAAAGTTGACCATATTCTCACTCTTCAAACATTTTCTTTTCCAGTTGTTTATGGCACAACACCGTCCTGGTGTTCCTCCTACTTCAGTGACTGCTTCCTCTCAGCCTTTAGAGCTATATCCTCTTCCTCTGCTAGCCTCTACCCACTGAAGTGCCTGTGAGCTTTAGACTTGGGCTCCCTTCTCTTTACCCCCACAGTCCTTGCTAGGTAATTGCAGCCAGCCTCATGATTTTAAAAGCAACAAATATGCTCTTTCCACAGTCTTCTCCATTTCAGCAAATGGCATCGTCATCCATTCAAACAAAACCAAATAATATCTAAGAGTTATCCTTGATCCCTCTTATCACAATAATCTACCCTACCAATCCTTCAGCAAATTGTTTTAGCTCCACCTCTAAAACATATCCCAAATCTATCCACTTCTATCTACACCACTATATCGCCCTAGGTTAAGTTACATAATCTCTCATGTGTATTATTTATATAATCACCTTATTAGATTTCCTGCTTCACCTATTGTACCCCACAGTATATTTGCCACATACCTGACAGAGTGATATATTTGAAACATAAATCAAAATGTGTAAGTAGGAGTTTAGAGTTTTTCACTGCACTGAAAGTAATAACCAAACTCATTAAGGAAACAGAATAAATGATCTGGCCTCAAACTATGTGACCTTATTTCTCATCACTCTCTCTTACACCCATTATGCTGCACTGGCGTGTGCGTGTGTATACATGTGCATGTGTTTTCCTTAACCACAAGCTACTTTCCACCTTAGGAACTTTGCTATCTTCCCTCTCTGTGGAACACTTTCACACCACATCTTTCTAATGGTTCCTTCCCTCTCCTTTTACAAATAAATCTCTCATCTTTATTTAATCTTTTAAAGAAGTCCTTACAAAATAAATACACAAATATATGACTTTATATGAATGCATATATGGAATATAATGTGTTTTGCTTGCCTCCCTATTTTCCCTTGAACCAACATAAACCTCTTAACCCACATTTTCAACTTAGTATTTTTCATTCCACACTTTTGTATAAGACCATATAATCATATACACATTTAGATGTATACACATACAAGGGATCTTGTCAGCATTCTACAAAACTGGGACTTGTCAGTTTTATTTTGTTTTACTCATTTAACTACACCTCGTGGATATGTCTCTAAGTCAAATGGTATAGTTCTAAGGTACTCTTTTGAATAATTTCATAATTTTTTCATATAAATGTTACTACTCCTTTGCTAGGTGCAAAATAAAAATCTCGTTTCTGTAATATGATTTTCCTAACTAGTAGTGACTAAACATCTTTTTTATATTGGTTGTCATTTGAGATTTGCTTGTTCTAAGCTGCCCATCTTTTGATCATTTTCTTATTTTATAAATTGTTTATTACTTGTCTGAGAGCTCCTTGTACAGGTATATTAACCATGTTTTATACTTTTCCAAATTTCTCAATTATATATTACCTTTGTTTACATATCATCTATCATTTAAAAGTTTTAAATTTTTACAAACTGATTGTATTACTGTTCTTCAAAATCTTGGCAGTTACTATACCACTGTAAGAATATAGTGAATATAAGAATACCACTATTAAAACATACTATTTTAAAACAATGAAATCAAAATCATTTATATTTTGAGATGCACCCAGATGTACTTGCTGCATTAAAAATTTGAATTCAGCAAAGGTGCAGTTAGAAAATGTTTTACCATACTCCTAGTAACTGAAGAAAATGACAATCAGCAAAGGAAAGCATTTATTGCAAGAATAATTCTACTCTAGTCAAAGACTAGAGTAGAAATAAAACTACTCTAGTCAAAGACTTTCAAAATAAGTGAGATATGAACAAGACATGAGACAGGCAATACTGCTTCAGAATACCAATAAGCATGCCTGAAGAAAACTCTCTAAAACAAAACTTAGGTTCACTAACAGTAAAATTAGGACAAACCCTGTTGTCCTTTCCAAAAATACTTATAAAAAATATTTCTCTGAAGTTATCAATTAGAAGGAGTTGAAGATGAAGGATGGAGTTAGTGGAGGAGACCTAGCTTATAACAACCTCCTCTCCTCCATTCCTCCAGCTTACTCAAACTAGAGTAAGATCAAAGAGTTTTTTCAGCAACTAGAAAGATTTGCACAAAATACACTTACGTTTCAACAGTGAAGCCAAAGACGTAACAGTGAAAACTACAATCTTAATATTTTACTTTCAAGCTTTATAAGTTAAATCTTTTTATTTTGTCTATAAGTGTTTAAGTCTATTTTAAACACTCTGGTTTATTGTTAATAATTTATGACAATAGTAATATAAAATTAACTTTGTATTCTTATAAATTTGTCATCCTTTTATATTTTGAAATAATATCAAACATAGAGAAGTTTCAAAAAGTAGTACAAGGGAGGAGATATGGGGATACATGTATATGTATAGCTGATTAACTTTGCTATAAAGCAGTAACTAACATACCATTGTAAAGCAAACTCTAACGAAGGTGTTTAAAAAAAAAAGTAGTACAAAACTTTCATATATCCTTCCACCAAATTACCTGTTAACATTTTACCACATTTGCATTCTCTAAACACACATAACTTTTTCTCTGAACCGTCTGGACTAAGCTGCAGGTTATAAGGTCCCTTTGCCCCTAAATACTGTATTAAAAACAAGGACAAATATAATTTTCAAAATAAAAAACCAACATGGATATAGCACTATTATCTAATCTATAAACCTTCTTCAAATTTCTCAATTTTCCCACTAATTTCCTTCATAGGGGAAAAAAAGTTTTGCTTTTTTTCTCCCTCTAGCACAGAATCCAATCCAGGATCAGATGCTGCATTTAACTGCATCCTGTTTACTTTGAAACACTTTCTCAGTCTTTATTTTTCAGGACCTTGGCACTTTTGCAGAATACAGGTCATTTATATTGTGGTATGTATCTCAATTTGGCTTTGTCTGTTGTTTCTTTCTGATTATATTCAGATTGTACATTTTGGACAGGAATAGTTTAGAAGCAATGTGTCCTCAATACATCTCATGAAAATCCACATATCTATTTACCCCTAAATAGTATTGTTAGCTTGATTAAGGTAGTGTCTGCCAGTTTTTCCCCCCAGCAAAGCTACTATTTTCCGCCTATAATTAGTAAGTATATTGTGAAGATCTCTATGAAAATATTCTGTTTTCTCATCAAACTTTAACGAACTGATTTTTGCATCCACTGATGAATACTGCCTGAAAAATTATTACCATGATGTTTGTCAAATGGGAATTTTCTAATTCCATTTCATTTTCTATCTACATTTACTAACTGGCATTTTACTGCGAGAGTTTTCCTTTCCCTTCATTCATTCATTCATTTATGTCAGCAACAACTCATGGATTCTTATTTTATTCTATGGGTTATAATTCATTCGTATCTTTACTCATTCTGATGTTCAAATTGTCTTTCATTTCAGCAGTGAGAGATCCTCTATGTCAGCTTCCTGTGTCCATTTGACATGCTCCCAGTATTCTTTGAACTTCCTGGCACAGTCAAATGTTCCAGGCTCTTCCTGTTCTTTCCCTGCCCCAGCCCTAGAATCAGCCATTTCACCAGGAAGCTCTGATTCCTTTTGGTAGAGAACTGTATTTAGAAACTAAGATATGGAGGATAAGTTACTCGGGTGTCACTGTTTCTAGGCCCTCTCAACAGACAGAACCAGGAAATATGTACACACATACACAAACAAACACACTTCAATATCTGTTTCTATTTTTATCAAAATATATTAAAATCCATGATACTTCCAATTCTAATTCTACGTCATAGGGTTTACCACAGGCTTCTCCCTTTCCATAGCTCTAACTCCCTTCTCTGACAGTAAGAAACCCAGCTCCCATTATCCACAATACACTTACTTATTTGCTCAATCTTAGATTACACTTTAAGTAGTTTTAAAATTGCTAAGCCAAACTATGAAAAACAAACCTACCAACTAGAAACAAAAGACAGTTCTTTTATCGATACTCTGAAGGACTGGGTCAAGAGATAAATGCATACATAATTTTGGTAAGATATCGTCAAATACCGTCCCCTCAAATGGCTACACAAATCTGTATTCCCATCTGCAACGCACAGGACTGCCTACTTCTTCACAGCCTTACTATACTTTCATTAATAACAGTATTTAGGGCTATGAATTTTCTTTATGAATTTTCTTCTGATTCTTACATTAAATATATTCCATAAATATGGATGTGTACTATTTTCTTTTTTTTTAGAAATTATGTTATTTTAGTTACATATTTCCCTTTTTACCCAGAAGTTGTTAGACTGTCATCAAACTTTTCAAAAAAGAAATCCTTATGTAGAATTAGCTTTCAAAAAAACCATCAAACAAAATTAATTTCTAGTTTTATTACATGGTAATCGGCGTATGTTTGTAATATTCTCCTTTATTGAATTTACTGGTGTTTCTTTGGTTAGGTAATATATGATCAATTTTGGTGAATGCTCTATGTACCCTTATATACTCTATTTTCTAAATGTAGCGTTCAAGATATCACTTAAAGTCAATTTTATTGATTATGCTGTTTAGATCTGGTTTACCATCAATTATTTTTTGTCCATTTGATCTACTTCATACTAAGACTACTATGTTTAAGTATCTTATTACTAGTTTGTTTCCATTTATGTTTCTTTGTATCTCTTTCAGTTTCTGCTTGATAAAGGTAGTATTTAGTAGACCATTATTCCTAATTCTTACATCTTCAAGGTGAATTACAACTTTCAGCACTGAAAAGTATCTTTCTTTGCCCCATTTAATGCTTTTTTGTCTACAATCTTACATCGTCTAATATCAGGATTATAATCTGTCTTCTCATTGTTTTCATTTGTCTGGTATACCTTTTCCCATACCTTTATTTTCAGTCTTTCTGATTATTCCATTTTAGGTGTGTCTCTTTTTGCCTATATTTGGAGCTTGTGAACTAAACTGGAAATGTTTTTTCTTTTAATAAAGAATCAGTCCCATTCACATTTATTGATATGACTGATAATGCTTAGAGATTTCATTGTCATTTTAATACTTTAATAAATATTTAATGCTTATACATATTTTATATATTTCTTATTTTTTTCCTCTCTCTAAATGAGGTGTTCTCTTTGCTCCTTTATTTAAAAAAAATTTAACAAAGATTAGCATTTTTGTTCTAGTGGTTACCTGTGTAGTTACAGCTTTTAAAAATGCCCTTGGTCTCCTGTTTTCATGTTTAATCTTTCACTATTTGGTGTGTCAAATCTTAATGATATTCTTTAACTCCCACCTATTGCCTAAACAATAACCAGTGTGCTTATTCTACTTTCCTCTTTCCCTCTCCTTTCTTACCATGTCTCAGTTGAATTATTTCTATTTTATCACAATAAAGTAGCATATAATAAATAGTATATAATACATTATTCTTCCACCCTTGCCCCCACTGTTGCTTTAGGCTAAAATCTATAGTTAAGTATATTAAATGTTGATCATGTATTTTTTTGCTTATTTCCTCAGACATCTCTCAGCTGTATGAAGCTTATCCTCTACTAGATTGCACACTAACAGCTCATAAGTACAGAATTCCCTGAGCTCTAGTATGTTTAAAACTTGTTTCTATAATCTTTGTATTTGAATACAGCTTGACTGCAAATGAAATCTTTGCTTCAGACTTTTTTCCCTGCATTTTTTAAAAATGCTGCTCTACTGTTGCCTTGTGCTTTATTATCTCGATTTTGCAAAATTCGATGCCAGTCTAATTCTCTGCACTTATAAATTTGTGGTTGTTTTATACCTAGAAGCCTTAAGGATTTTTTTTTTACCTTAAAATCTAATAGTTTCAGTAGGATATGTATCAGAGTTGATCTCTGCAGGTCCACCTAATCCTTGGCATCTTACTTTCTCTCTTATTTATGAAAACTTTAATTATAGTTTAAATATTAGTTCTATGGTTTCGTTTTTCTTCTTCAGGGACTGCAATTATACATAAGTTCGGTCTTCTTTATACATAAGTTCAATCTTCTTTATCTATCTCCCTTTTCAACCACTTCTCTCAAACCCTTTGAAATTACTTATCTCATTTTCATTCATTTAGTTGTTTCCCTGCCTTCCTTCAATCAATATTAAGGTTTCATTTGAATCTATTATTCCTTGGCCACTTTGTAATTTAGTCTTTGTTTTGATATGACTTTAACATTTTTTTTTTCTGGAGTTCAATCACTTTCTGTTTCATCCATGCTTTAAAAAAAAAATCCACTTCCATTCTTAGTATTTCAAAATTCTGAATCATGATTTTTTTGTCTGTAACATTCCTAAATACTTGTTTAAGGAAATTTATTGCAGGTTGGAAAGTCATATAGCAGTTTTTTCCCACTTTTTCATTGTTGGGGGAACAATCTTATCACCCAAATAGTAGTAAATATCATTTTGTTTTCTTCTTTATAATAGTATATATAGGAGAATACTGCTTGCATCACTGAATTTCTATTGAAAGAACTAACAGTGGGGAGTGGTTTAAAATATTCTTAGTTCAAGAGCACCTCTCCTTCTAAAGGAGTTAAGTATGGTCCCTTTAATGGAAGGCTTTGGGGGTGGGGTACTGGCAGTGGGGAGAAGAGCTTTGTGTCCTTTGATAAGTATATATATATATATTTATATATATATTTGCATATTCTTTTGTCTTGAAGGATATATACATATATCCATCTGTATATATCCATATGTTCATTTCCATTCAACTAGCATTCTCCAAAGAGTACCTTTGCCTTCCTTTTTACCCTCTTCTCCCTCAAATAGTTACCTTTTCAAGACTATATATAATACTTCCTTGAGCACTACATACATTTAAGTCCATTCTTTACCTGTGGTCTCTTCTGACCTACAAATAGTATTTTTCAGAATTTCTGGACTTAGAGTAGAATTCCTCTTTTTGGTAGTGATTTCAAATCAATCTTAAGACAGCTACAAGGTTTCCTCTTCCTTCCCACATACTTTTTCCTGATGTATGCTTGCTCACCTCAAAGACTTATAGTAGAAGTTCAAGAAACAGCACACTGTGACTTGGTAATAATTTTCTACTTGGAGGTAATGTAAAATTTAGATATGCTTTGCCTTCTAGTTGTGCCAAGATTGTAGGTTTTATGTAATTTTATTTGTTCTTCTTGTTTTTCTATATCTATTTTTGGAGAAATTATGTTGGAAGAGTCAGGATTAATGCAGCCACCATTCCTTTAATTACTAAGAATTCCTCTTATAAATTTGAATCTTTGTTTTGCAACAGGCTTAAAATTTTTTTTACTTGAAACATTTAATTTCATTTTATTTTAAATATTATGAAATTTTAAAAATATCAGTATTAATAAAGCTATTTCAGTATCAGGCAAAAGAAACAAATTTTATTTTTATTTAAAATTTTTTTTAATGTTTATTTATTTGGCTGCATCAGGTCTTAGTTGCGGCACGCAGGCTCTCTAGTTGTAGCATGCACGCTCTAGAGTGTGCAGGCTTAGTTGCCCCGCAGCAGGTGGGATCTTAGTTCCCCGACCAGGGATCAAACCCGCGTGCCCTGCATTAGAAGGCGGATTCTTAACCACTGGACCACCAGGGAAGTCCCATAAATTTTATTTTTAAATTGTCGTTTTACTCCAGTACTGTAATAACTATAAAGAAAAAGAACAGGACTAAAGGGCTAGACTACAAAATTCAGTGCTCCTCTATAAACTGAGGCACATTTGGTTTTAACCTAACCAGCTTTCCTGATTTTGTGTAAAATCTGGGACTAATATAATTCTCTGAATTCAAGAAGGTTGAACTGTACCATCTCTAAAAGACCTTCTATGTTTTAAATCCCAAGTACCTGTAAAGATTTTCACATCATATATATTTAGACGTATTTTATTTCATTGTGGAATTTAAAAGTCCAGGAGAGACTTTGAGTTTCTGCTCCAGCACTTAACACTCATGGAAGTCGCCACTCTGTCCTAACAACAAGTAAAAAGCTGAACAAACTGAAAAATCAACAACTCTTCTTAGATCCCTCAGAGAGTTGAGGTGCCAGGGCAACTTCCACCTCCCAAAGTGGAGACAGACAGGCAGATACTACAAATCATAAATTACCATAGCCATGAGCAGAAACCTCCAGAGGAACCAGTACTGGGGTAGGAAAATCTTAACTGTAATTGATGAGTTGCTGGAGGATCACTGTGGACAAGTATAAAAGTTAAGAACTCTAGGGGGACCCAGTCTTGGGAGGGCATACCTACACTTTTGTGAGTTTTACTTCCAGGACCTCTATCTATCAGGTTCTCACAGTAAATTGAAATAATCAACTAAGATGGTATAAACCAGTCCAAATATATATACAAAGGATGACAAAGAATAAGATCCACATAAAATGGAGAGTCAAGATATATTATCAGAATAGATAAAAAACAAAATCCAGCCATATACTATTTACAAAAGATATACCTAAAGCATAAAGACATAGGTTGAAAGTAAATGTAGAGAACTAGACCTATCAAGAAAATACTAGCCAAAAGAAAGATGTAGCTATATTAATGTGAGACAGTAGATTTAAGACAGACATGCCTTACTGAGGACAGAAAAAGTCAATGTGTATTAAAAAATTCACCAAGAAGATATAACAATTCTAAATATGTATGAGCCTAATGAAATATTCCCCAAATATATAAAACAATATGTATTAAGCTAATAAAATATAGAGAGAAACTGACAAATCCATCATTGTGGTAAGTGCAATTACTGACAGGTCTCAATGAGCCAAAACCAAATACATTAAAAAAAAACACAAAGAATACAGATAATGTGAACACAAAATGAGACTAAATAGACTTATGTAGAATCCTGCATCCAACAATTAAAAGAATACACATTTATCTGAAGTCCACTTGGAACATTTACCAAAAACTGATCATGATTTAGGAAATTAAGCAAGCCTTAACACATTTTAAAGTGTTCACAATCTATTGGTAAAGGCAATATAAACTACTATAAAACACTGTAATAAGTCCTATCATTGAAGAGTTTATACCGTGTTTTGGTAAAGACTGAAAGATACTATCTGAAACATTAAGTACATACAGAATTAATATCTAGAATATATAAAGAACTTCTAAGAAAAAATCAACAATCCAGCAAAAAATGGGCAAATCACAAAAACAGGTAACATTTCACCTTCATTAGACCAAAAAATATATTTTAAAAAATGAAAAAATAAAGTGAGAGAGAAAGGAAGAAAGGAAGGAGAAAGGCAAAGTGTATAGGAAAAAGAAATTTGCATAAATTACTACAGTGCATCTGGTACAACCACTTTGGAGAGCAACCTGAAAACCACACAGTAAAGCTATGACAGACATACTCAACCCAGCAACTCCTCTAGATATTTATCACAGAGACATGTCCACAGATGTAGCTTTAGCATCATTTCTAACATAACATACGCAGCAAAATTTCTAGAAAACTGGAAACAACCTAATATTCTTTGATAGAAGTACTGATAAATGAATTGAGGCATATTCTTTCCTACAAACTAGTTGTACCAAATAAATTACATAGACAACTCTCCAAAACACTACATTTAGTGAAAAAGCATGTGCAGATAATAATGCTATTATGTAAAAGTTTTAAACCATGCTGAAACAATATTCAGTAATATGTGCTTAAATAATAAAGAAAATACAAATTAAATCCATGATGGGGGTTACTTTGGGGAAGCAAAGAGGAATGAGACTAGGAAATTATAGAGGACAGTAAATTTTTAATTTTTTTCTTTTACAAGGAAAGATATCTGCAGCAAATATGTCAGAACTGACATACACTACTTCTGGATAATAAAAGTAATAGTGTTTGAGGTATTGTTTGCTCTCTGTATTCTGCCTTAAAATAATTTTTTTAACTCTATTTCATTTTTTATTTAAAGTATAAGAGGATGTCTGTCTCTAAGTAAAATGGAGTGACTGATGGAAGACCAAAGAACCCACTGAGATCAACTACAAAAAGAGTGAAATACACCAAATACCTGTTCTAAGACATGAGAAAGCTGCTGAAGCAAAAAGGACTGAAGATGCCAAAACTTTAGAGGGATGAACGACTTCACTTCCACTTAGAAGCTTCTGATGAAACTGTGTGTTTGTCCTTCTTGGTCTAATTGTTTTTAAAATGTAAACTTTGTACTAAAGCATAACATTACGGAAAGCTCACAAATCCTGTGTGTGGCTCAGTGAATTTTTGAAGAGAAGAATATGGCCTTATATCTAGCATACGCTGGTGCACCACCCCAGAAACACTCTTTTGTCCTGTCTCCAAGTCATTATCACCTTGATCCAAGGAAGATCATTAACCTAACTTCTAGCATCATAGATTAATTATGCCTGTTGAGTTTTTTATGAAGAGTATGTGTTCTTTTCTGCTTTCTTGGTATCATTTTTGCAATAAATTGCACTGGGTCAACTGAAAATCCATCTGAAAAATAACAAATTTTGACCCCTACACCTCAAACCACACACAAAAACAAATTCCAAATGAATAGTAGATCTAAAACCCAAAAGCCTATTTACAAGAGAATAAATATATACATTGTGTTCTATTCACACAATGGAATATTATACATCAATGAAAATGTATAAAATACATCTCTATGCAACAATGATGAATTTCACAAACATAATGTTGCACAAAAGAACACATGATGTTCCAATGACTTTAAGTGTGTTATTTATCTTACTAGCTCAAAAACTCTAGTAATTCAAAACTCTATTTGCTATTACCTCCTTCAGTAACTGCTCCCTGAACTACCCCACCATCAGAGGTTGGTGGTTTCTTCCATAAACACTCCTATCACCTAAGCTTACTTCTATTTGCAATACACTTAAATGTATTTAATGAGTTCCCAGTGCCTAGCAGTCTCTCAGATAAAGTAGGTATTCAAATTTGGATGAAATAAATGACATCTCTTCTGCATGGGAACAATTTTTCCTCTTTAATGCAAGAATAATGAAACTTTTAACTCAGAATCCACAAATTCCAAAATCAGTAATATCAAGATACCCTTTTAGTTTATGACAAATTGTTCCTAATCTAACCTTAAAAATAAACTACCCAACTACCACCTTTATATATTTTTTGCATTTTTTTTGCCAAAATCATCTGATGAGAAATTCAGATACCCTTGTCCCATTTGGCAGCTTGGCAAGCAGCTGACTTAGCAGGTAAATTCAACACAGGAATAGGCTATTTCTAGTTGCTGAGATATAGTGGCAGGCTCCATTTTTTTAACCAGGTTCATTTCCTTAACTTAAAAAGTTCCCATTACACAGTCACTTACATATTCCTAGTTGTCCTTTCCCTCTAAACATGTGGAGTCCTTTCCACTAGTAGTTCTAGTCTATCTATGCTCAATTTAAACGTGACTCTGTATGGGATACCGAGAGCTGAAGGGATCTTAGGTGCTTTGCTAATCCTCTGCTTGTACGTTATTCCCCAATAAATCCTATTTTACATTTACGCTGCACATGATCATAAAACAGGTCCCCATGCCCCCTCTACATGTCACAATCCTCAGACTTGTGAAGGGAAATTTACTTGCAATCTTGCTAGAATCATTCCTTTGGAATGATGGTATGATTATTTACAGTCTTCCCTATTTTATCAACCTTCATAACGAATCATACTGTGTGAGCCTTAACACTTTAGCTAAGGAATCTTCATGAGCTGAAACAAGGGACCTCTTCAATTCGGTCTATCAGCAACCCTAATCACTTCCAATAACTTTTTTACCAGCTGCTCAGTTGAGTTCTGTCTCCAAATATATCTGTAATACTGGATGAACTACTACTCAGACTTTACAGAACACATCTTCAGTACTGTTCTATTCCTGGTAAGCTTCCAAAAACCAGCTGTTCTTGAAACTTCTGATATGCAACCTTTCTGGAGATAGCATCCCTCCCTTCTGCATATGCTTTCAATAGTAGTTCCTTTACAATAGTCTATGATATTATTTTTCCTTCTTTCCTTTAAACAAAGGGATTGGCAAACTTTTTCTTAAAGGGCCAGGGAGTAAAGATTTTAGGTCTATGGGCCATACAGTCTCTGGGGCAACTACTCAACTCTGTTATTTTAGTGTGAAAGCAGCCAAAGACAATATGTAAACAAATGTGCGTGGCAATGTCCTAATAATGCTTTATTTATTAAAAAAAAAAAAAATAGGCAGCCAGCCCATGTAACATAGTTTGCCACCCGCTGCTTTAAACTCTTACAACTTCTGGGCTTCATATACCAGTATCATTATAATTATCCTGAATTTGTAAGGGTTTACTGACATTGTAATGAAAATTAAGTTCAATATATTTTATCAATTAAAGCTGAGATATATACTTAGAAATATTTGTGATAATAAGAGTTGTTAAAAAATCCTCATTATTTGTTGGTGAATCAGAAAATCTAACTGACCAGAACACATTCACTGATAACCACAGTTAACTTAGGTATTACCTAATTATGACAACAGAGGTGGTAATTTAAAATAATCATCAATATATAGAAAACTAACAAACATAATCAAGTGTACAGAAGACTAAATATATTATGATAAACCTACACAATGGATGGTAGTAGTGGAATTGCAGTGATTTTACTTTTTCTATTTTGCTTATTTAGGTTTTCTATAATTAACAAAAATGATTTCTATAATAAGAAAAAAAGTTTCTTTAAAGCACATGATGAAAAGTCAAAAGCTTTTGATTGCTAAATGTTTTAATGTAGTCTGGAAATAAAAATACTTAGACTTCAAATTAATTTTTTAAAAAAATCAACCATTCTATCCTACACTCCTTTTTTAAAAAATTTACACCAATTAAATAGATAAATTAAAATTTTCATTTACCTGTCGGTTCCTTTCATCCATTATGCGTGTGATTTGTATTTTCTTCCGCCCCATTTTCAGTCACCTTTCCTTCCTTATATTCCAAATACTTAATTCAAAAATTAATTTCTTCAATACCCTAATGCATGGTACTCAGCTTCTATTATTTCAGCTTCTAGTTCAAGGGCTACAGCTGAAATTTTCTATAAGATCTAAAAGAAAACACAAATTAGAAAATTTAAGTTCTATAAGTTTGCAACTCATGAAAATGTTATACAAATTTCAAACCTGCCTTTATAGTGCACACAGACTGAATTATTAGTTGAAATTTTTCATTACATAAAATTAGTAAACAAGTTGAAGCCTTGTTAATTTTACCCTTAAAATATCTCTTGAAACTTTTCATGCCTCTAGTTCTGGCTAAAAGAGTGCAACTATATATAAAACCTTTGAGTTTTTCCTCAATGAATATAGTATCAGCAAAACAAGAGCAACACTTACTGAGATTTTTCTATGTGCCAGGCACTTTTCTAAGTACCTAATATGCCTTAACTCATTCAATCATAACTTCAGTCTTCTGAGTTATAATTATCATCTCCATTTTATAAATAGGGATATTAAGGCAGAGAGCTGTTAAGTAATGTGTCCAAGGTCACACAGCTAGTAAGAGGCAGAGCTTGGAATATGAACTCAGGGAGTCTGGCTCTAGAATTTCTACTCTCAAACATTATGGAATATCCTTAAAAGCTTTTGATAGCCTCCATGTCAAAGGATGAACTAATAATATGGGTAGCCCCAATCTGCCTTTACAAATTCTTCTTGCAAACTGCCCTAGCCACTAGCAAAATTACTATTTGTCAATCCACAAAGACATTATATACTTTCATAATAATATGCACCTAAATGAAACACTATTCCTTTAACCATTTAATTATCTCCTCCTTATCAGCCAAGATTCAGTTTGAATGTCAACACCCTGATGAAGCCAAGACCAATTCCCCTTGGTAGAATAAATCATAGCACCTTATTTTGTGGGTACATGTGTATAAATTCCAAGATCATTTCCCTTTGAGACTGAATCTTTCAAAACAACGATTTTTTATTCCATTTATCTCTACAGTAGAATGACTGGCAATGATATAACTTGTCATGCTCTGAATGATAGTTGTGTCAAAAACCCAGTGCTTTCAAAACTTACATAATAAAATATTTAGAGGGCTGGGGGATGAGAGACAAATGTTATAACACAATAACAATTTCTCAAGGGAATTTTTTGAAGTATTTTTAATATTGTACATGTAACTCTATAAAACTTCAACTGTACTATGCAAATCCAGTGTTTAATTAAATCTGGCTTTTGCTCAAAAGCAGTGAGTTTCCAATTCTTATCACAACCATCATTATCATCAGCACAGCATTTCTTACATATCTTCCCTTACTCATTGTTATTTCTTTACTTATACAAATATTAATTGATCATCTATTAACAACTGATAACCTATTCAGTGATCACCTACTTGCAAAACAGGTACTTCCAAACACTGAACTAGGTACATATGATAAAATGGTCAAGGAAAAAAGGCATAATTTCTGATCTCACAGTCCAGAGTCTAGTAGGGGAAAACAGACATTAGTCAAACCATCATATAAATGAGTTTGTACAAAAGTTCATTTATCAGACCTAAATTCATGGTCAGGGCAGGCTTCACTGAGAACTGCTTCATACTCAAACCTGAGTATGCAGATATACTTACTAGGCAGACAGAATAGCATGTACAAAAGCCCTATGACAAGAACGAGCAGGAAACATGAGAGGAACTGAAAGATGGCTAGTCACTGGTAGGAATCAATTAAACAAGGAGCTGTGCTGTAGAGAGTTTCTGTTTTCTCAACAGATTGCAATATAAACAATAGAAGCTGGCTTACTCCAAATCATGTTCTCTAATAGATCACAGCACATCCAATTCCCATTATGAAAACTTGCACTGTAGCAGGCCACGTAAATATTCACACATTTCACCACAGAGATAATATGTTAACTCCTATAAGGTATATGCACTTGTATAATCTGAAAAATTCTGAACATATCTGAGCATTTTGCTTTTGACAATGGTGGAGTAGGTTGCTTCAAACCAGTCTTTCCTTGAGAACCACTAAAAAGCAAAACAAAAAGTAATCTGTTTAAAACAACTGAAGAATTTTCAAGACAGTGAGAATTTGCAGGGCTGGGACCTAGAAGAAACAGGTGGGGCCAGACTTTAGACTCGTTTTCCCCTAGAATAATTCGTAGATTCTTAAAACACTAGCTGAGAGGCTGAGAAGCTAAGCAGAGCTTTCCACACTTCTTTGGGTGGGGACATGAAAATTCAATTCAGAGCCTGGCTAGGAGGAATAGCTCCAGTAAACACATTAGGAAGCTGGAGGGAATCTAAAGGACTATACCCTAGGTAAAAGGTAAACCAGAAATAGACCAGGCCACAAAAGGAAAGAAGTATAGCTTCAAATCGTCTCAATCTGACTATATTGAGGTAATCTGGGCTACCTAGTATCATTAGCCTAGCTGCATGCCAGTAAAATCCTCCCAAAAGGTTTTAGCAAAAGTAAATCTTATCAGCAAGAAGACTCCAAAATTCAAATTATCCTATCATTTTTCATATGAAATGTCTAAAATTTAAAAACCCATCAAGATCTGACTGAAAACTAAACTTTAAAATGGCACCAGAAATAGACCCATAATAGATTCAGATAACGGTGTTAGCAGAAAAGTTTTTTTTTTTAAAGATCCATACTTTTGACCAGATTTAATAGCTTTATTTATTTATTTATTTATTGGCTGTGCTGGGTCTTTGTTGCTGCACGTGGGCTTTCTCTAGTTGTGGCAAGCGGAGCCTACTCTTTGTGGTGCACGAGCTTTTCATTGTGGTGGCTTCTCTTGTAGAGCACAGGCTCTAGGCGCACGGGCTCAGTAGTTGTGGCTCACGGACTCTAGAGCTCAGGCTCAGTAGTTGTGGTACACAGGCTTATTTGCTCTGCAGCATGTGGGATCTTTCCAGACCAGGGCTCGAACCTGTGTCCCCTGCATTGGCAGGCAGATTCTTAACCACTGCAAAACCAGGAAATCCCAGAAAACAGTTTTAAAATAAGTTAATGTGTTAAAAGGATTTTTTAAAGTGAAGAATTTTAGCAAACAACACTAAAAACATGGAAAACAGAGAATTGAAAAATACAATTTTAAAAACAGAAATTGAGAAATTGATGGATGAGTTTAACAATAGGTTAGATACAGCTGACGAAAGAACCAATGACCCAGAAGATAAGAAAGAAGAAAATACACTACAGCCCAAAAAGACACAAGAATGGGAAATACAGAAAAGAGTGTGAAAATATTATGAAACATGAAGAAAAGATCCAAAATTCATGTAACTGGAGTCCCAGAAAGGAAGGAGAGAACATATGAGAAAGAAAAGATACTTAAAGATCTAATAGTTTAAAACTTTAAAAAACTGATCAATGACATCAAGCCACAGATTCAAGAAGATGTACAAACTCCCAAGCAAAACAAATACAAAGAAAACCACACTTAGGCAAATCAAAGTAAAGGGGGAGGTTGGAGGGACAGAAACAAAGAGACAGAAACAGCCACAAACAGACCTTAAAAGCAGCCAGAAAAATTAAAAAATATATTAACTTTAAGAGTAACAGTTAAGATATAGCTGGCTTCTTTGAATAAATAATGGAAGCCAAAAGACAACAAAATGATATCCTTAGAGTGCTCGGAACAGGGGAAATGCCAAAACAGAACTCTATCTGGCAAAAAAAAAAAACACCCTTCAGAAATGAAGGCAAAATAGAGACATTTTTAGCCAAACAGAATCAGAAAATTTGTCACCAGGGAACATTGAAGAGACTTCTTCAAGTAGAAGGAAAAGAAGGATTCCAGATACAGCTTGGATATGCACCAAAAAAATGAAATATAATGAACGGGTTAAATATGTAACTCTAAATGAATACTGACTAAATAAAATAATGACAGTATTTTGTGGAATTTAAAATATTACAATGCACAACAATACATGATTGGGAAGGGTAGTAAATGAAGTTAAAGTGTTCTAAAACACTTTCATTGATTACGAAATGGAAAAAGTTCTCATTTACTTTAGACTTCAAAACATGAAAGATGCATGTGGTAATCTCTGAGATAACCACTAGAAGGACAGTAAGAGTATATATAGTCGTTCCTTGGTATCTGCAAGGGATTGGTTCCAGGACCCTGAGAGGATACCAAAATCTGAGGATGCGCAAGTCCCTTATATAAGATGGTATAGCATTTGCATATAACCCACACACATCCTCTCATATATTTTAAATCATCCTTAGATTACTTATAATACATAATAAAATATAAATGCTATGTAAATAGTTGCTGGCATGCAGTAAATTCAAGCTTTGCTTTTGGGAATTTTCTGGAATTTTTTTCCTGGATATTTTCAATCTACAGTTAGATGAATCCACGGGTACAAGACCCATGGACATGAAGAGCCACCTGTACAGCTAACAAGCTAACAGAGGGGAAAAATGGATTAATAAATAATCCAAATTAGATTAAAAAAAATAAAACCTAATTATAAGATGATTATAGAGGATATATCTGACATATGGGGATATAGAAAGAATAAGCATAAAAGCATGGAGAAAGATATCTTTTGTAAAACACAAACCAAAAGAAAGCTTTTGTGGCTATGCTTTACCATAGAAAACTTTGATGCATGAGATAGATATATATATAGATATGGATAAGAATATAGTGGGATATTTCATTACAATAAAAGTTCAATTCACCAGGAAGGCACAGCAATTCTAAATTTGAATGCACCTGGTAACACCTAAGTCAGGTATCTTTTCCTGAAAAGCAGATATTCTGTGCAAAATCCTAACCAGGAACTTGTTTTCCAATATTTTAAATAGGAAAAATTATGTTACATATCAACTGATAACCCCCAATCACTTCTTTTTTACAATTTAACTAAACATAGAAAATGTCCATTTATCATAGTAAATTATCATGGTTAGGATGTAAAATGTACACTGTATGACTTCATATGCAATAACTTTCTCCCTGGCTTTGTTTTCCTTCTCCACAATTTAACATTTTCTCAACATGTTTGGGGCATTCTACAAATTTAAGCAAAATCAAGGACCAAATATGAAAGGCAATTAGAAATTTATTCAAAACATACACACGGCAGATAATAGCTCAAAAGCTTACAATACTGTAACATCTTTCTTATTGCCAGAAACATCAGAGATGCATATTCCCTTTGTTGACACTAAGCAAATGTTTCAAAATGTCTACACGTGCTTCTAATGTTCAACAAATTACATTTGGAAGGTAATTTGTGACTTTCCCCCATAGACCAGTTTGCTAAAATATTGTACTGAATTTTACAGATTAAAAAATACTTTTTCTAAATAAACTTAAACTAAGAAATTAGAGTATGGTGTATAAAGCCAACATGAAAAGAACTACGTGAAGTCCACAATTCTAGTAAGTTGATTTTAACACAGCTTCTCAGTAAAGGAGAAAGGAACAAGCACACCAAAACAAGGAACAAGCAGACTAGAAGAAACAGGAACAGATTTGAACTTTACAATTAACAACCTAACTGACATACAGAACATTATACCTAACAAATGCAGAAAATACATTCTTTGTAAGTACATAAAAAACATTTACCAAAAGTGACCACACACTGGACCAAAACTAAGTGTTAACAAATTTCAAAGGACAGACATGTTTCTCTGAGCTCAAATTGAGCTGTGAATTAATAACAATATAACTAGAAAATCCTTATATATGTGAAAATTAAGCAATAAACTTCTAAATAGCCCATGGGTCAAAGAGGAAATCACAGTGAAAATCAGAAAAAAACTTTAATGGAATGCTATTAAAACACTTTCTATTAAAATATATAGGATGTGGCTGAAACTATTCTTAAGAGGAAAAATTTTAGCTTTAAAATACATATACACTTGAAAAGCCAAAAACCAATGTTCTAAGCAACCATCTGAAAGAGTAACAAAAAGAACAAACTAAACCCCCAAACAGTACAAATGATGAAATAAAGGTAAGAGCAAAAAGTAATGAAATAGAAAACAATCATGAACAGAGATCAACAAAGCCAAAAGTTAGTTTTTTGAAAAATAAAAATCGACGAACTCCTGAAAGGAATAATGGAGGATAAAAGGAAGCAATCCAAAACATATCTGGCCCCAAAGTTCTTAGATAAAGGAATCTGGACTGTCCTATACATATATTTATCACATAAAGATTAATATCAATACAATAACCAACAAAAATCTGACAGTACAGTAAATTATTTACTGGCATGAAATTAAGTTGGCATGTAGGACTCTAACCACCACCTCCTGTATTTCCAACTTACAGACTCTAATAACCTAATTCCAACAATCTTTTGATCCCACTAGGTCCCACAATTTATTAATAAGCCTACCATGTTTTCACTGTCCCTCACCCACTCTATGTTTCTTACATGCCTCCTTATCCAGTTTAGTTTTCATATATCCTTAGTCCCTTGGCTCCCACTCTCCCTCCTCCCACCACATTTCCTGGGAGAAAACTCACCCCTGAGGAGGGCCTGCTTCTATGTAGCTGAATATAGCTGAAAAATAAACAACCATGCTATCTAGGCTAATTAATCTGACAAAATTCATGAAGGTCATGAACCTCAAACCTTAAATATTCCCTTCATACTGCCCAGTAATCCTCCATTTCCCAATTTCCTAGTTGATTATTTAATACCATATTCTATCTCCTCACATCTGCAATACCCATCCTTAATCCTCACTTTCAGCTGATAATTTTGCTACCTATTCTACTGACAGGAAAAAAAAGCAATCAGAAGAGAAGCTCCTCAAATTCCTGCCATCACAACTATCAACCCACCAACATCTGTCTCATATACTCTGCCTTCCTTCCTTTTAAGATCTTGACTCCAACTATTCTTCTTTTCTTTCCTTCAATGTCAATTTTTTCTTCCATACTGAAGAGTTCCCAGTGGCACAAAAAAAAAAAGATGCTATTATTTCACTTACCTAAAACAAAACACAGAAAACAAACAAAAAATCTTGATCCTGAGAGAAATTTAAAATATACTAAATAACAAATTCACACTTGCAGATTCTCAGAGTTTCAATTTTGTAAAGATGTCAATTCTCCCCAAATTAATCTAGAGATTCAATACAATCCTAATCAAAATACCAGCAAGTTTTCTTTTACTATATGCAGAAACTGACACTATTACTCTAAAATCCATTTGGAAATACAAAGGTATAAGAATAGTGAAGGCTACCTTGAAGGGTAAAGCTTAAAGACTCACATACCATCATTTACCAGGCTTATTATAAAGCTATAGTAATTAAGATGGTGTGCCCCAAGAGAAAACTCAAAGCTAACAGAAGGAAAGAAATAATAAACAGCAGAAGAGAGAGAGAGAATAGAAAAACAGAGTAAAAAAATCAATAAAACCAGAGTTGGTTTTGAAAAAGGTTAAAAAAATTGACAAACCTTTAGCTAGATGGATTAAGAAAGAGAGAAGACTGAAATAACTTACATCAGAATTGAAAGTCGGGACATTACTTACCAGAAATAAATATGATAATAGCAGAGTACTGTAACAATAGTATGCCAACAAATGGAATAACCTAGATAAAATGGACAAATTCCTAGAAACACAAAACCTACCAATACTGGGAGGGAGGGAGGGAGGAAAAGCTGAATAGATCTACAACTAGTAAGAAGATTGAATAAGTAATCAAAAATCTCCTGAAAAAGAAAAATACTCAACCTGATGGCTTCACTGGTGGGTTCTACCAAAGATTTAAAGAACTGACACCAATCCTTCTCAAACTCTTCCCAAAAACAGAAGAGGAAGAAACACTTTCTAAGGTCAGCTTTGTCCAGATAACAAACCAAAGACAGTACAAGAAAAGTACAGATCAATATCCCTATGAACAATGATGAAAAAATCCTGAACAAAATACCAGCAAACTAAATTCAGTGGCATAGCAAAAGGACTGTACACCATGACCAAGTGGGATTTATTGCTGGAGTGCAAGAATAGTTCAACATACTAAAATTAATCAATGTGATATGCCACCTTAAGAGAATGAAGGAGAAAAACCACATAACCATCACAATTGATGCAGAAAAAGGATTTGACAAAACACACTACCCTTTTATGATAAAAACATCCAACTAGGAAAAGAAACTACCCTCAACTTAATAAAAATATATAATAGAAAAACCCCACAGCTTACACCATACTCAATGGTGTAAGACTGAAAGCTTTTCCTCTAAGATCAGGAACAAGACAAGGATGACTGATTTCACCACTTCTAAAACAAACAAAAAGCATCCAAACTGGAAAGGAAGAAGTATAATTATCTGTCTGAAGATGACATGATCATATATGTAGAATCCCCTAAAGATTCCACAAAAAAACATTGTTAGAATAAATAAATTCATCAAAATACTAGGATACAAATCAGCACACAAAATCAGCTGCATTTCTATTCACTAACGGTCTGAAATAGTAAAATAATTCCATTTACAATAGCATCAAAAAGAATAAAATACTCAGGAGTAAACTTTAGTCAAGGAAGTGAAAGACTTGCACATTAAAAACTAAAAAAGATGGATAAAGAAATTAAAGCAGACACAATAAATAGACATCCCACGTTTACAAACTGAAAGACAATTTTGTTAACCTGTCAATACAAATTCAATGCAATCCCTATCAAAATCCCAATGATTTTTTTTTGCAGAAATAGGAAAAGCCATCCAAAAATTCATATGGAATATCAAGAAACAACAGCCAAAACAATACTGAAAAGGAAGAAATTGGAAAACTCACACTCCCTAATCTCAAATTTTTCTACAAAGCTACAGTAATCAAAACAGTATAGTACTGGCATAAAGACAGACATAACAGACCAATGGAACAGAACAGAGAGCCCAGAAATAAATCCATGTATACATGGTCAAATGTCAAAAAGTGTCAATGGACACTATCAACAGAGTAAAACAGCAACCCACAGAATGGGTGAAAATAATTATAAATTACATATCTGATAAGAGATTAACAGCCAGAATATATAAAGAACCCTTAAAACTCCACAACAAAAAATAAACAAGGCAATTTTTAAAATAGGCAAAGGACTTGAATAGACACTTCTCTAAAGATATACAAATGGCCAATAAGCACATGAAAAGATGCTCAACATGACTAATCATTTGGCAAATGCATATCAAAACCACGAGATACCACTTCACACCCATCTGGATAGCTATTTATGAAACAAATAAAAAAGAAAAATAAAAAACAGAAAATCAGTGTTAAGGTACATGTGGAAAAACTGGAACCCCTATGCATTGTTTTGGGGAATCTAAAATGGTACACCTGCTGTGGAAAAAAGTACAGTGGTTACTTAAAAAATTAAATATAGAATTACTACTTGATCCAGCAATTCTACTTCTAGGTATACACGCAAAAGAACTGAAAGCAAGGACTCGAATAACATATTTGTACACCAATGTTCATAGGAGCATTATTCACAATAATCAAAAGATAGAAACAACCCAAATGTCCACTGGCAAATGAAGAAGCAAAATGTGGTGTGTGTATATATATATGTGTGTATATATATATATATATATATATATATATATATATATATATACACACAATGGAATATTTTTCAGACTTAAAAAAGGAAATCCTATCACAAACTACAACAAGAATGAACTTTGAAAATATCATGCTAAGCGAAATAAGCCAGTTGCAGAAAGACAAATACTATGTTAATTCCCCTTATATGAGATTCCTAGAGTAGTCAAATTCAAAGACAAAGTAAAATGCGAGTTGCCAGAGATGGGGAGGGATAGGGAGTAGAACAACGAATGGGGAGTTAGTGTTTAACGGGTACAGAGTTTCAGCATGGAATGATGAAAAAGTTCTGGAGATGGCCTGTGGTGATCACAGCTCATCAGCAATGTGAATTTATTTTAATGCCACTGGACTAAATACTTAAAAATGGTTAAAATGGTAAGTAGTATGCTATGTATATTTTACCACAATTTAAAAGAATACAAATACTCCCCCCAAAAATATGTACACACCTTTAAAATGATTACAGTATTCAGATTTTATTAATTCAACCTAACCACTAACTCTTTAGGTCAAATGAGTACTGATTTTTCTGTACAGTGAGTTTTACTGGAAATGGCAACATTTAAAACCTACCTTTAGAACTAAAACCTATCTTTAGCAAACACAGATGGGTATTTTTTCAACAGAGAAAGTAATATATATCCTAGAGGGGGAAAAAGGAATCTCTAATTAAATCCCAAGGCCTCTATCTGTATTCAAGCAATGTTAATACAGTAAAAAAAATTAATTTAAACTGAACTTTCAGTTAACTGAAAAAAAAATTTTAGTATGTCATTTTATTAAAAGCAGGAACTAGATTTTCAAAAAGACTTCCTATAATAACTATAAATGGAATATAACCTTTAAAAACTGTGAATCACTACGTTGCACACCTGAAAATCACATAATATTGTAAAACAACTATACCTCAATAACAAATTTTTTAAAGAAATTTTGAAAAATTCCCAGTTTGGGCTCTACTGTCTTAATTTAAGAGATATCATAGAATCTGGCACTCACACTCAGACCACACTAACACTGATTGCAGATGTTCAGTCTTTAAAATCAATTTTATTTACTGTTTTAAAGAACTCTGTTGCTTAAGTAAATAAATACTTTAAGAGCATAGACTTTAAACAGAAGGTGAACCTTTACTCTTTAAACTTGGCCCTTATTAACACCAATCTTTGAGCTCATCAGAACACCCCATTTTGGTGATGCTGGTAAATCAATTATTTATTAATTTTTTTCAAAAGTTACTAAAATAAATTTTGTAATAAAACTAACTACGTACAATCAACAACTGAACCTTTTTAATAGATAAACAGGTATCTATCAAGAGAAAATCTTTAATGATTCATTACCTCTTTAAAAGGCGGGACAGGGGCTTCCCTGGTTGGCACAGTGGTTGAGAGTCCGCCTGCCGATGCAGGGGACATGGGTTCGTGCCCCGGTCCGGGAAGGTCCCACATGCTGCGAGGCGGCTGGGCTCGTGAGCCATGCACACTGAGCCTGCGCATCCGGAGCCTGCGCTCCGCGGTGGGAGGGGCCACAACAGTGAGGGGTGCTCCGCAATGGGAGAGGCCACAACAGTGAGAGGCCCGCGTACCACAAAAAAAAAAAAAAGGCGGGAGGGGGTGGGGGGTGACATGACTTCCCCGGTGGTCCCATGGTAAAGAATCCGCCTTCCAATGCAGGAGACTCAGGTTCAATCCCCGGTCAGGGAACTAAGATCCCACACACCACAGGGCAACTAAGCCCGCGCACCACAACTACTGAGCCCACACACCACAACTACTGAGATCGCGTGCCGCAACTACAGAGCCCACATGCTCTGGAGCCCACACACCACAACTAGAGAGAGAAAACCCGCATACCACAACTAGACAGAGAAAACCCGCACACCACAACTAGAGAGAAGCCCGCGTACCACTAGAGAGAAGCCCACATACCGCAACAAAGATCCCATGTGCCGCAACTAAGACCCAACACAGCCAAAAATTAAATAAATAAGTAAATAATAAAATACTTTAAAATAAATAAATAAAAGAGGGGAACTTAAGAATTCAATTTTGGATATAATAAACTTGAGATAGTCAGGGATCATATGCTGGAAATGTCAAAAAGGAAGCTAGATATAACAATCAGACCTTAGAGCAAAAAATACACTTTGGGGAATCTTGTGAAAAACAATGTGCTCACCTAGGGATAAAATGTAAAATGAAGAGGGAGAGCGAAAGCCCCAAGGAACATTTATTATTATTGTTGCAAATGAATACCCCAAACTATACTTAAGACATAAGGCTTTAAACAACTTGGCCAACATTAAAAAAAATTTTTCAAACACAAATCTTTCAGCCTTCCTTGAAAAAACCATTCTACTTTCAAGAATTCATTCTAAGGAAGTAATAAGACAATGACAATAAAATATATACATATATGGATGTTCATCCCAATGCACCCAAAACAGTGAAAACGTAAAGGGAAAAGACTATAAGCATATAGGTATGACCTGTCTATATAATAAAATACCATACCATTAAAAACGTTGAACATTTTATAACAATGTTCACAATATAATGTTGTGGGCAGAAAATATATAATTCTAGTATTATTTTAAAAATTTTGTAGGTATGGTGTGCACAGATACAAAATGGCACTGTACATTCATGTTACCGAAATTAATAAACTGTGGAAAATTTTTTAAAATTATTTTCATTTTATTTTTTCCAAAATAAACATCATTGTGATAAGGAAAAAAGTTATTACACACAACAAAAAACTAATGGCCACTTTTAAAATTAGTCAGAAAATTAAAATCCTGAAAGATAGAAAGCATGAACTTTAAACATTACTGAAATGTTCCTTCTACTTCAGCATTTTGTGCAATTTCCAGTTACTTTTTCTTCATAACTTGCTTGCAATTTCAAAGCATTATTTGACTGAGAAATTCTATAACAAGTGAAGTGAGAAAATGTGGGTCCTAGCTCCAGACAATGTCACTAAAGTAGCTGCACAACCTTTGGTACATGACAGTTTCTAAGGAAAAGTGACTTTTTATAACAGGAAAATTGAAATTATACATGCTATAAGTATTACACAAGGCTAGAATAAAATACTGTATATATGCAAATATTTGAGGAAAAGTGATTCTTACTACTGACAAATATATTTTAAAGCATGGTATAATGTGTTACATTAATATTTATGATTAGAAAATGAGTACTTTATTTACTGTGTCCACTATTTCACAAATTTATTCCCTTGAAATGTATTTATACCTTTTTTGCATATACAATAGAAATCAAGAGTAGAAAATGAAATGAAAACCATTATCTTGTAGCTAATTTTCAATAACTGAATGTCAAATTGGTATCTAAGATTACACCTTATAAAAAAGCAAATTAAGGGACTTCTCTGGTGGTCCAGCAATAAACACTCCGTGCTCCCGAGATTGGTTCCAGATGGAGGAGTAGAAGGACGTACTTTCACTCCCTCTTGCGAGAGCACCGGAATCACAACTAACTGCTGAACAATCATCAACAGGAAGACACTGGAACTCACCAAAAAAGATACCCCACATCCAAAGACAAAGAAGAAGCCCCAATGACACGGTAGGAGGGGAGCAATCACAATAAAATCAAATCCCAGAACTGCTGGGTGGGTGACTCACAACTGGAGAACACTTATACCACAGAAGTCTACCCACTGGAATGAAGATTCTGAGCCCCACGTCAGGCTTCCCAACCTGGGGGTCCGGCAACAGGAGAAGGAATTAGGAATTCCTAGAGAATCAGACATTGAAGGCTAGCAGGATTTGACTGTAGGACTTTGAAAGGACTGGGGAAAACTGAGACTCCACTATTGGAGGGCACACACAAAATAGCGTGTGCACTGGGACCCAGAGGAAGAAGCAGTGGCCCCAAAGGAGACTGAACCAGACCTACGACCTGCCAGTGTTGGAGGGTCTCCTGCAGAGGCGGGGGTGGCTGTGTCTCACAGTGAGGACAAGGACACTGGCAGCAGAAGTTCTGGGAAATGCTCCTTGGTGTGAGCCCTCCCAGAGGCCGCCATTAACCCCACCAAAGACACAGGTAGGCTCCAGTGTTGTGTCGCCTCAGGCCAAACAACCAACAGGAAGGGAACTCAGCCACATCCATCAGCAGACAAGTGGATTAAAGTTTTACTGAGCTCTGCCCACCAGAGCAACAGCCACCTCTACCCACCATCAGTCCCTCCCATCAGGAAACTGGCACAAGCCTATCAGATAGCCACATCCACCAGAGGGCAGACAGCAAAAGCAAGAAGAACTACAATCCTGCAACTGGTGGAACAAAAACCACATTCACAGAAAGACAGACAAGATGAACAGGCGGAGGGCTATGTACCAGATGAAGGAACAAGGAAAAGCCCCAGAAAAGCAACTAAATTAAGTGGAGATAGGCAACCTTCCAGAAAAAGAATGCAGAATAATGACAGTGAAGATGAGGAAGACAGAATGGTGGAATTCACTGCTGTGGAACAGAATAAAGAAAAAAGAATGAAAAGAAATGAAGACAGCCTAAGAGAACTCTGGGACAACATTAAACACAACAACATTCGCATTATAGGGGTCCCAGAAGGAGAAGAGAGAGAGAAAGGACCAGAGAAAATATTTGAAGAGATAATAGTGGAAAACTTCCCTAAATTGGGAAAGGAAATAGCCACCCAGGTCCAGGAAGCGTAGAGAGTCCCATACAGGATAAACCCAAGAAGAAACACACTAAGACACATAGTAATCAGACTGGCAGAAATTAAGTACAAAGAAAACTTACTGAAAGCAGCAAGGGAAAAAAGACAAATAACATACAAGGGACTTCCAGAAGGTTAACAGCTGATTTCTCAGCAGAAACTCTACAAGCCATAAGGGAGTGGCATGACATATCTAAAGTGATGAAAGGGAAGAAACTACAGCCAAGATTACCCGGCAAGGATCTCATTTACATTCGATGGAGAAACCAAAAGCTTTACAGACAAGCAAAAGCTAACAGAATTCTGCGCCACCAAACCAGCTCTACAACACATGCTAAAGGAACTTCTCTAAGTGGGAAACACAAGAGAAGAAAAGGACCTACAAAAATTAAAACCTTTACAGACAAGCAAAAGCTGAGAGAGTTCAGCACCACCAAACCAGCTTTACAACAAATGCTAAAGGAACTTCTCTAGGCAAGAAACACAAGAGAAGGAAAAGACCTACAAGAACAACCCGAAACAATTCAGTAAATGGTAATAGGACCATACATATCGATAATTACCTTAAATGTAAATGGATTAAATGCTCCCACCAAAAGACACAGACTGGCTGAATGGATACAAAAACAAGACCCATATATATGCTGTCTACAAGAGACCCACTTCAGACCTAGGGACACATACAGACTGAAAGTGAGGGGATGGAAAAAGATATTCCATGCAAATGGAAATCAAAAGAAAGATGAAGTAGCAATACTCATATAAGATAAAATAGACTTTAAAATAAAGAAAATTACAAGAGACAAGGAAGCACACTACATAATGATCAAGGGATCAATCCAAGAAGAAGATATAACAATTATAAACATATATGCACCCAACACAGGAGCACCTCAATACATAAGACAACTGCTAACAGCTATAAAAGAGGCAATCTACAGTAACACAATAATAGTGTGGGACTTTAACACCTCACTTACAATAATGGACAGATCATCCAAAATGAAAATAAATAAAGAAAAAAGAAGCTTTAGTGACAAAATAGACCAGACAGATTTCATTGATATTTATAGGACATTCCATCCAAAAACAGCAGTATAACTTTCTTCTCAAATGCACACGGAACATTCTCCAGGATAGATCACATCTTGGGTCACAAATGAAGCCTCAGTAAACTTAAGGAATGAAATCATATCAAGCATCTTTTCTGACCACAACGCTATGAGATTAGAAATTAATTAAAGGGAAAAAAACATAAAAAAACACAAACACATGGAGGCTAAACAATACATTACCAAGAGATCACTGAAGAAATCAAAGAGGAAATCAAAAAATACCTAGAGATAAATGACAATGAAAATATGACGATCCAAAACATATGGGATGCAGCAAAAGCAGTTCTAAGAGGGAAGTTTATAGCAATAGAAGCGTATCTCAAAAAATAAGAAAAATCTCAAATAAACAATCTAACCTTACACCTAAAGGGACTAGAGAAAGAAGAACCAACAAAAAAGTTAGCAGAAGGAAAGAAATCATAAAGATCAGACCAGAAATAAATGAAATAGAAACAAAGAAAGCAACAGCAAAGATGAATAAAACTAAAAGCTGGTTCTTTGAAAAGATAAACAAAATTGATAAAACATTAGCCAGACTCATCAAGAAAAAGAGGAAGAGGACCCAAATCAATAAAATTAGAAATGAAAAAGGAGAAGTTACAACAGACACCGCAGAAATACAAAGCATCCTAAGAGACTACGACAAGCAATTCTACACCAATAAAATGGACAACCTGGAAGAAATGCACAAATTCTTAGAAAGGTATATATAACTTTCTAAGACTGAACCAGGAAACAATAGAAAATATGAACAGACCAATCACAAGTAATGAAATTGAAACTGTGATTAAAAATCTTCCAAGAAACAAAAGCCCAGGACCAGATAGCTTCACAGGTGAATTCTATCAAACATTTAGAGAAAAGCTAACACCCACCCTTCTCACTCTTCCGAAAAATTGCAGAGTAAGGAACACTCCCAAACTCATTCTATGAGGTCACCATCATCCTGATACCAAAACCAGACAAAGATACTACAAAAAAGGAAAATTACAGACCAATATCACTGAATATAGATGCAAAAATCCTCAACAAAATACTAGCAAACAGAATCCAACAACACATTAAAAGGATCATACGCCATGATCAAGTGGGATTTATCCCAGGGATGCAAGGATTCTTCAATATACGCAAATCAATCAGTGTGATCCACCATGTGAACAAATTAAAGAATAAAAACCATATGATCTCAATAGATGCAGAACAAGCTACTGACAAAATTCAACACCCATTTATGATAAAAACTCTCCAGAAATGGGCATAGAGGGAACCTACTTCAAAATAATAAAGGCCATATATGACAAACCCACAGCAAACATCATTCTCAATGGTGAAAAATGGAAAATTTCCTCTAAGATCAGGAACAAGACAAGGATGTCCACTCTCACCACTATTATTCAACATACTTTTGGAAGTCCTAGCCACGGCAATCAGGGAAGAAAAAGAAATAAAAGGAAAACAAACTGGAAAAGAAGATGTAAAACTGTCACTGTTTCCAGATGACCTGATACTATACATAAAGAATCCTAAAGATGCCACTAGAAAATTACTAGAGCTAATCAATGAATTCGGTAAAGTTGCAGGATACAAAATTAATGCACAGAAATCTCTTGCATTCCTCTACACTAATGATGAAAAATCTGAAAGAGAAATTAAGGAAAAACTCCCACTTACCACTGCAACAAAAAATAAAATACCTAGGAATGAACCTACCTCAGGAGACAAAAGAACTGTATGCAGAAAACTATAAGACACTGGTGAAAGAAATTAAAAATGATACCAACAGATGGAGAGATATACCATGTTCTTGGATTGGAAGAATCAATATTGTGAAAATGACTATACTACCCAAAGCAATCTACAGATTCAATGCAACCCCTATCAAATTACCAATGGCATTGTTTACAGAACTAGAACAAAAACTCTTAAAACTTATATGGAGACACAAAAGGCCCTGAATAGCCAAAGCAGTCTTGAGGGAAAAAAATGGAGCTGGAGAATCTCCAAAATATATAAATAGCTCATGCAGCTCAATATTAAAAAAATAAACAACCCAATCCAAAAATGGGGGAAAGACCTAAATAGATATTTCTCCAAAGAAGACATACAGATGGCCAAGAGGTACATGAAAAGCTGCTCGCATCACTAATTATTAGAGAAATGCCAAATCAAAACTACAATGAGGTATCACCTCACACCGGTTAGAATGGGCATCATCAGAAAATCTAGAAACAATAAATGCTGGAGAGTGTGGAGAAAAGGGAACCCTCTGGCACTGCTGGTGGGAATGTAAATTGGTGCAGCCACTATGGCGGATAGTATGGAGGTTCCTTAAATAACTAAAAATAGAATTACCATATGACCCAGCAATCCCACTACTGGGCATATACCCAGAGAAAACCATAATTTAAAAAGACACATGCATCACCTCGGTGCTTTGTGACCACCTAGAGGGGTGGGATAGGGACAGTGGGAGGGAGGGAGACGCAAGAGGGAAGAGATATGGGGATATATGTATATGTATGATTGATTCACTTTGTTATAAAGCAGAAACTAACACACCATTGTAAAGCAAATATACTCCAATAAAGACATTAAAAAAAAAAGACACATGCACCCCAATGTTCATTGCAGCACTATTTACAATAGCCAGGTAAGTCATGGAAGCAACCTAAATGCCCATCGACAGACAAATGGATAAAGAAGATGTGGCACATATATACAATGGACTACTACTCAGCCAATAAAAAGAACGAAATTGGGTCATTTGTAGAGATGTGGATGGATACAGAGACTGTCATACAGAGTGAAATAAGTAAGAAAGACAAAAACAAATATCTTATATTAACATATATGTTGAACCTCAAAAAATGGTACAGATGAACCGGTTTCCAGGGCAGAAATTGAGACACAGATGTAGAGAACAAATGTTACACTAATATGTATAAAATGGATAACTAATAAGAACTTGCTGTATAAAAAAATAAATTAAATTTAATTTAAAAAAAAAAAAAAGACCCCGTGCTCCCAATGCAGAGGAAGAACCGACGTGCTGCAACTAAGATTCGGCACAGCCAAATAAAATAATTAAATAAATATATTTTTTAAACAAGCAAATTAAACATGAAATATACATTACTTATATATATTATAATATATTAATATATAATTTTAAAATTTGTATATAGTTTGAATTTTTTTCCTTAGGCTTAGTAGATACTCTTACTTGATTTCTTCCTTTTTCTATACATAGTCTATCAATGAAAAGAAGGGGAAGAAAGAGTGCTGAGTCAATACTGCTCCAGGACCCACTTTAATGTAAACCTCGTTTTCCACCAAACTTCAATCAAGCTGCTTAAAAAAGGGTAGAATCCTAAAATTTTCAAGTTTCCTTAGAAATCATCTTGTATTGTAATCCCTACCCTTTCAGCAAAGAAGAAACTGAGATCCAAGGAGAAAAGTGAACCCTCCAGAATCTCAGTTCCAACAGCAGCTGTTCTTCTAGTCATTCACATACTATCTTCTCATTGTTTCTCCTAATTATGTACCACTCTGTACATCATTATTTACCTATTTTTCCTTTACATCAATTCTCTTTTTCACTTTAATAAATGTATTTAAAACAAACTTTATTAATGCTAAAATAGGAAAATTAGTTTAACTTGCCACAAATGAAAGATGGGCATTAAAAACAATGAAAACATAATTAAATATAAAGTAAAATGAAAGCAATTAAATATAATGTTGATATGTATGTATGGGTGTATCATATTATTACTTATAGTTTCTATGATTATATGGTAAATATGTATATATAGTATACCTATATATAATATATATAACGGTAAGTATAAGTAACATGATTTCATAATAACTATACATATATATATAAAACATTTATATAAACATATAAAGTATGTTATATGTTTACAATCATAGGAACTATAAATAAAACAAAGCAAATTGCCTAATTTGTAAAAATGCATACCTGAAAATAATTTCCTCAGTAAGAACAGGATTGTAAAAAATTAGTATTAAAGTGGCATTCAGCTCCATTCTACTTAGGAAGACAACTCCAATTTTTAGTTTTAAGTAAAACAGATCAAAGAATTCCATCTCACATGCATACTTAATCAGAAAAGGGAAAGGTTTGGGCAACCTTCTTTGATAGGGTTGGAATACTGAAAATTAATTCCTAATCATAAAATAAACTTTTGTTCAACAAACTTTTGCCTCAAGATCATTTCAGAAGCCTTCTTCTTAAATGTGAAAATGTACCTGGCAATTTTCAAATAGCAATGGGAAATGGGTACTATGTCCATTCATTTCTGCCATGCAATTTGGGGAAAATACTTTTTTAAAAAGCCTTTTATCAGGTCTTCCAAGTATCTTTTCGTAATATTCAGAATATGTTCAAACCCAGTTCATCAGAGAAATAAGTCCATAACCATAGGATTCAGACAATGAATACGTTTTCTATTATGTATTAAATGGCTGAATGGAGAAATGAAGTTTTTCAAGGGCCCTGGTACAAAATAACAGCAAAGCATTTTACATGCCTTATGTCCTTAAATTGTTAACACCTCTTTATGACATAGGCATTATTATTACTCCCATTTTAAATCTGAGAAAACTGAAGCCTAGGCAATAAATATCACTTCCCCAAGGTCACAGGTGCTAAATAGTGGAGCCAAGACTCAATCCAGGTCTATGTGACTCCAGAACAGCACGTTAATAGTTGTATTCTGCTGCCTTAGTAAGACAGGATCAGAAGCTAAAGCCCTGCATCAGTTTTCCCAGAGCAGCTAGTCTCAGGCACCAAGTACCAGCCTTGACCAGGGAGGGACCCTGAGTTCAGGGACCCAAGGTCAATAGTCTGGCTATCACTAGCCCAACTCTACCAGAGAAACCCTTATCTCACTGCTGGCAAAGGAGCATGGTGGGAGAGAAGAAAAAGCCAAAGACTACCAACCCCAGCTAAAGAAACCTCACCACCACTCCCACTGCCTGGTTCCTTCCCTCCTCCTCCTTCCTTCCATCCATGCCAGGGACACCACAATCCTTTAAGCTGCAGCTGCTGCCTCCTCCTGCTTGTCCACACTTTTGGATATAGATCTTCCTTGACCTACTATGCTACTCTTGCACAATTTAAAATTCACATTGTGCCTTAAATGAAAATACAGAGAATGTCTTCAGCAAGTGTACTAATGTCTGCAACCATTTAGAAAAATTTTTATTTTTAAACTTTTAACATTTTGCCATAGTTTCTCATTCTCTGTCCCCCTTCCCTCATGGAGTGAAGAATATTTTCTTATATAACCAAAACAGTTATCAAACTCAGAAAATATATCATTTACACGATACTCTAAAATGCAGGCCATATTCCATTTTTGTCAATTATCCCAATAATGTTCTTTAGAGGTTTTTTTTCCCTCTTCAGTACAAGATCTTTACAGGTTCACGTATCACATTTAGCTGTCCGTCTTTTTAGTCTCCTTTAATCTAAAGTTTCTTGGCCTTTGCCTTTCATGACATTGACATTGTGAAGAATATGAACCAGTTATTCTACAGAATATTCCTCAATTTAGGTCTGTCTTATGTTTCCTCACATTTAAATTCCCAGCCAAAACACTACATAAGTGATCTTGTATCCTTCTTAGGGTATCATATGCAGAGGCATTTGATGTCCATCTACCCCTTACTGATGTTTATTTTGATCACTTGATCAAAGTGTCATCCAATTTCTCTGCTGTATAGACCTATTTCCCTCTTGCAAATAACAAGCAATCTATGGGAAGATAAAACCATATAAATATCCTACTCCTCATCAAACTTTTCCCCTGGATTGAGAACCCTCTGATGATTCTTACCTGAACCAATCTATATATACCATGACAATTATAAAATGATGGTCTTTGGATTCCACTACTCCCTCCACATTTATCAACTATAAGGAAGAGCCCTCCTCTCTGCTGTGTATTATTTATTTATCTATTTATTATCAGTATGGATTTATATATTCCTCTTTTATTCAATGGTTATAATCCATTACTCTTCTTACTAATTTTGATGCTCAAATTATCCTCAACTTGGCCAGTGGGACCCCTCCTTTCAAGCTGGGACCTGTGTCTTTTTAACGTTCTTAGAGCACTTTATTACT
Organism: Physeter macrocephalus; assembly: GCF_002837175.3. NCBI lineage: Eukaryota > Metazoa > Chordata > Mammalia > Artiodactyla > Physeteridae > Physeter > Physeter macrocephalus. The sequence goes on from NC_041224.1 coordinate 75,919,457, forward strand.
TTCTGGACCAACAGGATTGCTCTAGGCTCATCTGGTACCTTCCTGAGCCATCCCTAGAATAAGTCATTTATCCAAGTGAATCTGGTCGCTTTTACTGGGCAATGGTAGAAGTCAAGATCTGAGTGGTGCTGGGTGTGATCACTGCTACTGTAGCGCCATTCTTCTAAGCCATTTCTAGGAAATATATAAATAAAATGTGAATCTATGTTCATATTGATACCTCCAATTCTCACAAGGTTCTTCTCTGCCTTTCCCTGTGCCATATTTGTACTTCCCTTCTTCCATAGTAAGAACCCTGGTTTGCAGCAACATCAATGCATTTATTCATTTCCTTAATCCAGAGTTTCTCAACTGCAGCCCTATTGATATTTAAGACCAGATAATAATTCTTTGTTGGCAGGTGGGGGGGCTGGAAATCCTGTGTACTGAAGCAGGTTTAGTAGCACAACTTCCTGACTTCCACCTTTGCATGTTTTCAAGATAATTAGATTTCCACACAGTAAGACAGACAAGATGATAAGGAAAATAATGATTGAACTCAGTGAAATTTGCCCTGTTTATCCTTATGATAAGTTATTTATTGACTACCATTAGAGAGAAATGTATTTTCAGAACAGCCTAGGGTAAGGAATAAAACATCAAGTGTTGCAATGTTTAGTTATATGTAAAAAATAATATAATATAGATAACAAAAACACAGAAGCAAGAAGAGACTTACACATTCCCATAATATTCTAGCTCTATATAGCATTCCAGTTTACAACCCATAGCTTTTATAGACAAAGAATATAAAATGAGCAGAGAACAAAAATCTTTAACCTTAATTTTACTTCATTTTACTGTGGCTGCTATAAACAGAAGGAAGACTCCTAATAGAGTCCAGCCTTTCATTCCTAAAGGAAATCTAGATAATGATTTATTATTTTTAGGACAGAAAGATTATTTTATGTAATTAATTAACAGCAAAAAATGCATCCCAAGAAATTTTGGTATATTTTCATTATACTTCTCATCCAAAAATGTGAGTCTTTAAATTTCAACTAATTTGACTGTGTACCTCCAAAGAATTACAATAAAGTTTAAACCAAAAACCCTAAAACAGGATTATGTACTTAAGAAAATATACACTTAACATTAATCACCTAATCGATATAATGTTTTTTTGCAACACTCTCAACTTTACACAAGAAAGGATTTCATAGTCCAGTTACTCAAAATAAAAAAAATTCACTTTATACAACTGCAGCTAAGGATGCAAAGACAATGTTAGAAGCTGCTATCCTAACAAAGAGAGCCAAATAATCTACAGAAGCACAATTTTTTGAACCTATCAAAAAGCTGAGGTTGCAAGGCAACCATGTGAATTCTAAAGGATGACAAGCCTCTCTGAGGAACAGGACACATAAACTGATTCACCTTTGGCAGAACATGGGAGAAATAGGCTGCTACTACAAAAGCTGGTAAGAAGAAATCAGCTGACACTGCAGAAATACAAAGGATCATGAGAGATTACTACAAGCAACTATATGCCAATAAAAAAGAAATCAGCTGACATTTTAATGTTCCCTTAAAGGCTAAGTGGGCAGGTATGACAGTTTAGAATCTCTGGAAACCCCAAACAAAGGGGCGTTAGTGTTCTTTTCTATGTGCCCACAAGAAAGATTGGGGGACAGTACAAAACATGTGAGAGGTCCCCCTGGTGACACCCAAATACAAATTCCTGTCTACTTACCAGATATCAGAGTCGTCTACCAGATACATGACTCTGGACTACAGTTAAGTAAATTTCTCTTACCCTTCGTTTTCAAATCTGTAAAATGGGAATAATATATTTCACATAGGGTTTTGTGAGGATTCAATGAGATAAAGTACCTGTTTAGCACTTGGCAAATATCAGGTGCTTAAAAATTTATAGTCATTATTCAATATTCCAATTCCAAGTACCCATTTGTTGATCATAAAATTAATGAGGGCAGCATAGGCTTGGCTGCCACCTAGGGAACATGTAAACGGCAAAGAAGCCCCAAAACAGAAGTATATAAGCAAAGAAAAGATCAATTTTAAATTCTGCTAATTTACTATTTAGAGAAATGCATCAGATATCGTAAACCTATAAAAAACTTACACTTACAATGAGAGGAAAAGGTAGTTATCTGGAAGAAAACAGTGATTCTCTTTTATGAAAGGAAAAATTATCTTTTAATTTACCTGGATTGAAAGTTCATGATTTACATACACTGTATTTTCATCATGAGCATTTACTCTCTTTAACGCATTTTAATTTTATACCACAGACATCACAATGAGTGAACTGGATTTACTGACAGGATCCTTTATTGTCTGAGGGGCTTCTGACTACAGAGAAACACTTGTTATTCTCTATGTTTTTTTAAATGTTCATTTTCCTTAATTATATATGTAACTGAAAAATAAACATCATTAGATATTTAGAAGAAAATTCATATTCTTTTAGTTTCAATGATGAAAATAAAAGATGAAAACAAAAATAAACTAGGATATTTAGAAGCAATCCAGAGCATTTTTTTCTCCCCATGGGCATAAACACAGTCTAGGTCAACCACACACTGCCTAGGGACTATACTAGTAGGGAAGGACAACTAAATCAAGAAATTCAGAATGAAACAGTAGAACATGAAAACTGCACAGAAAAGATAGAAGAGGGACTTAAGTTAACCAATCCTGGAACCACCCTAACTCTGAACTTCTTGTTAGATGAGATGATAAAATCCTTACTGTTTTGATTAGCCTCTCTGTTACTTGGAACAGAAAGCAGCCTACCTGATGCATAATGCAGACAGTTTTAGAGCTGATTATAATCTGCTCCCAAAAAGACAAGTAAATTATAGATCACTTAAAAACATTTCAGTTAGGTTATTTTCACATCAAATCATAAATATTCTTTCGATCTATCGCTTCATTTTGTAATTTTTATTCTAGACATTAAAAAGATGTGCAAATGCTCATAAGGCCAAAACCTTCTAAGTCAAAATACGAGATAATACAGAAAGCTAAAAATAGAAAACAAAAATACCTTGTAAATAAATATAGACCATACAACAAAACACATATATAGCTTAAAAAAATGAAAGATTTTCCTATGCAGTCTAAAGAAAGCTCACTGTTTCTGGTATCTACAGGCACCCAGTATAGCAGTCTTTACAAGAAATGATGTGAGTTGAGCACACAATTAAAGACTGCTAAACAACAGAAGTATTGGGTGACAGAAGGCAGAATTCAAAGATGAGCAATCAGGGACTTCCCTGGTGGCGCAGTGGTTAAGAATCTGCCTGACAATGCAGGGGACACAGGTTCGAGCCCTGGTCCGGGAGGATCCCACATGCCACAGAGCAACTAAGCCCGTGCACCACAACTACTGAGCCTGCACTCTAGAGCCCGCGAGCCACAAATGCTGAGCCTGTGTGCCGCAACTACTGAGGCCCAGGCACCTAGAGCCGTGCTCTGCAACAAGAGAAGCCACCACAATGAGAAGGCCGCACACCGAAATGAAGAGTAGCTCCCACTCGCCGCAACTAGAGAAAGCCTGTGCGCAGCAATGAACACCCAATGCAACCAAAAATAAATTTAAAAAATAAATTTATTTTAAAAAAAAGAGCAATCAATTCTTGTAATATATATATAGATCATAATCATATGCAAATTTAAAGGCAGATTAATAAATTACTGTAACAAAGATAGAGATAGTGGAACAGTAAGCTTGTTGATATAGCTACTCATTGCTTTCTAAAATTCAAAGTAGCTTAAAAGACTGCTTCAAAATTCTCTCACATCCAGCCAACCAATCAAAATTCATTATCTGTTTCAGAATGGTTCTGCCAGCATAGTGAGATAGGTTTATTCTTCACTGTAATAAGAAACCCCATGGCTACAGCTCTCATTAGAGTATCCATGAACCAAAAGAAACAAGAATATAGCATTATTTTACTGGCATTCAGTACCCAAAAGACATTCTACATCATCAACTGACAGCATAAGTGAGGCAGCTGACAGGTGATTTTTTTTTTAGAATGTGCCTCAGATTAAGCTTTTTTGAAAAGGGCTTACTGAAAAAGAATATTTATTCCAAACCGAGATCCTGAAGAAACAGTGAAACGGTTAATACTTGTTTTAATTGCCTTTCACTGATTTTTAGTAGGCAGTAACAAGTACCGGTAAAATAAAAGTCTTGAACTCTGGTGTTAAGAGAAGCCAGTATTTAAGATGCATTTATGCTGTGTCACCTCATTACCTCAATGTTCATTTGTCCTCTCAAAACTAAGGAAAAAACAAAAAGAATGAAATTAAATGACTGAATTAAGATCAAGATGTAGTCCTTTACAAATGCTAACAATTATCTACTGACTATGAAAAGCTAGTCAAGATATCAGTATTGTAATTTTATCTGATTTCTTCAGAGACATTATAAAATGGACATGAATTTGCTAGATAGTATTTTCCCATTCTATCTCTTCTAAAATAATTTTAATGAAGAAAAAGGCTTTATACTTCACTTTCAAGTATAAGTTATTATTTATTTTTAAGTATTTTAATTTTCTCAGCTGTTTATCCTCTAAGTTCAACACATAATTTTAAACATTGAAGATCTATAATTTATTTGTAAGAACAAGACTGTAGTCTGATACATAACCATTAAATTCAATCATGTTCCCCAAGGGAAAAGTTCTCATTTTTAAGTCAACACAGTTCTTATTTTTAAGTAGTAAAATAGCAAATATACTAGCCTTGGAGTCAAAAGAGCCAATTTTAAACCCTGGCCCTGCCATTAACTAATGATCTTGAGCAAGTCACTTAATCTCTCTGGGCCACAGTTTGTTCACCTGTAAAATGGAACAGATACCAAATACTTCACAGAGCATGCGAATGTTAATGTAAATGAGGAAGTATATTAAAGCATCTATGGCACAATCAATGTATAGTATACACAGGTCTTCCATAAAAGTTCAATAAATGCTTTCTCATTCAGTCATTCTCAGTTTTGTTTATTCGTTTGGTTCAAAAATCACAGAGGAGTAGCTTATGGTAGTGGTTAAGAGGACAGGTTCCGTGGTGAGCCAGCCTGGATTCAAACCTCAGCTCCACCACTTACTACATGTGTAACCTCGAGGAAGTTATTCAACTTCTCTAAGCTTCAAGTGCCACATCTTGAAAATATTAGAATAATAATAATGCTCATACACGTGTAAGAATTAAGAGATAACATATATAAAATACCTACCTTAGTATGCAGCACAAGCCAAGTTTACAAATGTTAAGAAAATCGTAACAAATGCATTCAAACTGTTGTGAAATATGCATAAAAGACAAATACCAGGAACTCAGATTATCAACCTACTACAAAGGCCTCAGCCACCACCTGAACACCAGAACCACATGTCCTTATGGGCCCTCTAGTCCCAACCACATTCTCAACTACTCAACCTGGGTGACCTACAGGTATCTTGAAATCCAACGTTTTTTAAAACCAAACACATCGTCTATTTCTTTTCTGTATTCACACCTTTCCTGCTGTGCTCCAATCCAATGGTTACACTCCTACCTGTAATGTTTTTTAAACATCTTATCTAGTCAAATCATTCCCATTTATAAACTCTCCACTGACCCCACACTGCCTACAAGATTAAAGCCATTACAAGCTCTGGTTCCAACTCATGTCTCCAGTCACAACACAGTACTCCATTTCCAGGAACAGCCACTAACTACTCTAGCCTAGGCCGTGCAATAGCCCACTACCTGGTCTCAGCAGGCATTCTTATTTCTCTCCAATTTCCGCATTTTCATTAGATTGATTTTAAAATGCAGTAATGTCACTTGCCACTGTTCTTAAAGTCTAAGCCTGTAACATGGCCTAGAAAGCCCTATCTAATCTTTGCCCTGGCTCTACACACCACACTTTTCCCCTGCCACTCTTTCTCTTGCCCAGTAAGCTTCTGAGCACAGGCGTTTCCATGCTTAGAAAGCTAACTCCTTTCCGCTTCAGTGCCTTTATACATACTACCAGCTTGCTATCTCTTGCTACGTCTCATCCCAAACACCTCCTCTTATTAAGAGTCCTACACATCCTTTATGTCTCAGTATTAACATTATTTCCTCCATGAAATGCTCCAAACTATGTTGGGACACACTTTCAGAGCACACTGTACTTCATTTTTTTTTATTAGTTCTAAAAGTATGACATGAAAGCTAAACAGCTCTTTACTAAGTGCAAAAAGATGAAATGAACATGTAAATGACTTCCAAAGCTAAGGAATTTTTGAAAATTAAATAGTAACAGGGACTGCTCAGTTATCCTATTCAAAGCCCCATTCCCACAGAATTCTGGGAACATACAGCTTGAATCATTTACGTACACACATTCACTTGTATTTTTGGTTTTAAAAACAAAATTTTTTTTAACATCTTTATTGGAGTATAATTGCTTTACAACGGTGTGTTACTTTCGGCTTTAAAACAGTGAATCAGATATACATAAACATATGTTCCCATATCTCTTCCCTCTTGCATCTCCCTCCCTCCCACCATCCCTATCCCACCTCTCTAGGTGGTCACAAAGCAACCAGCTGATCTCCCTGTGTTATGCGGCTACTTCCCACTAGCTATCTATTTTACGTTTGGTAGTGTACATATACCCATACCACTCTCTCACTTTCTCAAGGCTTACCCGTCCACCTCCCCATATCCTCAACTCCATGCTCTAGTAGGTCTGTGTCTTTATTCCCATCTTACACCTAGGTTCTTCATGACCTTATTTTTTTTTCTTAGATTCCATATATATGTATTTATTATTCCATATATGTATAAATATATATTCGATATATATATTTACTTTTCTCTTTCTGACTTACTTCACTCTGTATGACAGACTCTAGGTCCATCCACCTCACTACAAATAACTCAATTTCATTTCTTTTTATGGCTCAGTAATATTCCA
>NC_041224.1:75927207-75927555 GCF_002837175.3 Physeter macrocephalus
GTCCAGTTTTCCCAGCACCACTTATTGAAGAGGCTGTCCTTTCTCCACTGTATATTCTTGCCTCCTTTATCAAAGATAAGGTGACCATATGTGCGTTGGTTTATCTCTGGGCTTTCTATCCTGTTCCACTGATCTGTTTCTATTTTTGTGCCAGTATCATACTATCTTGATTACTGTAGCTTTGTAGTATAGTCTAAAGTCAGGGAGCCTGATTCCTCCAGCTCCGTGTTTCGTTCGCAAGAGTGCTTTGGCTATTTGGGGTCCTTTGTGTTTCCACACAAATTGTGAAATTTTTTGTTCTAGTTCTGGGAAAAATGCCATTGGTAGTTTGATAGGGATTGCATTGAA
>NC_041224.1:75927833-75928860 GCF_002837175.3 Physeter macrocephalus
TCATGTCATCTGCAAACAGTGACAGTTTTACTTCTTTTCTGATTTGGATTCCTTTTATTTCTTTTTCCTCTCTGATTGCTGTGGCTAAAACTTCCAAAACTATGTTGAATAAGAGAGGTGAGAGTGCGCAACCTTGTCTTCTTCCTGATCTTAGTGGAAATGGCTTCCGTTTTTCACCATTGAGGACGATGTTGGCTGTGGGTTTGTCATATATTGCCTTTATTATGTTGACTAAAGTTCCCTCTATGCCTACTTTCTGCAGGGTTTTTATCATAAATGGGTGTTGAATTTTGTCAGAAGCTTTCTCTGCATCTATTGAGATGATCATATGGTTTTTCTCCTTCAGTTTGTTGATATGGTGTATCACGTTGATTGATTTGCGTATATTGAAGAATCCTTGCATTCCTGGGATAAACCCCACTTGATCATGGTGTATGATCCTTTTAATGTGCTGTTGGATTCTGTTTGCTAGTATTTTGTTGAGGATTTTTGCATCTATGTTCATCAGTGATATTGGCCTGTAGTTTTCTTTCTTTGTGACGTCTTTGTCTGGTTTTGGTATCAGGGTGATGGTGGCCTCGTAGAATAAGCTTGGGAGTGTTCCTCCCTCTGCTATCTTTTGGAAGAGTTTGAGAAGGATAGGTGTTAGCACTTCTGTAAATGTTTGATAGAATCTGCCTGTGAAGCCATATGGTCCTGGGCTTCTGTTTGTTGGAAGATTTTTAATCACAGTTTCAATTTCAGTGCTTGTGATTGGCCTGTTCATATTTTCTATTTCTTCCTGGTTCAGTCTCAGCAGGTTGTGCATTTCTAAGAATTTGTCCATTTCTTCCAGGTTGACCACTTTATCGGCATAGAATTGCTTGTAGTAATCTCTCATGATGCTTTGTATTTCTGCAGTGTCAGTTGTTACTTCTCCTTTTTCATTCCTAGTTCTGTTGATTTGAGTCTTCTCCCTTTTTTTCTTGATGAGTCTGGCTAATGGTTTATCAATGTTGTTTATCTTCTCAAAGAACCAGCTTTTAGT
>NC_041224.1:75929518-75945330 GCF_002837175.3 Physeter macrocephalus
TCTCTTGTGTTTCCTGCCTAGAGAAGTTCCTTTAGCATTTGCTGTAAAGCTGGTTTGGTGGTGCTGAACTCTCTCAGCTTTTGCTTGTCTGTAAAGGGTTTAATTTCTCCATCAAATCTGAATGAGATCCTTGCTGGGTAGAGTAATCTTGGTTGTAGGTTTTTCTCTTTCATCACTTTAAATATGTCCTGCCACTCCCTTCTGGCTTGCAGAATTTCTGTTGAAAGATCAGCTGTTAACCTTATGGGGATTCCGTTGTGTGTTATTTGTTGTTTTTGCCTTGCTGGTTTTAATATGTTTTCTTTGTATTTAATTTTTGATAATTTGATTAATGTGTCTTGGCATGTTTCTCCTTGGATTTATCCTGTATGGGACTCTGTGCTTCCTGGACTTCATTAACTATTTCCTTTCCCATATTAGGCAAGTTTTCAACTATAATCTCTTCAAATATTCTCTCAGTCCCTTTCTTTTTCTCTCCTTCTTCTGAGACCCCTATAATTCGACTGTTGGTGCATTTAATGTTGCCCAGAGGTCTCTGAGACTGTCCTCAGTGCTTTTCCTTCTTTTTTCTTTACTCTGCTCTGCAGTAGTTATTTCCACTATTTTATCTTCCAGGTCACTTATCCATTCTTCTGCCTCAGTTATTGTGCTACTGATCCCTTCTAGAGTATTTTTAACTTCATTTATTGTGTTGTTCATCATTGCTTGTTTCCTCTTTAGTTCCTCTAGGTCCTTGTTAAATGTTTCTTGCATTTTGTCTATTCTATTTCCAAGATTTTGGATCATCTTTACCATCATTATTCTGAATTCTTTTTCAGGAAGACTACCTATTTCCTCTTCATTTGTTAGGTCTGGTGGATTTTCACCTTGCTCCTTCATCTGCTGTGTGTTTCTCTGTCTTTTCATTTTGCTTATCTTACTGTGTTTGGGGTCTCCTTTATGCAGGCTGCAGGTTCGTAGTTCCAGTTATTTTTGATGTCTGTCCCCAGTGGCTAAGGTTGGTTCAGTGGGTTGTGTAGGTTGCCTGGTGGAGGGGACTAATGCTGTGTTCTGGTGGATGAGGCTGGATCTTGTCTTTCTGGTGGGCCTGTCCACATCTGGTGGTTTTTTTGGGGGTGTCTGTAGCCTTATTATTATTTTAGGCAGGCTCTCTGCTAATGGATGGGGCTGTGTTCCTGTCTTGCTAGTTGTTTGGCACAGGGTATCCAGCACTGTAGCTTGCTGGTCGTTGAGTGAAGCTGGATCTTGGTGTTGAGATGGAGATCTCTGGGAGATTTTCGCCGTTTTATATTACGTGGAGCTGGGAAGTGTCATGTGGACCAGTGTGCTGATGTTGCCCTTTCCACCTCAGTGGCACAGCCCTGACACCTGGCTGGAGCACCAAGAGCCTGTCCTCCACACGGCTCAGAATAAAAGGGAGAAAAAACGGAGGGAAGGGAGGAAGGGAGGAAGGAAGGAAGGGAGGGAAGGAGGGAGGGAGAGAGGGAGGAAGGGAAGGGATAAAATAAAATAAAGATAAAATAAAATAAAGTTAATAAAATAAAAATTAAAAAATAATTTTTAAGAAAAAAATTTTTTAAGTAAAAACAAAACAAACAAACAAACAAAAACAGACGGACAGAGCCCTAGGACAAATGGTGAAAGCAAAGCTATGCAGACAAAATCTCACACAGAAGCATACACACACACTCACAAAAAGAGGAAAAGGAGAAAAAATAATATATCTTGCTCCCAAACTCCACCTCCTCAATTTGGGATGTTTTGTTGTCTATTCAGGTGTTCTGCAGACACAGGGCACATCAAGTTGACTGTGGAGCTCTAATCCACTGCTTCTGAGGCTGCTGGGAGAAATTTCCCTTTCTCTTCTCTGTTCGCACAGTTCCCGGGGATCAGCTTTGGATTTGGACCCGCCTCTGCATGCAGGTCGCCTGATGGTGTCTGTTCTTCACTCAGACAGGACAGGGTTAAAGGAGCAGCTGATTCGGGGGCTCCGGCTCACTCAGGCCGGGGGGAGGGAGGGGTACGAATGCAGGGCGAACCTGCGGTGGCAGAAGCCAGCGGGACGTTGCACCAGTCAATGCGCGCTGTGCGTTCTCCTCGGGAATTTGTCCCTGGATCATGGGACCCTGGCAGTGGCGGGCTGCACAGGCTCCGGGGAGGGGAGGTGTGGATAGTGACCTGTGCTCCCACACAGGCTTCTTGGTGGTGTAGTGACCTGTGCTCGCACACAGGCTTCTTGGTGGTGGCAGCAGCAGCCTTAGCGACTTGTGCCTTTCTCTGGGGTCCACGCTGATAGCCGTGGCTCGAGCCTGTCTCTGGAGCTCCTTTAAGCAGCACTCTTAATCCCCTCTCCTTGCGCACCAGGAAACAAAGAGGCAATAAAAAGTCTCTTGCCTCTTCCGCAGGTCCAGACTTTTTCCAGAACTCCCTCCTGGCTAGCCGTGGTGCACTAACCCCTTCAGGCTGTGTTCACGCCGCCAACCCCAGTCCTCTCCCTGCATCCCACCGAATCCCGAGGCTCAGCTCCCAGCCCCCGCCCGGCCCGGCGGGTGAGCAGACAAGCCTCTCGGGCTGGTGAGTGCTGGTCGGCACCGATCCTCTGTGTGGGAATCTCTCTGCTTTGCCCTCTGCACCCTTGTTGCTGCGCTCTCCTCCGTGGCTCTCTGTACTTCTCTTTTATGGCATTTACCACAAATAAATTAATTGTACAAATGAATGTTTAATTTCTTTTTTCCCCCGCCACACTGTAAGCTCAGGGAGGGAGAGGATCAAGTCTGCTGCATTCGCCCTTAAAACCTCAGAAGCTACCAAAGTGCCTAGCCCAAAAACAGAAGGTCAATAAATAGTTGCTCAGTTAACGAATGGAAGCAATACATCAAACTGTAAGAAAGATTTCAGGCCCCAGGCTGTCAAAACTCTCTAAAAGCCAACCTTTTGAAAGTAGTCAGTTGTTCTTCACTGAACTACATACAGGTCACTAACATTTATCCAATGTCTACATGTACCAACAGCTGTGTCAGAAATTAATGTACACTATCTCATTTAGTAGTCACAATAATCCTGTGAGGTAGTTAGCATTTGCTCCATTTCTAGGGTGAAGCAACTGAGGCCAAAATGGTTAGCTCTCATCCAAAGTCACCACAAGGAGGCAGAGTTAAAATTTTGGCTCTAATGCCATGTGTAGTATAACAGTATAGCATCACCAGTAGGACAATTTAAGCAGTGGCTGAAGAAAGGCTATCAATGAAAAATGTCATGGGGACATTTTTGTACAGTTATGATCCATCACTAAATAAGCTAAACTGCAAAACTTTCAAGGAGCAATGCAACTCCAATTTCATGAGTCTAGCATTAAGGTAACGTCTTCTAAACTATGTGTGGCTGTACAAGAGAAACCACAACATTTCACTATGTCCTCCCCCAATTCCAACATCAGAGGGCAATTTATCTGGCGCTACAATGGGCTGTCAAAATACAAAGGCCGTGGGCAGTTATCAGCTAACTGAGAGAGTTCTGACCTCCTCCAAGGTCTCCATCTCCCAATCCCTCCTATTCCACACAATGATGAAAATACCATTCCCTGTCTGCCAAGGATATAAGTTTCAAGCATTTGCAAAGGCACTTGAGCTTCTACCTACTTCCCACTAGTGCTCCTGCTTCAATATAACCTAAATAAATAAATAAGATTCCTCCCAATCTCTGTTCTTGGAGGAGTAGAGGAATCAATTTCTGGATTACCAACAGGGCTAGCCCTGGGTGGGAAAAAGGTAGGTGGGTATAGTTTAGACTAAGGTTCTCTCAGGTCCTACAGCTGTTTACTATTTATCCACCAAACAATAATAACTATATATTTCAATAAATGGATCAGTAAAACTCTTTGATTTAATGCAGTGGCTCTCAAATTAAATGGATACTATATTCAACTGAGGAGCTATAACATATATTTTGCATGCATTAACTTACCCTGGCCCCACAACAAAACTATCAAATCATAATTGAGACTAATGTCCAAGCAAGAGTAATTTTTTTGTTTGTTTTTTGCGGTACACAGGCCTCTCACTGTTGTGGCCTCTCCTGCTGCGGAGCACAGGCTCCGGACGCGCAGGCTCAGCAGCCGTGGCTCACGGGCCCAGCCACTCCGCGGCATGTGGGATCTTCCCAGACCGGGGCACGAACCCATATCCCCTACATCAGCAGGCGGACTTTCAACCACTGCACCACCAGGGAAGCCTCAAGCAAGAGTAATTTTTAAAAGCTCCACATATTATTATGTTGCACATCCCTAGCTCAGAGCAACTGTTTTATTATGTTGCAGCACTAAACTCTTTATTCATTCAAACACTGGTTGGCTATGTGTGACAGTTAAGTGACAATCATATAAATGAATAAAGACCTAATTGTATTATAGCTACACATTGCACTTCATACACACATTTACCCTCATTTCCATAGAGAAAAACCTTCTCTATTTCCTTGAATAACATGGCTGTCTCAGTCTTTTTCTTTTTCCACATTCGATAATGAAGGACAAGAAAAATTTTATATCCCTCATATGCCTTCTCTGTGAGGAAGAAAATAGCTTAAAAACACCAAGAAGCAGGGAGAACATACACTCTGGTGTACCTGGGACAGCCAGCTTTATGTTTATTGTATGGGTATAATTATTAAGCGAGACCCCTCACTCCCAACAATATCCTGGTTTGATGATAAATTATATCAGAAGTAGGCCACTGTTTTCATTTCTATGTGATTTTTGAGTTATAATTCATGTGTGCCATTAAGATCACCTTTTTAAAAGTGTACAATTCAGAGTTCTTTTTTTTTTTTTTTGCAACCATCCCTACTATCTAATTAGTGTACAATTCAGTTCTTTTTTTTTTTTTTTGCAACCATCCCTACTATCTAATTCCAGAACATTTTTATCATTCTAAAAAGAAGCCCAATGCCCATTAGCTATCAATCCCCATTCCTTCCTCTCCCCAACTCCTGAAAATTACTTATCTACTTTCTGACTCTACAGATTTGCCTATTTGAGGCATCTCATAAAATGGAATCAGACAATATGCAGCCCTTTGTGTCTGGCTTCTTTCACTTAGCATAATGTTTTCAAGGCTCATCTGTGTTAAGTATTATCAGTACCTCATTCCTTTTTTGGCTGAATAATCTTGTATTTTATGGATATACCACATTTTATTTATTCAGTCAACAGCTGATGGATATTTGGTTGCTTCCATTCTTTAACCATTAACTGCTATGAACAGTGGTGTGCAGATTTTTGTGTGAATATGTTTTCAATTCTCTTGGGTGTATGCCTAGGAGGAGAATTGCTGGGTCATGTGGTAACTTTATGTTTAACTTTTTGAGGAACCGCCAGGCTGTGCTCCAAGGGGTCTGAACCATTTTGCTCTCCTACCAGTAATGTACAAGGGTTCCAATTTCTACACACCCTCATCAACACTTGTTATTTTGTCTTTTTTATTACAACTATCCTAGTAGATGTGAAGTGGTATCTCAATGTGGTTTTCATTTGCATTTCTCTAACGACTGATTATATAAAGCATCTTTTCATGAGCCTATTGGCCATTTGTATATCTTCTCTGGAGAAACGTATATTTCAAATCCTTTCGTAAATTGGGTTATTTGGCTTCTCATTGTTAACCTGTAAGAGTTCTTTATATACTCTGGATACTAGACCCTTATCAGAAATATGATTTGCAAATATATTATCCCATTCAGCAGGCTGTTTTTTCACTATTTTGACAGTGTCCCCGGAAGGATAAAGTTTTTAATTTTGACAAAGTCCAGTATGTCTTATTTCTTCTTTGGTTGCTTGCGTTTTTGGTGTCATATCTAAGAAACCACTGCCTCATTCAAGGTCTTGAAAACTTAGGTTTACATGGTTTTAGCTCTTACATTTAAGTCTTTGATCCACTTTGAGCCAATTTTTGTATATGGCGTAAAGGAAGGAAACAACTTTGTTCATTTACATGTGTATATCTAGGTGTCCCAGCACCGTTTATTAAAATGTCTATCATTTCCCCAGTGAATAGTCTTGGCACCCTTGTCAAAAGTCAATTCACCGTAACAGGCAACAAGCATATGAAGACATGCCCAGTTTCACGAATATCTGGGAAATATAAATTAATGCAAGGCATTTTTTCTTCCACTAGATTAAAAAAGAAAGAAATTAAAACCACATCTGAATAAGACAAAAAAAGAAAAAAAGAAAAAAGAAAAAATTTTTCCTTGTGATGAGAATGTGTAAGATTTAATGTGCTGACCATAATAAAAGTAAACTGAAATCTGTAACAAAAAAATCTCCAAATACCTGGGAAATAAACCATACAAGTCAGAATAATTCATGAATCAAGGGAAATTAGAAAACGTTTTTAACTGGTCAAAAATGAAGTAGAACATAGCAAAACATGTGGGCTACAGCTAAAGCAGGGGTTAGAAGGAAATGTACAACTTCACACGCTTACATTAGAAAATAAAAATGTCTCAAATTAACAATAGCTGCCAATCTAAGAAACTAGAAAAATAAGAGCAAAATAAACCCAAAGCAAAGAAAGAAAGATATAAGAGTAGAAGTAAATGAAATCGAAAAGGGAAAAAAATAGAGAAAATCAATGAAATGAAAAACGGTTTCTCTGAAAAGACCAATAAATTGATAAATCTCTTATAAGACTGACAAACTAAGGGAGAAGATACAATATCAGAAATGAAAGAGAAAATATCACTACAGACGCCTGAGACATTAAAGGGAAAATAAGGGACTACTAGAAACAACACTTCACACATAAATTCTACACCTTTGGAGCAAATTGATCCATTCTTCAAAAACAAAAACTTGAAACAGATCAAAGACAAAGATTATTTGAATAACTTTAAAATGATTTTGTAACTAAAAAAACTTATGAAATAAAAATCTCCATACCCCCCCAAAAAAACCAACTCACCATAAATTGTATGGGTTTATTTCTAGACTCTCAATTCTACTCCATTAATCTATATGTTTACCCCTACACTAGTAGCAAAATGTCTTGGTTACCATAGCTTTATAGTTAAGTTCTGAGATCAGGAAATGGGAATCCTCCAACTTTATTATTTTATTTATTTATTTTTTTTTTTGGTGGTACGCGGGCCTCTCACCGCCACGGCCCCTCCCCTCGCGGGGCACAGGCTCCGGACACGCAGGCTCAGCGGCCACGGCTCACGGGCCCAGCCGCTCCGCGGCACGCGGGATCCTCCCAGACCGGGGCATGAACCCGCGCCCCCCGCATCCGCAGGCAGACTCCCAACCACTGCGCCACCAGGGAAGCCCTAACTTTATTATTTTTAAAGACTGGTTTTTGGCTATTCAAGGTATCTTGAATTTCCATGTGAATTTTAAGATCAGCTTGTCAATTTCTGCAAAAACAGCCAGCTAAGGTTTTGATATGGATTGCCCTGAATCTGTTTGGGGAGTACTGCAATCTTAATAATAGTAAGTCTTCTAATTCATAAACACTGTATGTCTTCTATTTACTTAGGTTGCCTTTAGATTCTTTCAACAATGTTTTCTAGTTTTCAGAGTATCGGTATTGCACTTCTTTTGTTAAATTTATTCCTAAGTACTCTATTCTTTTGATGCTATTATAAATAGAACTGTTTTCTTAATTTCACTTATGGATCTCACTGCTTTCACTCTATATGATTCTTGACTTCAAAAATGTAGAATGATATTTTAAAAAGAGTAATCAGAAGTTTATTACATTTATTTTTAAAGTTTTTTTATTGAAGTATAGTTGATTTACAATATTGTATTCGTTTCAGGTGCACAGAAAACTGGTTCAGTTATATATCTGCACATACATATATATATACACATGATTTTCATATTATTTTCCATTATAGGTTATTTTAAGACACTGAATATAGTTCCCTGTGCTATAAAGTAAATCCTTACTGCTTACCTATTTTATATACAGTAGCACGTATCTGTTAATCCCAGACTCCTAATTTATCCCTCCCCACCCCTTTCCCCTTTGGTAACCATAAGTTTGTTTTCTATGTCTGTGAGTCTGTTCTGTTTTGTAAATAAATTCATTTGTACTATTTTTTAGATTCCATATATAAATATTTGTCTTTATCTGTCTGACATACCTCACTTAGTATGATATTCTCTAGGTCCATTTGTGTTGCTGCAAATAGCAATACTTCATTCTTTTTTATGGGTGAGTAATATTCCATTGTGTGCACGTGCGCACACACACACACACCCCATCTTCTTTATCCATTAGACACTTAGGTTGCTTCCATGTCTTGGCTACTTTTTTATGGGTGAGTAATATTCCATTGTGTGCACGTGCGCGCACACACACACACACACCCCATCTTCTTTATCCATTAGACACTTAGGTTGCTTCCATGTCTTGGCTATTGTGAATAGTGCTACTATGAACACTGGCATGCATGTATCTTCTCGAATTAGAGGTTTTGTCTCTTCCAGATATACACCCAGGAGTGGGACTACTAGATCCTATGGTAGCTCTATTTTCAGTTTTTTAAGGAACATTCATACTATTCTCCACAGTGGCTGTACCAATTTACATGCCCATCAACAGTGTAGCAAGGTTCCCTTTTCTCCATACCCTCTCCAGCATTTATTATTTGTAGACTTTTTGATGATAGCCATTATAACCAGTGTGAGGTGATACCTTATTGTGGTTTTGATTTGCATTTCTCTAATAATTAGCAAAGTTGAGCATCTTTTAATGTGCCTGTTGGACATCTGTATATCTTCTTTGGTGAAATGTCTACTTAGGTCTTCTGCCTATTTTTGATTTGAGTTGGTTTTTTGTTTTTTTGGATACTGTATTTTATATGCTGTTTACATATTTTGGAAATTAAACCCATCGGTCACATCACTTAAAAATATTTTCTCCCCTTCTGTAGGTTGTTTTTTTGTTTTGATGATCGTTTCCTTTGCTGAACAAAAGCTTTTCAGTTTGATTAGGTCTCATTTGTTTACTTTTGTTATTATTCCTTTTACTTTGGGAGACTGATCTAAGAAAATATTGCTATGATTTATGTCAGAGAATGTTTGGCCTATGTTCTCTTCTAGGAGTCTTATGGTGACATGTCTTATATTTACGTCTCTAAACGATTTTAAGTTTATTTTTGTGCATGGTGTAAGGGTGTGTTCTAACTTCAATGATTTACATGAGGCTGTCCAGCTTTCCCAACACCACTGATTGAAGAGACTGTTTTTTCTCCATTGTATATTCTTGCCTCCTCTGTCAAAGATTGACTATAGGTCTGTGAGTTTATTTCTAGGCTCTCTACTCTGTTCCAGTGATCTATATGTCTATTTTTGTGCCAATACCATGCTATTTTGATTACCGTAGCTACGTAGTACTCTCTGAAGTCTGTGAGGGTTATGTCTCCAGCTTTGTTCTTTTGCCTCAGGATTGCTTTGGCAATTCTGTGTCTTTTACAGTTCCATACAAATTTGGGGATTTGTTCTAGTTCTGTGAAAAAATGTCATGGGTATTTTGATAGGAATTGCATTAAATCTGTAGATTAGTTTGGGTAGTATGGCCATTTTAACAATATTCATTCTTCCAATCCAAGAACATGGGATATCTTTCCATCTCTGTGAATTGTCTTCAATTTTCTTTATCAATGTTTTATAGTTTTTAGCATATAGGTCTTTCACCTCCTTGGTCAGATATGTGCCTAGGTATTTTTGACGTGATTTTAAATGGGATGTTTTTTTAGCTTTCTCTTTCTGATATTTCATTGTTAGTGTAAAGAAATGCAACAGATTTCTGTATATTAATCTTGTATCCTGTTACCTTGCTGATATCATATATTAGTTTTTATGTGGAGTCTTTAGGGTTTGCTATACAGAGTATCATATTATCTGCATATAATGACAATTTTACCTCTTCTCTTCCAATTTGCATACCTTTTATTTCCTTTTCTTGTCTGACTGCTGTGGCTAGGACTTCCCATACTATGCTGAAAAGAACTGGTGAGAGTGGGCATCCTTGTGTTGCTCCAGAATTTAGGAGGAAGGCTTTCAGCTTTTTTTTTTTTTTTAAAGAAGATGTTGGGGGTAGGAGTTTATTAATTTATTTATGTATTTTTGCTGTGTTGGGTCTTCATTTCTGTGCAAGGGCCTTCTTTAGTTGTGGCGAGTGGGGGCCACTCTACATCGCGGTGCATGGGCCTCTCACTATCGCGGCCTCTCTTGTTGCGGAGCACAGGCTCCAGACACGCAGGCTCAGTAGTTGTGGCTCACGGGCCTAGCTGCTCCGTGGCATGTGGGATCCTCCCAGACCAGGGCTCGAACCCGTGTCCCCTGCATTAGCAGGCAGATTCTCAACCACTGCACCACAGGGAAGCCCGGCTTTCAGCTTTTCACCATTGAGTATTATGTTGGCTGTGGGTTTGTCATTATGGCTTTTATTATGTTGAGATATGTTCCCTCTAAACTCACTTTGGTGAGAAATTTTATTGTGAATGGATGTTGAGTTTTATCAAATAATTTTTCTGCATCTATTGAAAAAATCATGTGGTTTTTGTCTTTTGTTAATGTGGTGTATCACATTGATTGATTTGTGTATGCTGAACCATCCTTGTGACACTGGGACGAATTCAACTTCATTGTGGTATATGATCTTTTTTACGTATTGTTGGATTCAAGTTGCTAATACCTTGTTGAGAATTTTTGCATCTACATTCATCAAAGACACTGGCCTGTAATTTTCTTTTTTGGTAGTTTCTTTGTCTGGTTTTGATACCAGGGTGATGGTGGCTTCATAGGATGACTCTGGGAGTGTTCCTTCATATTCAATCTTTTGGAAGAGTTTGAGAAAGATTGGTATAAGTCCTTCTTTGTATGTTTGGTAGAATTTCCCAGTGAAGCTGTCTGGTCCTGGACTTCTGCTTGCAGGGAGGTTTTTAAAATTACATATTATATTTCACTTCCAGTATTCAGGCCATTCAAATTATCTATTTCTTCTTGATTCAGTTTTGGCAGGCTGTATGTTTCTAGAAAATTGTTCATTTCTTCCAGGTTGTCCAATTTGTTGGCATATAATTGTTCACAGTATTCTCTTATGGTTTTTTGTATTTCTGTAGTATTGGTTGTTATTTCTCTTCTTTTATTTCTTATTTTGTTTCTTTGGGTTCTCTCTCTTTTCTTGGTGACCCTAGCTAGATGCTTGTCAATTTTGTTTACCCTTTCAAAAAGCCAGCTCGTGGTTTTATTGATCTTTTCTACTGCTTTTTGATCTCTATTTTATTTCCTCTCTCATTTCCTTCTTTCTACTGACTTTGAGTTTTGTTTCTTCTTTTTCTAATTCTTTTAGGTGGTAGGTTGGGTTGTTTGAGATTTTTCTTGTTTCTTGAGTAAGGTCTATATCACTATGAACTTCCCTCCTTGAACTACTTTTGTTGCATCCCATGGATTTTGTAATGTTCTATTTTCATTGTCATTTGTCTCAAGGAATTTTCTGATTTCCTCTTTGATTTCACTGTTGACCCATTGGGTTTTTAGTAGCATGTTGTTAATTTTTTTTACTGCAGTTAAACACGAATGCCTTGGGTCCTCTAATTTTTATCTACTACAGGGGGGAAAAATGATCTAAATAAGCAAGAAACCCTAATAGCCATCCACTTTGCTAAAAGATCTTAAAAAATCAGAATCAAGCAATGCCAAATAATTTTAATCCCAATTTCAGTACTGGGCAATGCAACTACCTTATGCACACGCATGTGTGCACACACATACACACAGTCACAAATGATGTCTTGCATTCCCTTATAAACTATATAAAAACAAAATAACCGCTATTCTCTTAGTCGCACAAACTTGAGGGAGACTATCTTACTGTAATTTTCAATGTGATTAGAGATTCTTTGCTCTTAAAGATTTATCTTTCAGTTACTTTTAATACAAGAACATTTGTCTTCACTGTAAAACAGGATATTTTCATTACTGTTTACAAACAATTAAATCCAGGAAGAAAATCAAATTCTAATTTAAGACTATCATTTAACTATTGTTTTATAGAAAATGAGCAAAGCATTCCATTTCAGCCAGAATTGCACATGCTATATCTAATTACACATTTTAAAAATACAGTATGTTGTATGAACTTAATGATGGCTACTACTCAGTATTTAAAGATATGATTCAATAAGGAAAACAAACTTTACTTTGAACTTATGGCTATTACTTGAAAACAATCTTTCTGTATTACATAACTTTCATAAAGGCAGAACATGCCCTACAAACAATTACACTTAATTTTATAAAGCTCTGACTTATATTTGGTTGTTATAAATTTTAGGAAAATTCAAAAACATTAACATATGATCAATAAAAGTATGAAACATAGATATCACTGAGAAAATAATCCCATACTAACTACAAAAGGGACTGCTTAACAAATTCATGGGTATCATGAAAGATATTCTGGCCTGAAAAACAATTTAAAAGATATAAATCTATCAAAAGATGGGAAGAAATCATTATGACTCACGGCACTTTCAACAATGGTGGAGGCTGTACCCTGCACATGGGCATAGGGCCAAGAGAAGGCAAGTAGGGACTGAATCCAGTTTGTTCTCGACTCTCTAAACCCCGAACCCTAGCAGAGGGCAGCATCCACCTAAAATTGGGAGAAGAGCCTTTTTCTAACTTTGCAAGGGCTAGCTGTGACCTGGCTGTAACACATCCAAACAACTAGTTCTTAGAAAAATTAGGACAACTGAGATACTAAATATTGGTACCCTTCTTAAAATCATAACACCAAAATATCACTTCTCACTGTGAGTTTATTTTGAATGTTTTAGGTAAAATCGTTAATATAGCAAAACATAGAGGACAGAGAAGATGGCTGAAGAGTAAGAAGCGAAGCTAACCTTCCTCCCCACAGATACATCAGAAATACATCTACACGTGGAACTGCTCCTATAGAACACCCACTGAACGCTGGCAGAAGACCTCAGACCTTCCAAAAGGCAAGAAACTCCGCCACGTACCTGGGTAGGGCAAAAGAAAAAAGAATAAACAGAGACAAAAGAATAGGGACGGGACGGAGCCACGGAGGAGAGCGCAGTAACAGGGTGCGGAGGGCAAAGCAGAGAGATTCCCGCACAGAGGATAAATGTCGACCAGGAATCACCAGGCCGAGAGGCTTGTCTGATTACCAGCCGGGGCGGGCAGGGGCTGGAAGTTGAAGCTCGGGCTTCTGTTGGATCGCAGGGAGAGGTCTGACTGCACGAACACAGCCTGAAGGGGTTAGTGTACCACGACTAGCCAGGAGGGAGTCCAGGAGAAGTCTGGAGCTGCCCAGAGACAAAAGAATAGGGATGGGACCTGCACCAGTGGGAGGGAGCTGTGAAGGAGGAAAGGTTCCCACACACTAGAAGCCACTTCACAAGCGGAGACTGGCGGTGGTAGAGGGGTAACCTTCACAGCCACGGAGGAGAGCGCAGTAACAGGGTGCGGAGGGCAAAGCAGAGAGATTCCCGCACAGAGGATAAATGTCGACCAGGAATCACCAGGCCGAGAGGCTTGTCTGATTACCAGCCGGGGCGGGCAGGGGCTGGAAGTTGAAGCTCGGGCTTCTGTTGGATCGCAGGGAGAGGTCTGACTGCACGAACACAGCCTGAAGGGGTTAGTGTACCACGACTAGCCAGGAGGGAGTCCAGGAGAAGTCTGGAGCTGCCTTAGAGGCAAGAGACTTTTTCTTCCCTCTTTGCTTCCTGGTGCACGAAGAGAGGGGATTAAGCGCGCTGCTTAAAGGAGCTCCAGAGACAGGCACGGAGCTGGGGAAGAGACAAGAGACTTTTTCTTGCCTCTTTGTTTCCGGATGCGCTAGGAGAGGGGATTAAGCAAGCCGCTTAAAGGAGCTCCAGAAATGGGCATGAGCCAGGGCGATCAGCGCGGACATCAGAGACGGGCATGAGACGCTAAGCCTGCTGCTGCCGCCACCAAAAGGCCTGTGTGCGAGCACAGGTCACTCTCCACACCTCCCCTCCCGGGAGCCTGTGCAGCCCGCCACGGCCAGGGTTCCAGGATCCAGGGACAACTTCCCCGGGAGAACGCACGGCGCACCTCAGGCTGGTGCAACATCACGCCAGCCTCTGCCGCTGCAGGCTCGCCCCGCATCCGTGCCCCTCCCTCCCCCCGGCCTGAGTGAGCCAGAGCCCCCGAATCAGCTGCTCCTTTAACCCCGTCCTGTTTGAGCAAAGAGCAGAGGCCCTCAGGCGACCTACACGCAGAGGCGGGGCCAAATCCAAAGCTGAACCCCTGGAGCTGTGCGAACAAGGAAGAGAAAGGGAAATCTCTCCCATCAGCCTCAGAAGCAGTGGATTAAAGCTCCATAATCAAATTGAGGTACCCTGCATCTGTGGAGTACCTGAATACACAACGAATCATCCCAAATTGAGGAGGTGGACTTTGGGAGCAAGATATATTATTTTGTTCCCATTTTTCTCTTTTTGTTAGTGTGTACGTGTATGCTTCTGTGTGAGATTTTGTCGGTATAGCTTTGCTTTCACCATTTGTTCTAGGATTCTAACCGTTCCGTTTCTGTTTTTGCTTTACTTTTTAAATTGTTTCTTCTTAATAATTATTTTTTATTTTAACAACTTTATTTTATCCTACCTTATTTTACCTCCTTCCTTTCCTCGCTCCCTCCCTCCTTCCTTCCTTCCTTCCTCGCTCCCTCCCTCCCTCCCTCCCTCCCTCCCTCCCCCCTCTCTCTCTCTCTCTCTCTCTTTCTTCCTATATTTTTCTCCCTTTTATTCTGAGCCGTGTGGATTAAAGGCTCTTGGTGCTCCAGCCAGGCGTCAGGGCTGTGGCTCTGAGGTGGGAGAACCAACTTCAGGACACTGGTCCACAAGAGATCTCCCAGCTCCACGTAATATCAAATGGCGAAAATCGCCCAAGGATATCAATCTCAACACCAAGACCCAGCTTCACTCAACGACCAGCAAGCTACAGTGCTCGATACCTTATGCCAAACAACTAGCAAGACAGGAACACAGCCCCATCCATTAGCAGAGAGTCTGCCTAAAATAATAATAAGGCTACAGACACCCCAAAACACACCACAAGACGTAGACCTGCCCACCAGAAAGACAAGATCCAGCCTCATCCACCAGAACACAGGCACTAGTCCCCTCAACCAGGAAAGCTACTCAACACATTAAACCAACCATAGCCAATGGGGACAGACACCAAAAACAACGGGAACTACAAACCTGCAGCCTGAAAAAAGGAGGCCCCAAACACAGTAAGATAAGCAAAATGAAAAGACAGAAAAACACACAGCAGATGAAACAGCAAGGTAAAAACCCACCTGACCTAACAAATTAAGAGGAAATAGGCAGTCTACCTGAAAAAGAATTCAGAATAATGGTAGTCACAGGAAAAATCCAAGGAGAAATACGCCAAGACACATATTAAACTATCAACTATTACATACAAAGAAAACACATTAAAAGCAGCAAGGCAAAAACAACAAATAACAAACAAGGGGATCCCCATAACGTTAACAGCTGATCTCTCAGCAGAAACTCTGCAAGCAATAACGGAGTGGCAGGACATATTTAAAGTGATGAAGGAGAAAAACCTACAACCAAGATTACTCTACCCAGCAAGGATCTCATTCAGATTTGATGGAGAAATTAAACCCTTTACAGATAGGCAAAAGCTGAGAGAGTTCAGCACCACCAAACCAGCTTTACAACAAATGCTAAAGGAACTTCTCTAGGCAAGAAACACAAGAGAAGGAAAAGACCTACAA
>NC_041224.1:75946247-75948979 GCF_002837175.3 Physeter macrocephalus
GACAGTAACACAATCATAGTAGGGGGCTTTAATACCCCACTTTCACCAATGCACAGATCATCCAAAATGAAAATAAATAAGGAAACACAAGTTTTAAATGATACATTACACAAGATGGACTTAACTGATATTTATAGGACATTCCATCCAAAAATAACAGAATGCACCTTCTTCTCAAGTGCTCATGGAACATTCTCCAGAACAGATCATATCCTGGGTCACAATTCTAGCCTTGGTAAATTTAAGAAAATTGAAATGTTTTCCAAACACACCGCTATGAGACTAGATATCAATTACAGAAAAAGATCTGTAAAAATTACAAACTATGGAGGCTAAACAATACACTACTTAATAACGAAGTGATCACTAATAACAAAGTGATCACTGAAGAAATCAAAGAGGAAATCAGAAAATACTTAGAAACAAATGACAATGGAGACATGACGACCCAAAACCTATGGGATGCAGCAAAAGCAGTTCTAAGAGGGAACTTGATAGCAATACAGTCTTACCTTAAGAAACAGGAAACATCTCGAATAAACAATCTAACCTTGCACCTAAAGCAATTAGAGAAAGAAGAAGAAAAAAACCCAAAATTTAGCAGAAGGAAAGAAATCTTAAAGAGCAGATCAGAAATAAATGAAAAAGAAATGAAAGAAACAATAGAAAAGATCAATAAAACTAAAAGCTGGTTCTTTCAGAAGATAAACAAAATTGATAAACCATGAGCCAGACTCATCAAGAAAAAAAAAGGGCAAGACTCAAATCAACAGAATTAGTAATGAAAAAGGAGAAATAACAACAGACACTGCAGAAATACAAGATCATAAGCGATTACTACAAGCAACTCTATGCCAATAAAGTGGCCAACCTGGAAGAAATGGACAAATTCTTAGAAAGGCACAACCTGCCGAGACTGAACCAGGAAGAAACAGAAAATATAAACAGACCAATCACAAGCACTGAAATTGAAACTGTGATTTAAAATCTTCCAACAAACAAAAGCCCAGAACCAGATGGCTTCACAGGCAAATTCTATCTAACATTTAGAGAAGAGCTACCACCTAGGCTTCTCAAACTCTTCCAAAAGATAGCAGAGGAAGGAACACTCCCAAACTCATTCTATGAGGCCACTATCACCCTGATACCAAAACGAGACAAAGATGTCACAACAAAAGAAAACTACAGGCCAATATCACTGAAGAACATAGATGCAAAAATCCTCAACAAAATACTAGCAAACAGAATCCAACAGCACATTAAAAGGATCATACACAATGATCAAGTGGGGTTTATCCGAGGAATGCAAGGATTGTTCAATATACACAAATCAATCAACGTGATACACCATATCAACAAAGTGAAGGAGAAAAACCATGATCATCTCAATAGATGCAGAGAAAGCTTTTGACAAAATTCAACACACATTTATGATAAAAACCCTGCAGAAAGTAGGCATAGAGGGAACTTTCCTCAACATAATAAAGGCCATATATGACAAACCCACAGCCAGCATCGTTCTCAATGGTGAAAAACTGAAACCATTTCCACTAAGATCAGGAACAAGACAAGGTTGCCCACTCTCACCACTCTTATTCAACATAGTTTTGGAAGTTCTAGCCACAGCAATCAGAGAAGAAAAAGAAATAAAAGGAATCCAAATAGGAAAAGAAGAAGTAAAGCTGTCACTATTTGCAGATGACATGATATTATACATAGAGAATCCTAAGGATGCTACCAGAAAACTACTAGAGCTAATCAATGAATTTGGTAAAGTAGCAGGATACAAAATTAATGCACAGAAATCTCTGGCATTCTTATACACTAATGATGAAAAATCTGAGAGTGAAATTAGGAAAACACTCCCATTTACCATTGCAACAAAAAGAATAAAATATCTAGGAATAAACCTACCTAAGGAGACGAAAGACCTATATGCAAAAAACTATAAGACACTGATAAAAGAAATTAAAGATGATACAAATAGCTGGAGAAATATACCATGTTCTTGGATTGGAAGAATCAACATTGTGAAAATGACTCTACTACCCAAAGCAATTTACAGATTCAATGCAATCCTATCAAACTACCACTGGCATTTTTTACAGAACTAGAACAAAAAATTTCACAATTTGCATGGAAACACAAAAGACCCCGAATAGCCAAAGCAATCTTGAGAACGAAAAATGGAGCTGTAGGAATCAGGCTCCCTGACTTCAGATTATACTACAAGGCTACAGTAATCAAGACAGTATGGTACTGGCACAAAAACAGAAATATAGATCAATGGAACAGGATAGAAAGCCCAGAGATAAACCCACACACATATGGTCACCTTATCTTTGATAAAGGAGGCAAGAGAATATGGTGGAGAAAAGACAGCCTCTTCAATAAGTGGTGCTGGGAAAACTGGACAGCTACATGTAAAAGAATGAAATTAGAACACTGCCTAACACCATATACAAAAATAAACCCAAAATGGGTTAAAGACCTACATGTAAGGACAGACACTATCAAACTCTTACAGGAAAACACAGGCAGAACACTCTATGACAAATCACAGGAAGATCCTTTTTGACCCACCTCATAGAGAAATGGTAATAAAAATAAACAAATGGGACCTAATGACACTTAAAAGCTTTTGCACAGCAAAGGATACCATAAACAAGACCAAATGACAACTCTCAGAATGGGAGAAAATAGTTGCAAATGAAGCAACTGACAAAGGATTC
>NC_041224.1:75949608-75950123 GCF_002837175.3 Physeter macrocephalus
AGCCAGGACATGGAAGCAACCTAAGTGTCCAGCAACAGATGAATGGATAAAGAAAATGTGGCACATATATACAATGGAATATTACTCAGCCATAAAAAGAAATGAAACTGAGTTATTTGGAATGAGGTGGATAGACTTGGAGTCTGTCATACAGTGTGAAGTAAGTCAGAAGGAGAAAAACAAATACTGTATGCTAACACATATATATGGAATCTAAGAAGAAAAAAAAATGTCATGAAGAGATTAGTCGTAGGACGGGAATAAAATAGACCTACTAGAGCATGGACTTGAGGATATGGGGAGGGGGAAGGGTAAGCTGTGACGAAGTGAGAGAGTGGCATGGACATATATACACTACCAAGTGTAAAATAGATAGGTAGTGGGAAGCAGCCGCATAGCACAGGGAGATCAGCTCTGTGCTTTGTGAACACCTAGAGGGGTGGGATAGGGAGGGTGGGAGGGAGGGAGACGCAAGAGGGAAGAAATATGGGAACATATGTATATGTATAACTGAT
>NC_041224.1:75950313-76000884 GCF_002837175.3 Physeter macrocephalus
ACACACACACAGACACACACACACATATACATGATGCAGTGGAAAAAAACGATACGGTACAAAGAAGTGTAAGACCCCAGTTCAGGTCCTGATTCTCTCCTTACCCCATGTTCCCCTCAATAAAACCATCAGTGGTCACAAATAGGGCTATGTGCCCTTCTGACTGCAGATGTATTGTTTGGGTCAGAGTGTTGAAAAAAAGTTTAAAATAGTTGCCGACATTTTTAAAAGTAGAGATTGTGCCTTAAGAAAAAGTAGGTTTCTGGAGTCTCTTGCGACTCCTGAGGTCTGGCAACCCTGGGCCTGCATCCCCCATGGCCGCACCTGTCTGGTGTTGAGTGACAGCTGCCCCCTTCAGCTCCAGAGTGTTCTTGCTACGAACCACAGTCCCCACCACTCCCATATGTGCACACCCTGCCAGCTGCTCTACATTACCAGCAGGCACCTGCCTGGCTCTGCGGTGACTGTGCCTGCCAGCCCCATGTTAGGAATGTTTTGTTTCCCAGCAGCAGGCTTCAGGCACAGGGCAAACAGAGATCTACTGGGAGAGATAAAACGGTTATAATTCTAGATTAAAAGTGGCAAGTAATGCCAGAAAAATTCCACTCTCTTCCATGAGTTGGAAACAGGTCTCTTAGAAGACAGATCTTTCTTCTATGTGAAGGCCCTTCCTTCACTTAGGCCTCAGTTTCCCTATCTGTAAAAGAAGGTGCTGCAACTAGATGATCTCCAAGGCTTTTCCAATTCTTTTCTTCTTTGGTGTGCTCTCTTTCTCTCTCTGTCTCCGTCCTCTTTCATACAAATATATGTTACTGAATGCAAGTTCGTGTGCCCTACACACAGTGAGGCCAAACACCCTGAAACGTCAGAGTTTGGAGCAGAGAAAGGTTTATTGCAGGGCCGTGCAAGGAGACAGGTAGCTCATGCCCCCAAACCCTGAACTCCCCAAAGGGTTTCAGCAAATCATTTTTAAAGGCAAGGTGGGGGAGAGGTGTGGTTTGTTGTTGCAGATTTCTTGGTGTTGGAATCCTTTGTTCTTGCAGCTGTCCACACAGGTCACGATGTTCCTGTAAAGCTCCAACAAGACAAGTGTTATTCTCTGTTCCGCAACTTTTTATCTCTGTATGAATGGAAAACTGTTATACCCTTAAAGGTCAGAGCCTTGAGGACGGGGCTATCCTGTATATTTCAGGCTCTAGGCAACATTCTTACCCTGAAGCAAAAGTAATGGAATACAAACAAAGGTTTCAGTAAAAGAAACAGATTTCATATGGAGTCAGATTTGTTCTTCCCTAGTACATCTACATGTGAGTGCACACAATATGTTGTATTCTTACACACAGACACATTTACACGGATCTTACTGAACATGTTTTTCTGCCTACCGGTTGGACTGCGTTCCTGACATCACTCCTTCATGACTAAATCCAGCCATTAAGCTTCCAAGAGTTACGTGCTGGCATTGTGTCAGGGCAGGGAGCAGGATTAGTCACCTCAACTCCTCTTTTATTGGTGTCCTCTCCCGGCAGCAGACAACAACACAGACTGTTAGGCAGGTATGCAGAGCTCAGCCGGAGGGGGCTCAGATCCCACCCACTGATAGCAGGAGGGCAGCAACCCAAGTTTTGTTCTCCTCTCTGGCTGAGCTCAAGAACCACAATGTTCATAGCAGCTCTATTTACAGTAGCCAGGGCATGGAAGCAACCTAAGTGTCCATCATCAGATGAATGGATAAAGAAGATGTGGCACATATATACAATGGAATATTACTCAGCCATAAAAAGAAACGAAACTGAGTTATTTGTAGTGAGGTGGATGAACCTGGAGTCTGTCATACAGCGTGAAGTAAGTCAGAAGGAGAAAAACAAATACTGTATGCTAACACATATATATGGAATCTAAGAAAAAAAAAATGTCATGAAGAGCCTAGGGGTAGGACGGGAATAAAACACAGAACCACTAGAGCACGGACTTGAGGATATGGGGAGGGGGAAGGATACGCTGCGACGAAGTGAGAGAGTGGCATGGACATATATACATTACCAAACGTAGGGTGGATAATTAGTGGGAAGCAGCCGCATGGCACAGGGAGATCAGCTAGGTGGTTTGTGACCACCTAGAGCGGTGGGATAGGGAGGGTGGGAGGGAGGGAGACACAAGAGGGAAGAGATATGGGAACATATGTATATGTATAACTGATTCACTTCGTTGTAAAGCGGAAACTAACACACCATTGTAAAGCAATTATACTCCAATAAAGATGTTTAAAAAAAGGAAATCATTACGGAAAATATCAAATGTGAATAAAAGAAAAGAAGGTAATGAACTCCCATATACCCCTCACCCAGCTTTAATAATTAAGAACATATCTACAGTGCTGTATGTCAATTATGTCTCAATAAAACTGGAAGAGAAAAATAAATAAATAAATAAATAGGTTGAGGGGAGGGGAGAAATCATCTAAAATTCTAGAATAGTATCCTTCTAGTTCATTTGGATTTCTCTGGTTAATAACTGGTTATATATTCAGATTAGAGACATTTTAAAGCTGAATCCTGAAAAATTAGAGGAGAGCTTAGGGGTATATTGTTAAGAACCTATTCCTAATAGAAAAATATACAACTTATTTTACACAACATATATAGTGTGAAAAATTATGTATGAACTAAATTTGATGGAAACTAGAAGTAATTTTTTAAGGTCACTATCGCTCCTTTCATTCAATTGTAGAGGGTGTTTGAAGATTTTGTTTTAAATTGTGTTTCCTTAAAGACACACATTTTTAAATGACACAAATTACTAATCATGATAAATTATCTAATCTACTGACTAAAAAGACATTATAACTGAAATTTTTATCAGAATGACCAGCCTATAAAATGTGTATTTTATTTCTAGATATACCAATGAATTGTCATGTGACTTTCAGTGACTCACGTCTTCACTACCTGAAATCAGTTGTACAAAGTGGAGCAAGAATATAGATGAAACTCTTGCAGGAAATTATGAGGATATAACCACAGGGCACCTTGGGCTCCTTAGAGATAAGCACCATATTATTAAAATTATTATTAAAAAGGATACTTTGTAAACTGCCCTTATTAAGACTAAATCCCATCCTTACATGACCTTTCATTCCCAGATTAATTACACATAAATAAGAGCAATGTCCTGTCTTCACATGGGACAGACAGAAGAAATAAAGGACACATCAAGGCAAGGTGTGAAAATGAGATTCCTCCACCACCAACTCACTTTCAATATTAGCACTCTGCCATTTTTAAAATGTAGATTCTTATACCTATCCCAAATCATAATGATTTCTGGAAAAAAACCTTTGCCAATAATTACATCCTATATAAAGATAAATTATCCTTACTAGAAACCATCTCCATTCTCTATATTATTACAAATACTAAATACATTTAAATCTTTTTAACCTTGTATCACCTGACTCAAACCTTTATATAAATGCTATTCTAGGTCTAACTTTATCTTTATTTATAAATATAAATATGATTTGGCATATACCATTATGTTCAGAATCAGAAGATTTCTAAATGAATGTGAAAAGAAGTATAGCAATATGGGTAAGCATGCAATACAATTAGGAACTGGCATATTTGGTGTTAACATATAATATAAAGAAGCATGAAATGTATACATTTTACGTTTTTATTTTTAGGTGCTTTGATTTTACTCTGCATAAGTGGAATCACAAATAAGGAATTTTTTTGTTTCTAGCTTCTATTGAGAAACATATTTGTGTTACCTGTGTAGTATGTAGCTGTAGTTCATCCATTTTTATTGCTATAAACATATATAAATATATATATAAACACATATGTTATATATATATAAACATATCACAATTTTATTCAATCAACTGTTGATGAATATTGCATTGAGTCTGAAGCTACTAAAACACTGCTGCCACCAATATTATCAACATATCTCTTGGTACACATGTTCATTCATTACTCTCAGGGGTATACTCATGGAAGAAAATTATTGGGTCACAAGGTAAGCAAGTAACAAACTGTTTCCTAAAGTGGTTGCAGTAACATACATTCCTACCAGCAGTGTTTACTGAGTTGCTATAACTTAACATCCTCTCCAAAACTTGTACTGTCAATCTACTTTTTAAATTCAGACACTCTAGTGTTTTATGGAGCCTCTTTGCAGTTCTAATTTATATTTCCCCGATTACTAATGAAGTTAAGCACCTTTTTCACATATTTCTTGAATACTTGTATTTCTTTTAGAAAGTGCCTTTAAGGGACTTCCCTGGTGATCCAGTGGTTAAGACTCCGCATTTCCACTGCAGAGGGTGTGAGTTCAATCCCTTGTTGGGGAAGTTTCACATGCTGTGTGGTGCAGCCAAAAAAAAAAAATAGAAAGTGCTTTTATATGTCCCTTACCCCTTTTTCTATTGGATTTTTTGTCTTTGTCACACTGATGTGCAGTTGTCACACTGATGTGCATAAGTGCTTTGAATATTCTGATATATACATTTTGTCTGTTACATGTGTTGCAAATATCATCTTCCACCCTGCCTTCCCTCTCTATTCTAATGGTGACTTTTCAAGAACAAAATTTCTTAATTTTAAGGTAATCAAACTTATCAATTGTGTTATTTATATCAGCACTTTTAATTTTAATTAATTTTAATTAATTTCTTTTTAAGAATATTTTAAGAATATTTTCCTGTACAGAGATCATGAACATGTTCTCCTTACATTTAGCTTCTAAAGTTTTATAGTTCTGCCTTTCAGGCTGAGATGTACAAATCAATCTTTAATTGATTTTTGCATATGGTATAGAGTATGAGTCATATTTTTGCTTTATCACCAATTGTTCCAATATCATTTATTGAATAATTCTTTTCCTACCACTCTAAAGTGCCAGTTCTGTCATAAAGCAAGTGCACATGTACACACTGACCCTCTTTCAGACTATTTCTTTTGTTTATCCTTGTGGCTTTATTTCATGAAAGTAATGTAGATTTATAGGCTTTGACTATAAAAAACTAATAAAATTTTTTATAGTATCCATTGGGATTACAATGAATTGAGAATAATGCTCAAAATGGATTATAATCCTCAGAAAAACATAACCTTAATGGATGACCAAATTAACCCCACAATAAAAGCTGCTCTGGACCAATGCTGACAAAGCTTTAAAAAAAAAAAAAAAAAAAAAAGCCTCAAAAGGATTCAGCTGATACCAAGTAATTTAAACACGTACAAAAAGTTCAACACTATATAAAAAGTGCAAAAAAAATCACTATACCCAACAATGTCCAGCATTCAAACAATGAAAAGCAGGAAATGTGGCCCATAATAATAATAGGCAATCAACATAGAGAACCAGGAATGATAAAGTTAATGGAATTAACAGATGAAGACATTAAAACAATGATTATAAATAAGTTTTATATGTTAAAAAAGGTAAAGGAAGATAAGAATATGATGAGGAGAAAAATGAAAAATAAAACTTACAGAGATAAAAAATAATTATTAGAAATAAAAAACATACTGGATGGTATTAAGAACAGATTATATATTGAAAAAAAAAATCAGTGAACCTTGAGACATGACATTAACCATCCAAATAAAACAGAGAGGAAAAAAAGAATGAAAAAAAAAGGGGAGTTAAGTGCCGAGACAGACAATCTCAAATGTATAACTGATATTCCCTCCCCTCCAAAATATCACCTGGGATAAGTGGGATATCTGAAAATATAGTGGTCGATATGTTTCTAAATTTGGTTTTAAAAAAAACTCAAAAAAACTAAACAGAATTTTCACAGAGAAAATCATATGAAGGCACATTATAAATCAAGTGACATCATAATCATAGTCACTAAAAAAGTTGTAAGACTGAAGAGCAGTCAAACAAAATAGAAAATTTACATATGAGGCAACAAAGTAAAAATAACAGCAGACTTTCTGTCAGAAACTATGCAAGTTATTTCAGAAATGACTTCGCAACATATTACCAGAGATAGAGAAGGACAAGATAGAAGACCCAATTCATCAAGAATACATTTTTTAAAAAAGGTATGTATGCACCTATTAAAATAGCTTCAAAATACATGAACCAGTAAGTGAAAGGAGAAACAGACAAATCCACAATTAAAGATGACTCTTCTCTCAGCAATTACTGTAAACAAATAGAAAATCAGAAGGGATAAATCTTGAAGAACACTATCAATCAATTTGACCTAATATTTTTAGAAAGCTCCACTCAACAGCATACAATTCTTAAGTGCACACAAAACATTCATTTATGCAGACAACATTCTGCACTCTATAATAAACCCACAAAGCACAATATGTTCTTGGACCACAAAAGAATTAAATTAAAAACCTATTAGAGAAAAATATCTGGAAAATTTAGGAAATATTTGGAAATTATATAGGTCCAAAAAACATCACAAAGGAGCTTAAAAATTCTTTGAACTCCATGTAAACAAACACACGTAAAGAAACTTTGCAGAATGCAGACAGAGGAAAGTTTTAAATATTAAATGCTCCTTTAGAAAAAGTAGGAAGGTCTCAAATACTAGAATGAAAGAGAGGGTATCACTACAGATCCATCAAACATTAAAAGAATAAAGAAATATAACATGAAACTTCATGCCAATACATTAAACAACTTACATAAAATAGACAAATTCCTTAGAAGACACAAAAAACTAAAGCTTATTCAAAAAGAATTATTACAGATCTGAATAGCCCAATATCAATCCAATAAATTGAATTCATAGTTTAAAACCTTCCCACAAAGAAACTCCAAGGCCAGTGGTCTTCGTTGGTGAATTCTACCAAACACTTAAAGAAGAAATAACACCAACTGTATGAAAACTTTTCCAGAAGAGGAAATCTTTCCAACTCACCCTGTTATCCTGATACAAAGACCAGACAAAGACATTATTAAAAAACTATATACCAATGTCTACTATGAACACAGATGAAAAAAATCTCTCATTAACACAAATCTGAACTTACACAACAATTTAACTCAAAACTACCTTTATTTCAAGATACCAGAAAACATTTACATATTTGCAATTTTTGTCTATTATCTGTATCTGTAACAACTTTCTTCAAGGCTTCAACATCGGAATTATTTTATGCCTTTGTATCACAAACCTAAAGAGATTGAAAGTGAGATAATTCTTGGGATAGCTCACCAAAATAAATGGCTTCTTAATGTAAAAAATTTAACCCAGCAATATATAAAAAGTATTAACACATCATGACCAAGTGGGGATTATCTCAGAAATGCATGATTTATTCATTCAATATTCAAAAATCAATCAATCAACTACATTAACAGACAAAAGGAAAAAAACCATGCGATCATCTCAAGATGCAGAAAAAGCATCTGATAAAAATACATTTGATAAAAATACTCACTGATAATAAGAAAAAAAATACTCTCAGCAAACTACGAATACAAGGGAACTTCTTCAATCTGATAAAGGGTATCTATAAAAAACCTACAGCTAACATCATACTTAATGGTAAAAGCCTGGATGGTTTTGACCTAAAATCAACAGTAAGGCAACAGGGATTTCCCTGGTGGCGCAGTGGTTAAGAATCCACCTGCCAATGCAGTGGACACGGGTTCAAGCCCTGCTCCGGGAAGATCCCACATGCCACGGAGCAACTAAGCCTGTGCGCCACAACTACTGAGCCTGCACTCTAGAGCCCGTGAGCCACAACTACTGAAGCCCGCATGCCTAGAGCCCATGCTCTGCAACAAAGAGAAGCCACTGCAATGAGAAGCCCGTGCACCACAACAAAGCCCATGTGCAGCAACAAAGATCCAACACAGCAAGAAATAAATAGATAGATAAATAAATAAATAAATAAATAAGAGTAAGGCAACAATGTGAGCCCACCACTTCTATTCAACATTGCACTGGGGCTACTAGGCAGTGCAATAAAGCAAGCAAAAGAAATAAAATTGAAAAAAAAAACAAAAATTGAAAAGGTAGAGGTAAAATAGTCTTTACTCACAGACAAGATGATGGTCTACACAGAACATTTGAAGGAATACACAAAACTGCCACCAGAACTAGTGAGTTTAGCAGAATCATAAATTACAAAGGTTTATGTAAAAATCTATTACATTTCTATACACTAACAACAAACAATCGGGAACTGATTTTAAGACGCCATTTACAATAACATAAAAATAGAAAACAGAGATTAATTCAACAAAATACGTGTAATACCTTTACACCGAAAACTACAAAATACTGCTGAGAAACTAAAGACAGCTTAAATGGAGAAAGATACCAAATTCACACATCAGAAGACTCAACATCCTTAAGAGATTAATTCTCTCCCTATTAGCCTCTATGATAAAAGCATTCATAATCAAAATCCCACTGAGGCTTTTTTGTAGAAAATGACAAGTTAATTCTAAAATACATAGAGAGAAATGGAAAGGACTTAGAATAGAAAAACAGCTTTGAAACAGAAGAGCAAACTTGTAGGATTTACACTACCTGATTTTAATATAAAGCTATGGTAATCAAGACAGTACAGTATTGGCATAAGGATAGATACATAAATCAATAGAACATAACAGAATCCTGAAATAGACCCCCATATAATGTCAACTGATCTGCAACAAAGGTGCCAAGGTAGTAATTCAGTAGGGGAAAATATAACCTTTTCAAAAATACTTCTTGAACAATTTGATTTTCATATGCAAAGAAATAAATCTCATCCCTTACCTAATACCGTATATAAAAATTAACTCAAAGGGGACCAAACACTTAAAATATAAGAGCCCAAAGCAGTTTCAAGACATGAAGGAAAAGAAAAACAGTAGAAAAAATTTTGCTGAATGTCTGTGCCAACTCCTCCAATTTCTACTCAGAATTAGGGCAGAATTATAGGGAAAACAAATCTGAGGTTCTTCAGTCAATATTTGAAACTACTCAAAAGGAAAGAGTGCTTCCCATCTAAGTACTCAGAGTAACTCCAAAACAAGTAGCTCTTAACTCAATCACAGCCCTCAGAACCATGCAAAACCTGCCATAAAGAATAAGACACTGTTTATATCTTCAGAACTTAGTGAAAGAAGTATCATAGAGGATACCCTAACACTTAAACATAACCCAAATATAACAACTGAAGTTATGCTCACAGCCATCATGGAGGTTCAGAGAAGGTACAGAATTATAGGGAAATTATAGCGGAAATTCTCTGGAATGAGATGTCTAAATTCCTATAGTGCTTTAATTCAAATCGCTCAGTGTTGAGCAGTTAGTGAACAAAAAATACATATATATATGAGAAATGTAAAAAAGATGAGAAAAGAAAAAATATATATACATTGAAAGATATACAGAAGACTAACCAAGGTTTATATTTTAAAATATGAACTAAACTTCATTATTCCCATCCTTCCTGTATATATACAATTTTTCGACTGAAGGATACTTTTCAATTGGAAAAAGAATACCTTTTCCCCTAGTTCCCCAAACTGAAGGATATCATAAAATGGGCTGTTCTGCAGTCAAGGTTTAAAAAGAAAAATATATGGGCAAAAGAAACTGACATTGGAATAAAGTATTTTAACAAAAAACTCATTTTGTAAGCTCATAAAAGTTCTTTCTACCATTTAATTGTTCAAGAAAAAACTTAAACATTACATTAAACAGCAAAAGTATTCTTAAAACAAGAATAACAAGACCAAATATTGTAAGTAGCTTTCCCAAGTTTTTACTGACATAACCATCAGGCTTGTTCAACTGTATCTAACATTCAGAATGTTAAGGTTAACATATTATATATAACACACCAAAAACTATGCCCTAACATTTTCTGAAATTCCATTATTTTAAAATATCCTAGTATTAATATAATTCTTTTCCATTTTGAATAGAAGGTTGAATTCAAGTGAAGTTTCACTTATGAAAACTTTTTGAGGAGAACTACACATCTTACTAGCATATTGGAACCATTAACCTAGGCCAATGTAAGTTTTTAAATCAAAATTGCCTACTCCAGAGCTTTGCAAATATGGGCCTATGACTTAAGGCAAAAAATTCAAAGTCAGAAAAAAAGTCTACATTTTAAAAAGATTTCTTAAATTTGCTTAATTTTTTTCTTCAACCCTTCCACCTTTCAAGAAATATGGCTAGATATGTCCACTTTGTCTTTCATTTGAAAATCTCTCCTCATAATATGTAACTCGTCCTCAAACCCTCTCTTCCTCCAACTTACTGTCACAGTAAATATGGACTTCAGATTTTTTTTCCTTATTTTCAAATACATGTAATGGACATGGAAAATGGAAGTGGAAAAGATGTAAAAGTATGGGATTATCTCAGCAGTGCCACTACATGAGAAACTGTCACTATACCACATTATGTATATTTTGTGTGTATATACACATACATATATATGTATATTCAACAGGATTTTATGAATTTCCTCAATTAATCTACCTTAATCCCCAAAATAAACTCCAAAATGACTGTTACTCAAGCTCACGAGACAGTCTTATTTAAAAAAAAAAAATTCCCATTGTGTTTATTTACTTCATAACATAGAAAAAAGGAAAAATGTCTTACTAGAAATGATGTATCTTACTAGAAATGATGTATCAGGAAAGTGCACTTAGATGTGATCCTTGCAGAGAATTCTTCTTTGTTACTTTTTCACAAAATCCAATTCCTTAATAAAGAAAAAAATATTACATGGTTAGTAATTATTCTTAACTCTAAAACAAAATTAAATATAATTTCATTACTACAAATTTCAACAATCAACAGATAGTTCCACTAATACTTACTGAATAACAGAAAAATAAATTTTTTAAAATTTGGCTAATAAAAACAAAATGTTAGCCAATTGGGCATTGCTAATGTCACTAATCCATTTTTTTCAGGAAGTATTACTTAAACGTTCAATAATATTCTATCCATGCCAAGATTCACAAATTGGTGTCCTAGGTCCCACTTTCCTATCATCTATATCACGATATACTTTATATTTAACTGGTATACACAGCCTACTGAATTTACATTTTGATAAAATAGTTACATTCTGAAAATGTTCATTGTATTATGTTCTCATTTAGAAAAAAAACTGTCAATGGATCAGTGACTTGCATTGCCATGAAATGTGTATATATTCAAATGCTATGTGTATACTTATAGCTTTCACTCTTTTAAAGGGAACAATGAAATGAAAATGAACATAAAAATGCCAGAAACAAATATAAAACAGATTAATATCAATAATTCACAATAAAGGAACACTAATAAATGCTAACCAATGGAGTAGTGCATAAATAATCCAGTCTTGCTACCCTTTTGCTTGGAAATAGTAGCAAGACACTTAGGTAGAAAGAGAAAGATGGTAAAAGCCTCTCCTCACCCTGACTGGCCAGGATCAATTGATGATGCTAATCTAATAATTTAGAATTGCATGATTGGGTAATTATGACAATCCCCAAGTAAATCTGCTTCATCAAATGAAAATGGTAATTTCTCCACACAAACACCAGTCTTTTGAATCTTGTTCAGCAATACTAATTATTGTGATACTACAATTTTGTTTCTATTTGAAATGTACACCCCCTCTAGAAGCAGAAGGGGGGATCCACAGTCTGCCAAATATTCTTTTTATATTAACAAATTAAGCATTAAAAGCTTGAACTTTAAAACACACATACACACACACACATAAATAAGCCTTTTTTTTTTTGCCAAGGTTAAAAGGAGCTTGCTTTAAAAAGTCAATTTCAGCTTTCAGTCTAACTGTACCAAAATACAGAACAGAGCAATCTCCTCAAATACCAATACATTACCAATTTCTAAAATCCAATAATTCAAAGTGAAACTATTTTTCATGTGTTCTCATTCTAAACAAAACTAATTATTTTTAAATGTATTTTGACACCAGCTTTGTGTCAGTGCCACAGTGGGAATTAAAGTTTGGCAATTTGACCCATAGTAAATAACAGATTAAATAAAAATTTGATAATTACACACATGGTACATATTCTTAAATCAAAAAATATTAATTCCTCAATTCTATAAATTAAGTGTTATTGACAAGTTTGTTTTGTACACAGTTCTCAAATAGTTTCTAAAAAGCAATATTCTAAAAACCAAGTTTTTATAGTTTGTTTATAACAATCTATAAAGAAATACATTCTCACCTTCAAAAAACAAAACCAAAACTAAAATGTTAGTGCTACAGCCAGTTATCATTAAATTTCACATACTGAATCCAAAATCCCATTACTCTGTCCAGGTAAGAGCTAGACAACCTGTACCTCTAACAGCTATCTTTCCCAAACCTGGTCCTAACCAATTTCCTAGCTCCCTCTAATTAACCTACACTGTTGTTAACCTGGACTATAAGCCATTGCCCAAACTGTCAAACTCTGTAATTTTGTTCAAGATTTTACCTCTGCCTGGAAACAACCTTCCTTATCTGGATCAAATGTCCAGTTCAACTGACACCTTCTGTGAGGCCATCCTCAGGTATCCTTTACCACCACCATCACCATCACTTACATGGGGCAAAATAACTATAGTTAGTTTTGTAGGTATGAGTCTCTTCTATTATACTACATGCTTTTTAAGAGAAAGAACTTTTTCGTACTTTTTTCATTTCTATATCCCCAATATCTAGTAAATACCTGTCACACAATTCAACATTATCCATTCAGAAAACATTTACTGGGCATCCAATATACTCCCTACACTTCTCTAGGTGCTAGGAATAAATCCCTATATCTATTCCTGACTTTATGGAGTTTACATTCTAGTGGGGGAGACCTACAGCACACAGCGAATAAGGGATATATAGTGTATACAGCAGGTTAGTGGAAAGTCCTTAATGAGAAAAAAATAAAGCAGGGAAGGAAGTACTATCATAGGGAGGGGATTAAAATTTGAGAAAAGGTGTCCAAGAAAGGCCTAACATAACAATAATAGTAATAATAACTGCAACAGCAGCAATAACATTTGAGTATTTATCATATGCTAATCAGTAGCCTAATTGCTTTACACATATTAAGTGATGTAAAGCCAACAATAAATAACCTCACTATTATCCTCAAGAGGAAACTGAAATACTAAGAAGCAGCTAGCCAAGGTCACACAGCTAAACCAGTAAAGTGGTAAAGCCAGGATTAGAACCCAGGCATGCTTTTAACAACTACGCATAACCACAGTTCAGTTAATGCTTTTGTTGAATAAATTTAATAAGTGAAATAAATGAATGCATACTATAGCAACAGACTCAAAAGATAGCAAAGCATATCAGTCTCAGAGGACTGATACACTTGAGTGGCTTCAGATATACAATGCCCCTCAATACCTATATATGAAGACATCCTGACAAATAACAAGTCGGTGCCTGCTGTGAACAAAAATTATAAACAGTGATAATTTCTCTATAACTTTAAAAATACATTTTAAGCTTCTATATGACAATTATCAGAACTAAAAATTACACAAACAATATCACAAAAAGCACATGGAGAGGTCATTTAAAAAAAAAAAGAAAACTTTTAAAAAAGGTCCTCTGAAACAAATGAGACCTTTGAAGGCATTACCATTTCAGTGATAAATGTTGAATATCATGTTTTATACTGTGGCACAAGTTACTGTCATCGTCCAGTTTTCCATATTAACAAAAAAGGGTTAAATGAAATGACCAAGGTTCAAAGCTCCTTTCTTCAAATGTCCCAAATACGCTTTACAAAGCAAACAGAGGAAATCCAGCAAAACTGCTGACAATTGAAGACCTGAATGACCTAAAATAAGTTATTTGCTCCCTAACTCCTATCTCTTGCCATATTAGCTGGTTATTTAAGTGCCTAATCAGTGAATGCCAATAAACTAAAAAGCAAAGTGAAAACAAAGTAGCAAAGTGAAAACAAAGTGCTGCTGACATGATACTGACATTACTAGTTTCAAATCTCAAGGGCCTAAAAAGTATCTCCTCAAATCTTGATAAAATTATCGATACAATTATGAAAAAAATTACTGCTTTATGTTTGGAAATTACCAAAGTTTCTGCCTTGAGCATAAAGTAGTGTCAAAGAAAATAGGTTTATATATGAAAACAAACAGCTTTAAAAATCAATCCAGATTAAGATAAAAATGAAGCAGGCAAAAAAAACGCAAAAACATAAAGTACTGTCTATAAGCACAATACAAAGTATTTATTTGCTCAAAGATGAATTTCATTTTGTAATCAAAGCTGAGGTTTAAAAATGGTGTTTTTAATTCATGTTCTCATATGTGGTCATCAACTTACTCGTGCCTTAAAA
The DNA here is from genome assembly GCF_002837175.3 of Physeter macrocephalus. Classification (NCBI taxonomy): domain Eukaryota; kingdom Metazoa; phylum Chordata; class Mammalia; order Artiodactyla; family Physeteridae; genus Physeter; species Physeter macrocephalus. The sequence goes on from NC_041224.1 coordinate 75,964,639, forward strand.
AGATTTTTGCAACTAGCCATGATGTGGTAACTAGTACCAGTCATGCTCTCCCAGTGAACTCAACGAGAAAACTGATCATATATATATATATATATATATAAACTATAATTTTAAAACACTGGACAACAAGGAGCTCAGCACTGCAACACCTGAGAAAACGGCAAGTGTCCCCTACAACAGGAGTCCCCAACCCCGGGGGCCACGGACCGCAACTGGCCTGCAGCCTGTTAGGAACTGGGCCGCATAGCAGGTGAGCGGTGGGTGAGGGAGTGAGCAAAGCTTCATCTGCCACTCCCCATCGCTTGCATTACCACCTGAACCATCCCCCCCATCCCATCAAAAAACTGTCTTCCACAAAACCGGTCTCTGGTGCCAAAAAGGTTGGGGACTGCAACCCTACAATGAAGAGTCAGGAGGGCTTCCCTGGTGGCGCAGTGGCTGAGAATCCGCCTGCCGATGCAGGGGACACGGGTTCGTGCCCCGGTCCGGGAAGATCCCACATGCCGCGGAACGGCTGGGCCCGGGAGCCATGGCCGCTGAGCCTGTGTGTCCGGAGCCTGTGCGTCCGGAGCCTGTGCTCCGCAACGGGAGAGGCCACAACACTGAGAGGCCCGCATACCACACACACACTGTGCGTCCGGAGCCTGTGCCCCGCAACGGGAGAGGCCACAACACTGAGAGGCCCGCATACCACACACACACAAAAAAAAGTCAGGAGAGCAGTGCAGAAATGAGAAGCCAAGCAGAATATGGTGGACTAAGTGAGTAAAAGAGACAGAAACTGAAATTTAGGGAGGCTAAGGAAGCCAGAAACTGTGTGGGAAAGTAATAGAGAGGATAGAGTTCAAGAAGACAAAGTGCACCTGAAATCTGCCCAGAGGATTCTACAGCAGCTCCGTCCAAAACAAACATAACATGAGCCCAAAATGTAATTTAAAATTTTCTAATAATCACATTTTAAAACTAAAATGAGGTTTCCCTGGTGGCACAGTGGTTAAGAATCCGCCTGCCAATGCAGGGGACACGGGTTCGATCCCTGGCTCAGGAAGATCCCACATGCCTCGGAGCAACTAAGCTCGTGCGCCACAACTACTGAGCCTGCGCTCTAGAGCCCGTGCTCTGCAACGAGAAGCCACGACAATGAGAAGCCCACACACCGTAACAAAGAGTAGCCCCCACCTGCCTCAAGAGAGAAAGCCCATGCACAGCAATAAAGACCCAACACAGCCAAAAATAAAAAATAAGTAAATTTTTTTAAAAAAGTAAAATGAACCACGTGAAACTAACTTTAACATAATTCCTTTAACCAGAATGCTCAAAATGTTATCGTTTCAGAATACGATTTAAAAAACATCTTTTACATTTTTTTTTCCATAAGTTCCTGACATTCAGTATGTTTTATACTTACAGAATATTTAAATTTGAACTAGCCACAATTCAAGCTCTCAAAAGCCACATGTGGCTAATTGCTATCATACTTGACAACACAGTTTTTTGCTGAATATAAAGCTGCAGCATTAGTAAAGTGAAATTCTACAAGGCCAGGCAAAGAACAATGACTAGGAAGCAGTAGGCGCAAAAGTTACCAGAGGTTACATAAGATTTGGAGATGTTCAAATTCCAACTAGAGGAGAGAAAAATCTCATTGAAACCTGGTGCAATGAGTAGACGCTGAAGCAGAATCACCTCCTTAGTAATAGTGCTAAACTACTACTACTTTTTCATAAGAAATGGAATACGCTGCCAAAACAAAATTTAAGCGTGTTGAGAAGAAACCAACAAAATCCAGACAAGCATGATGAACATCCAAGAGTCAATCAAAACTTACTCAACATAAGAAACTGGAAAAATGTGTAACCTATACCAGGGGAAAAAAATCTGACAAAAGAAACAGATCCAGAAACAAGATGATGATATCTTTAAAGACATACACTTTAAAATTTTATATATATATTAAAGGATTTAATGAAAAACAGAAAAAAAGACAATTATTTTGAAAAGAATCAAATGAATTTCTAAAGATGAAAAATACAGTATCTCAAATAAAAAACAACTAGATAGACTTGGCAACAGATTCGACAGTGTAGGAAAAAAAGATCCCTAAATTGAAGATGTGAAAATAGAAAGCAAAAAAAGAAAAAAAGAACAGAGCATCAAGGACCTGTGAGAATATCAAGGGCAGTCTAAAAATGGTACAATTGTAGTCCCAAAAGGATAGAGAGATAGAAATAATATCTGAAGAAACAAAGGCCAAAGAATTTCCAAATCTGAAGAAAACTGAACCCATATATTCAAGAAACTCAATGAACAAAAAACAGGTTAAGCACACAGAAACTGTACCAAGGCACAAAATTAACAATCAAACTGCTGAAATCCAGTAATATAAAAAAAATCTTAAAAGCAACCAAAGTGAGGGGAAGACACATTACGTATAGAGGAACAAAGGTAAGAATTACCACAGACTCCTTGCAGAAAGTAATGCGAACAAGTTTAAGCAAAGGAATAACGCCTTTAACGTGCTAAGAAGAAAAAAAAAACCTGTAAACTGAAATCTGCACAAAGCAAAAATATCCTTCACAGATGGAGAAATAAAAACATTTTCAGACAAACAAAAGCTGAGAATCTGTCAACAGAATGAACCCTAATGTAAACCATGGACTTAGTTAATAATAATGCATCAATATCAACTCTAACAAATGTACCATACCAAAGCAATATGTTAATAATAGGGAAGGGGGAGAGACGAGAGTGAGAGAGAGTATATAGGAACTCTGTACTTCCTGTTCAGTTTTTCTGTAAACCTAAAACTGCTCTGAGAAACAACAGATAGAAACCTATTTCTACACAAAGGAAGACCAATAGAAATGGTAAGTATGTGAGTTTACCTTTTATTTTCTTACTTTTATTTTAAAGAGATAATGGTTTTTAAAGCAAACGTAGCAAAAATGTATAAAAATAAAAACATGCAGCATAAAATGGATGACAAAAATAGCACAAAGAATGAGGGGGAGAAAATTTTATTTCCAAATTGGAAGCAACCAAAATGTCCATGAAAGGGGAATGGAGAAATTGTGGTATAAACATATAAAGGAACACTAGGCAACAGTAAACTGGAACAAAATACTGATAGACACAAACATGGATGAATTGCAAAAACATTTTGGTGAAGGAAAAAATCCAGACATTAAAGAGTACATACTGTATGATTCCATTCAGGAATAAATTTGCAAAACTTTGAGCAACCACCAAATACATACAAAGATCACACATTACGAAAGCAGATACTCAACACAGAGAAGCGATACATACGTAGTTAAAAGATTTTTCTGACTTCACAAAGTTAAGATCAAGAACAATCATCATTATCTTCTGAGTTTTAGTTTCCTCATCTGTAAAACAGTGTAGTAATAGTTTGTATACTTCATAAATTTAGTTGTTAAATTAATTAAATAGTTATTAAATAAGCATATATGCTACGCTATTACTTCGCATAGTGCCAGTATGACCTCAATAAGTGCTAGCTTTGTAAAGAAATAACCCAGAAAAGGGGGCAAATGGAACAAATGGAGACTGCCACTGGAAGTCAACTGGTTAGCAGCGTTCCTATTAAAGAGTCTTCACTGTTGAAGAAATCAGAAAGCCAAACACTACATACAGCAAAAGCCAAATGAGAAGTTTTGGAATATATTTGGAATCATTTAATATGACTTTAGAATTGAAAACGATACTACTAAGGCCTTAAAAGAATAGATTTATAAACATATAAAAAGACTAAGCCACAAGAAACAGTATCTTCAAGTCAGTTAATTTCACAGAAGCAAGCATTTAAGAAATACAGTGATTTCAAGCACACATGAAACTAGGGACTGTTCCAATTACAGGAGGTAAAAAGATGACACAAATGTGAGTAGGTGTGAACAATAAAAGCAAAGCAGGGTGTAGGATGGATAGATGGGCAGAACACAATTACGCGCTACCTTGAAAACAGGAAAACATTTGAATTTAATATGACAAAAAATACACAAATAAGAGAAAGGCAAGACTAATCCTGTCAAGTGGAATTAATGCACAATTCCAGCCTCAGTGTTAGGTAAGGTTAAAAAGCTGGGTTCTTTTACAATGCCCACTAAAACACAACCTATTACATTCTTAGCCAGCAAACAGAAAGGGTAGCATTGGTGTTACAATGTGATAGTATACTAATGCCAGAAATGCCTATTTTCCCCCATGCCCTTCCACCTCCATCTATATCTCCCAAAGTACCCATTAGGTCCAAAACATCTCTTCACACAGCCTCAGTTCTTTATTAAAAAATAAAAAAGCAAATAGCTTTACTGAGATACAATTCACATGCCATACAATTCACCCATTTAAAGTATACACCTGAATTTTTTTATATTCACAGGAATGCGCAACCATCACCACTAATCCCAGAACATTTTCATCACCCTTAAAAGAAACCTGTACCCATTAGCAGTCACTCCCCATTCCCTATTCCCACCCCACACCCCAGCCCTAAGCAGTGAGGCATCTTTTTGCCTCTATAGAATTGCCTATTCTGGACATTTCATATAAATTGAACCATATAATATATAATCTTCCATGACTAGCTTATTTCACTTAACAATGTTTTCAAGATCCATCCATGCTGTGGCATGCATTCATACTTCATCCCTTTTTATTGCCAAATAATATTCTACTGTATGGAAATACCACATTTTATTTATTCATTCATCAGTTGATGGACATTTCTTTCCACTTTTTGCCTAGTATTAGTAATGGTGCTATAAGCACTGGTATACAAGCTTCTGTGTGGGTATATGCATTTATTTTTAGCTTCTACTCTTATAATAAAATAACTTAGAGTGCCCTCACATTTTCTTTTCTATCATCCTACTTCATTATGGTATCTAACATCTTCCCCATAACGATACACATACCGGTGGTTGTGCCACAAATAATAAGGCATTTTAGGTAAATTACTAGCTCCTATTTTATTTTCCCAAATAATTTATCACTCCCCAATCTATAATCAGCAACCATACTGACAGCGTTCACATTGATATATAATATTTATTACATGTTCTGATCTATCATTCATCAAGTGGAGGATGTTAACTTCTCAAATGCTGAAGTTCCATTTGTTCTACGTGCCTCAACCCAAACTAAGGGCTAACACTCCTAGTATTCCTTGTCAGGCATATGGTTACTGGAACCTATCATTTTTACAGTCCTCAACCACCCACACCCCAATAACAAAAAGTATATTTTGTCCATGAAAAAAAAAGTTCAAAAACGAGCACACTTTAAAATGTGACACTAGGCACTTAACATAAAAAATGGCCAAATATACATCACTTTGGTTAAAGTCTGGTAAACTGGCAAAGTGTGTCAAACAGATGTCCACATTAATAAGGATGCTGGCCAGAATCTAGAAAAAGCTTGAACACCATATTTGCGATATTCTGCAACTTCCTAAAGTTTTGAACTGGAAGAGGCCTCAGAGGTCTTTTTAGAAACACAATCTCTAAAACTTAACAGAAATGAAATGGAATCCAGGAGTAATATCCAGACTACCAGTCTAATCCACATCAAAACAGGATTCTACCCATTTCAAACAAACAAATAGTAACAACAAAAATATCTGCACTAATGGAAAAGAAGAAATCCAAACAACCCTAAAGTTATCCTAAAAGATGGATACTATAACTTGGGATTTTTATTGCAAATAATTTGATACTTCTAAAGTGCTGCTCTGAAACTTAAAATAGAGAGAAGGGGCTTCAGATTATCCTCATAGTACTACCTTTCCTTGCATTCTGGTATGTCTTCTTGAGTGGAAGAGAATTGGGAAGAGTTAAAGCTACTGCCCTAAGAACTATATACATCATCTACTACTTGTTACACTGACAACAAATCCTAGGATAGTTGTGGCAATTATAAATCACTGTAACATTTTACTTCCCTGCTAAGTAGATGCATGGGAGTCCATGTGTCAAAATTTCATCTACTGTATCTCACAGCAGAAAAAATGTTGAGAACTACTGATCTAGACCAGCAGTGTTAAAGACTTTAAGTTCAGTCCAAAACCTTAGTTCAGCCCAAATCCTCATGTAAAATCTAGGGTCATTTGAAAGACAGAAACTTAATAGATTACTATATATTTATTGAGAATCTACATGAAAAGAATGCAAGAACAACTAAGACACAAGCATAAAAACCTTCAATGCACTGTGTATACACCTACTCCCTTTATTATAAGGTCAAACATGGTAAGTACAATAAGACAGATACAAAGTACTACGAGGATTTCAAAAGAAAACTCTTCTAATTGGAAGGAATCAGTTCTTTATCAAAAGCAAAGCATTTGGCCTGACCTGGGAAAGGAGATCAAGAAGTGAGATACAGAGGAGAATGAGAAGAGAATAATCTATCTTTATTCATGTCTTCTACTTGAAAGGCATATATTCCCACCAATTTCCTTCAAACAATCAAATTAAGAATTAAGCTAGCACTGTCCTTTTAAACAAGTGTTGTTGAGCATTATTCTTTAAGGAACCAAGCTTTATTAATAAGGAAGGACATAATGTCATCTTTGTTATCTTGTTATATGGGCATATTAAAGACTGCCCTGGTCACTTCGAAGATTAAAAAGACTTTTCAACAGCTCTTCCTTAGCTGAAGAACAAAGTCCAAACTGCTCAACATCCAACGTGCTCTACAATCTGGTCTCAAGCTCTCCTTCCCACTTTACCATCTTCTACTTCTGAAACACCCTCCAATCTAGCCAAACTGTGTCCAATACATACCTCTCACTTTTCTGTTTTAGTTCTTTAGCTCACAATGATTTCTCTATGTGAAATATCTTTTCTACACCTCTGACAATAAAACCTGACATCCAGCTCAAATATCAATTCTTCCATGAAGCATTCCCTGGTCACTTCTGAACTCTTCCTTCCCTGAACTCCCTAATCCATGCCTTGTGTCTAAGATTTATACATCACTTGGTAATTAATGTAGCATAGTAATTAATGGGGTTTTACCCTTTCTACACCATTACCTACTAGAAGCAAAGGGCTGTATCTTAAATGTGTTTATATTTCTGCATCAACAATACAGAAACAATAGTTAAAGTAGTGAGAATAGAAAAGGAATAGAGTCCAAAGGAAGGGATAAGGGAACAGAGCATTGGACATTGCTTTGGGGCTACCATATTTACCAGCTGAAAGAAAAGGGGTAGGGCAGTAAAAAGAAATTGTATAGAGAGTCTGTCAAGTCATTACTTAAGACTTGGGGAAGCTACGAAAAAAGAAATGAAAGCTCATATATGAGGTTCCAAAGACAGACAGCTGGGCATAGGTACTGACTGCCTTTAAACACCATTAAAAAGCCAGGTGTAGAATTCCAAAAATACATCATTAATAGAAAAGGTTTTAATTTATATAATGAAAGATTTCTGATGTTTAAGGTCAACAGGCCTTTTAATTTTGGTTTATATTTTTAAAAAGAAATGTATAGTGACTAATGGAACAAGTCAATTTCTACCCCAACAATGTAAAACACTGACAAAAAAACTTGTTAATTCTAGGGAAAGAAATGCTTAAAGGTAATAAATATTTTAAGCAGGGCTTCCCTGGTGGCGCAGTGGTTCAGAGCCCGCCAGCCGATGCAGGGGACACGGGTTTGTGCCCCGGTCCGGAAGGTCCCACATGCCGCAGAGCTGCTGGGCCCATGAGCCATGGCCGCTGAGCCTGCGCGTCCGGAGCCTGTGCTCTGCAACAGGAGAGGCCACTACAGTGAGAAGCCCGCGTACCATAAAAAAAAAAAAAAAGAAAAAAGTATTTTAAGCAACTAAATTCTAGAAACCAAGCATACAGAACTTCCACACGTAACTCTAACTTTGTTAAATTTCTCATGTTAAAAAGACATAAATATAAAACATATAAGACAGAGAACCAATTAACTTCAACTACAATCAACAGATACAGTGCCATCTTATTAAACAATAAAAGTGTACAGCCAAGAAATAACACAACACCTACAATTTATTGTAATCAAAGAACAACAGTTCAATCATAAAATAAAACTGAGAAAGCCAAAAGAGTAGAAAAAGAAAGAGAAGAGATACAAGTAGTTTAACTTTCAAAGAAGTTAACATCAGATCAATTCCCAAGTTTAGAAGTTACCTTTCTAAAAAAAAAACAAAAATTTACTATCCTACTAACAGAACCAGCAAAGAAACAAGTAGAATGGATAAACAAACTGTGAAGTAGTCATACAATGGCAATGTGAGGGCATGGAAAATAAATGGACTTTAGCTACATGTACTAATAGTAACCTGCTTAAGAATATAGGCCAGCGGAGCCTGTGCTCCGCAACGGGAGAGGCCACAACAGTGAGAGGCCCGTGTACCGCCAAAAAAATAAAGAATGTAGGCCAAGAGAATAATAACCACAAATTCTTAATAATTCTTAATCCTCTGGGGTTAGAGATAGAAATAAGACTGTGAACGTTCACACAGGGGACTTCAACAATACTGGTAGTTTTATTTTTTCAGTGAGGTAGTAGATCCACAAGTGAATGTTTTATTATTCTTTATTTACCATTATATTTTTTATATATTATTTACATCTCCACCTCTAAGTGTAAAAAATTTTATTAAAAATGATTTAAATTCCAAAAAAAAATGTTACCTTTTCTAAAAACTTCACATATTAGATTGTCATTAGAATAAAGAAGTACCAAAGAAGTGCTAGGTTGAATATAGGCCTATAACTCATTCATGTTATAAATAAAACCAAAGCATTTCCAATATACATTACAGAAAAAAATATTTGAATTAATAACCTTACTTTACAGAAAAAAGCACTTAAGACTCTTGCAATAACCTAGAACCTGCATTTACATGCTAGCAGAATGAAGCAAGAGTATTTAAATCGGTTTATATCTCCTACAGGGTACTTTCTAACATCTCTAGCTCACCAGTGTAAGTTGACCACCTATGTCTTTTCTTACTAAAACCTTTGTAGCACTGATAGCATACGTCAATAGATTCCTGCTCCCCCTCCCCCAAAAGTAGACACTTTAATGAGGACAATGGTGGTAGCATTATCTAACTAACTAAAAGTATTTCCCCTAAACCATATGAAAAAACAAGGTGGAAAAGGAAATCCTACACAAAACCAAGCTTTCAGCATAGCCTAAAGACAAAAAAAAAAAGCTCTCTATGAGTGGAAACAGAAAAACCACCAAATCCCAGTACTTGATTGATCTCCCAAGCTGTCACTCCACCCCCACTCACCACAAGGCTTGGTGCCAGCAAACAGGCCTAAGGGTCATTTGCAAGGACCACCAAAAATATTAAACCCACCCCTAAATCTGGGAAAATGGGCAGATCAGAATACAGAGTACAGGGAAGGAAGTTCAAACTTCTGGTGATTTAAAGAACAGGTGCCATTTAAAGCGCTAGCCACCATGTAAGGGGGCACAACCTTGAAACACATGGCCTCTGGGAGAAGACTGGCAAAAGGAAGGAAAGAGTGTCCTTTGGCAACTGGATGGTAAAGGGAAAAAGAAAAAGGGGAAAATTTAAGGTCCTGCAAGACCAAAAAGAATCATAAAATTGGAAGTCTCACAACCCTTCTCTCCAACCATTAAAACAAACAAATAAGAACTAGTAAAGTAACAGGACTATTTTATACTGACAGAAAAGGGCACCATTAAACTAGGAATACTGTAAAACCTCCCAATATCACAAAAATGAACAAAAGAAAAGTGAAATCCAGAAAAATCAGGAAACAGATTTTGACATATCATGTGAGGAAAACCTCCTACCAAAAACAACCTCAAAGCAGCAAAAACTCTGTAAGTCAGTATTCCAAATAGAATTAAATATATTCTGTTACTATATTATTCCTAACATATTAATAATTGGATTAAACATATTCAAACAAGCATTTGAGGATATGAAAACCACTTTGAATCAGACAGAAACTGAAAAACTAAAAACAAAAATGAGAAATTTAAAAAGCTGACTGAATTCAAAAAAAAACAGAAAAAGAAATTATTGCAGAAATGAAGAATAAACTGCAAGGCACCGAAGGGAGAACTGACTCAAATGAAAATGATCTACCACAGTCCATAACATAACAGCATGTGTTATGAGCCACATCTATCCACATCTGGTGGTGTTTCATTTGATTTCAGATAACTCTCAATCCACCACTTCACAATAACTCACAAGCCACACCTTTCCAAAACTCACCTACATAAGCAAACTTCATGTCTTTTTCATAGCAAAGAGACATATTTACTCTTTATGTAATACTTAACCATTTAACATGTTTAACAGCATGACTGCTGTTTTAAATAGGTTTATTAGGTTCCTATCTTTCCTCTTTAATGTGTCACTGACAAAGTTTCTGAGTATTGTTTTCCTGGCTCCACTGATGCCACGAACCCCGTGGTCTTTATTATACAACTTTGCATCGCACAGTGATTTTCAGGAACACACATGCCACGTTATAGTAGAAGTGACTGTATATGTATAGTCATATACTAACCCACACATATATATATGTGTGGGTTAGTATACACACACATATTTCTTAGCTCTGCTGAAAAGGCCTAGAAACAATGACATCCCAGGAGCAATGAGCACACCTAGCACCCAGATCTTGGTTTCTAAATGTCATCCTCCAACAAAAGGAGCCAGGGCTCTTCGGAAAAGAGGATGATTCCAGGATTGGGAAAGGTAAAATACAAGATGAGTCTGGAGCAATTAAACAGTCTCCTGCTCTGTTCAGAAAAAAATGTTTATTGTCACTTTTGGCGTTTTTTGTTTTTTTTTTTTTGCTTTTTTTTTTGCTTATTTGTTTAACTTAAGACAATCTTATTGACACCACAGTATCTGAAATTTCTCACTTCTAGTTTCCAAGATAAAATGCTGAAAACCTTGAGATAATCTAAAACAGGGTGCTCTGCCTTAGGGCTTTTTTTAATAGATAAATCCTCTCTGTTCCAGGACCACTACATACCTTCATTTCCACTCCTCTTCAAACACCCATTCCATGGGCAACTCCTTAGGCCTTGTCATTAACAGGAACTGTTCCACTTCTGAGAGTAAGTTATACATCCCACTCTCTGACTATACCCTCTTTATCCATCTAGCACTCTATCACAAGTAAATTCATCATCTTTCTCCAAAGCCTAAACCTTCCCTTGTGCTTCCTATTTCAGTAAACCACCCATTCATTCCCTCAATTGCCCAGGCCATAAACCTAATCATTACCCTTAACTCTTTCTCTTTCACCTTCCACAAGCCCTCCATCACTGAGTCCTTTAATTCTACCTCCTATATATCTCCTCAAATCCAACTATTTCTTCAATCCTCATCCCACTACCACAGTCCAGGCCACCTTAACCCCTTTTAACTAATTTGTTGTAACATCCTCCTAATTATTCTCCTGCCTACCAGTTTTTTGGTTTTTTAAATTTATTTATTTATTTATTTATTTATTTATGGCTGAGTTGGGTCTTTGATGCTGCACGTGGGCTTTCTCTAGTTGCGAGTGGGGGCTACTCTTCGTTGTGGTGCGCTAGCTTCTCATTGTGGTGGCTCCCCTTGCTGCGGAGCACGGGCTCTAGGCGTGCGGGCTTCAGTAGTTGTGGCTCACGGGCTCTAGAGAGCAGGCTCAGTAGTGGTGGCGCATGGGCTTAGATGCTCCACAGCGTGTGGCATCTTCCCGGACCAGGGCTTGAACCCATGTCCCCTGCATTGGCAGGCGGACTCTTAACCACTGCGCCACCAGGGAAGCCCTGCCTACCAGTTGTAACTCTCTCTGAAGAAGTCTACACAGTGCAATCAGTATCACCTTTTAAATTAATTTCCTCCCAGGCTTAAGATGCTTAGATTTTCCCTAAAATAAAGTATAAATTCCTTAACACAGCTTAAGGGCTCTTCATAATCTGGTCCCTATTTATCTCTCCAGTCTAATCTCTCTGGCACTGCCTGATCCATCCATAGTGTACTCTTTGAGTTTCTCCAAGCAACCCAAGGTCCTTAAGTGTATCTCTTGCCCTTAACACAGGTCTAGTAAACTCTACCTACTCTCTTCACAAGGCTAAGTCCTATTCACTTTTTAGACTTCAACCTAAGTTGAAAATGTCACTTCCAGTGGAATAAATTTTCCTGGCTTCCCTAAAACTGGGTTAATTTCCCCTCCTATGTGCTCCTGTAGCACTCTACACTATACACATCAAGCACATAGCAAAGTGAATTATAAACCTATATGTGTCCATACTCCCACGTGACTGTGAAAGCCATGCCTTTTCACTCTTATTCCTCATCACCTAGCCCTGTAGACTGAATGAATAAGATAATGAAAATCAAACTGTGAAATTGCCAAAGTAACACAATGTTTATGAAGAATTAGAACCCAAAGACTCCTGGCTCAGTAGCACAATATTCTTTCCACTATACTTTGTAGCACTTAATTTCACTTTAATAAACAAGTCAACGTTAATTATATATAAAGCATGTAACCTAGACTTAAAAAGGATCTAGATATCATCTCACTATAATTAAAGTGAAGCCCAGAAAGGGCTAAAGAACAAAACACTATAAAACAGCAATGCCAAGATTAGTCGTTTTGATGTTCTTTACATACTTAAATCTCAAGAATTAGGTTTTTAAAATTTTTAAGTTGAAATACTTTTAGATGTTTCATTACTTCAAGGTTAACAAAGTTAGTAAAAACAGAACAAATGAATCACCAATTCACTTAAAAGTTTCCACAAAATTACCTGAAATGTTTCAACAAAACACAAGAATAGTTAACTATGGTGTAAGAGTAATAAAGATAATATTGAGTCATTATTATATTTATACATTATAAACCACCTATGGGTACCAATCATGCTCAAGGCACTATGAAACACATTCACTGAACATACAAAGAGATATAAAACAGGACTCCTATTCCCAAGAACCTTAAAATAAGTTTTGGAAATCAAGACCCAATCATTACAGAATTAAACAGAAAAATTTCGTGACAAATTAGTCACTTAAACTGTTAACAGTTTCAAAAGAAAAGATTCTGTGCTAAGGAGTTCCAGGAACGTAAAGAAAAATTACAATCTACTGCTTGAGCAATCAGCATAAACTCAAAATTTCTCAGCTTGGTCAGCTGAAAAGGCTCTAAAACAATGATATTCCAGTATCAACGAGCATACCTACTGCCCAGTTCTTGACTTCTAAATACTCTTAACCCAATGAAAGAAACCAGGACTCCCTGAAGAAATGGCTGATCCTAGGACAGCTGCAGGAAAAGCAGAAGATGAGTCTGGAACATCTTCTGTCCCCAAAGTAAGGAAGTGCTCCAGAAATGATAGAAACATGTCAAAACAATCAATGAGTTAAGTTGAAGGAGCTCCCACTGACCAAATCTGAGTTAATTTGGAACATCAAAATGAATACTGACAGGGGACTTCCCTGGTGGCACAGTGGTTAAGAATCTGCCTTCCAATGCAGGGAACACAGGTTCGACCCCTGGTCCAGGAAGATCCCACATGCCACAGAGCAACTAAGCCCATGCGCCACAACTACTGAGCCTGCGCTCTAGAGCCCGTGCGCCTAGAGCCCGTGCTCCACAACAAGAGAAACACCGCAATGAGAAGCACATGCACCACAATGAAGAGTGGCCCCTGCTCGCCGCAACTAGAGGAAGCCCGTGTGCAGCAACGAAAACCCAATGCAGCCAAAAATAAATAAATATTTTTTAAAATGAATACTGACAGGTGATAGAGTATAACCTACTTTATAAAAAAAGAATCTATAAACTTATATTGATATTAAATAGGCGATGAAAAGGAAAAGCTCTAATTTACAATTGAATAGAAGGCTGACTAACAATTGTAGAAGGAATAATAGAAAAACACCACTTTGAAACCGCTGTGTAATAACTGATTCAAGCAAAAATCATCAACAAATGCTAAAACCATTATGTGAACATTCTGAGGGAAGACAGAGTATTTACACAGTCTCAAAGGGTCTCCCCAAAGATTATGCAACAATAACAAAGGGGACAATGAAAACTTTTATATGGAGTTTTCAAACCTTAACTGATTCAGGTAAACAACAACAATGGGTCAAAAAGACATTATATTGCCTTTTTTAATGAAGAATATATCATCACTTATGTGGTATTCCTGCATCTTACAAAACAAAGGACCTGTATTCTTCAAAACTATCATGCCAGAGAAAAACAAAACGTTGAAGGATTGTCTCAGATTAAAGGAGATAGGACAACTAAAATGTAATAAATAACACTGAATTAGAAAAAAAACACTATTAAAGGATATTATTGGCACAACTGAAGAGATTTCAACATGAACTGTATAGTAAATTATTGTATCAATATTAAATTTCTTGAATCCATCATACTGTGGTTATGTAAGAATATCTCTTCGTTCTTAGACAATATTGCTGAAGCACCAAGGGTAAAGGATCATGTGTGAGACCTACTCTCAAATGGTTAACAGTAAAAATAATTATAATAGGAAAAGGAAGAAAAAGGAGAAAAGAAAAAAAAAGAGGAAAAAAGAGAAGGAAAAAGATCTACAGAGTGGATTCCTGCTACTACAGCACAATACATGATACGCTGAATGAGATTAATATGTTTAATATGTGGTTTCCTTGTTAGCAAAGTACATTAATGCAGCATTTCCAATCTATCTCTTGTATGCATCTGTGATGTTCTCCCTCAGATGATATGCCTCTGACTTTAACTGAATAAACTTGAATCTTTGGCATACTCCAGAAGATGTAATCAAGGAGCTTCAAATTATAGATAAAATAAAATAATAATATCTGTTTCCGGAGTTTGGGGCCACTCTGCAAATACAGAGAATCATAAGGCAAATATGCTAACTATATTAAGAACCGGTGAATCTAGGTGACAGGTATATGAGTTCACTGTACTAGTCTTGTAACTTTTCTCTAAGGTTTTCCCAAAGCAAAACATTAAAACAACAACAACCTTCTGCCAATACCAAAACTTTACTTTGGGAAAACTGAGCCATTTCTGAAAAACAAAATCTCAACTCGCAGATTCTTTTCTCCCTTTCCCTTCATAATCCATGTGAAAATAAGCTTAACACCATTAAGAAAAAGGTTTTCAGCATCAAAATAAACATTTTGCTAAAATAGTCCCCAACTTGCAAACAGGTTATGTTCCAAAAGCTCATTTGTAATTTAGGTATTTAGAATGTGGAATGATCTTCACCATTACAAATAGTTGTTAGGCTCCTAATGCTGGCCACAAAAGCTCTCACAAAATGGAATCTCAGGAAATGCTATTATACTTAGGCTCGATAGCTCTGGGATTCCTGCCTTGACCCAAAATACATATATTAATATGTACAGGAAATGCACGAACTAGTATTTTATAATCTAGAAAGTACTTTTATAATTGTTAAAGTCTCATTTGGGAAAACTGGTTTGTGTTGGTCATTTCAGTTGATTAGGACAACTTCCACTCAATTCAACATTTAAGGAGATTTAATATGTGGCATGACAGACTGGTTGGTACTGAGCATACAGAAAGAGCAACACAGTCTTTGACATAGGAACTCCACCTAGCAGAAGAGAATGACATCAATTATAATACTTTAAATAGTCTATAATGGATTTTACTCTACAAATAGTGTGTGCATCAAGAGCAAGGGAGGAAAACTTTGTCTAAAAACATTAAAATCGGTATCAAGATAACATCTGAGCTACAACTTAAACAATAAATATGAGCAAGTGAGCATTCCAATTCCTGGCAAAAACATGAATGAAGATATAGATATATTACATTCTGATAATGGAGAAAAACCATAATTAAGCAATAACAAGATATGTACAAATTATACTAAGTATCTTAAAGAAAATAAACAAGATGTGTGACAGAGTAACTAACAGACTGCAACATTAAACAGGATGGTCTGAGTGAGAAAGTGAGATCTGGGCCAAGTTCCAAAGAGTTTGGCCAGGCCAGCCTTATGAAAAGCATCTCAAGCAGGTAGTACAAAAAGTGCAAAAGACCCTAAAAAGGAAGTAAAAAGTTTAAAGAACACTGGGAGGCGCAAGTGGTTGGCATCCAGTGAATGAACAGAAGAACAATGAGAAGGAGAAAGATCATTCAGGGCCCTTCAGGTCGCAGAAAAGAATACAGGCCATTCGAGAGGAATGGGAAGTCACTGAAAGATTTTAAGGAAAAATGACATGACTGAGGCTCTTAAAATGGTCCCTAGGGCTGCTTTGTGAATAAAGAACTTGTGAGGAACAGGAAAAGAAACAAGAAGCCCAGTCAGGAGGCTACTGCAGTAATTCATGCAAGAGATAATGATGCCTTGAAATAAAGAGGTGAAGGCAGTGAAGGCTAAGAGCAGTGGATTGGCTCAAGATAGATTCTGAAGGTACAACATAACGTGTGGATGGGCTGGATCTGAGAGAAAAGAAAAGAATCCGAAATGATATCTTAGGTTTCTGGCTTGAGTCCTGCCATTTACTGAGATGGGGAGGGCCAGCAGAGACACCAGGGTTTGAGGGTAGGAGAGAGGAAGAAGGTTGGGGGAGAGGAATAAATAGCTATATCTTAGTCACGTGGCTAACATTATGTTTGAAATCCCAACTAGATTTCCAAGTGGATATTAAGCTCAAGAAAATTCTGGGCTAGAAAAATAAAAGTGGGAGACATCAGCATGAAAATAATAGCCTTTTCAGGGAGGAGCAAATAGCTGGCCTTAACTGGGTCATAGAAACTGAAGAGTTGTGGCTGACAATGAGCCTAGAAAGATAGGATAGAATCATACTATGAAGTGAACCGTGACTAATGGCAACAGCAGTAGCGGTAATGATAGTAATAGTAGGAGAAAAAATTACTGCATTTTAGGTACCAAGGACTGTGCTAAAAGCTTGATAATACACATCTCATTCAATCGTCTCAACAACTCTACAAAGTAAATAACATTATAATCACTATTTTATACACTGAGCCTCAAGAAGACTGAGAACTTGACAAAGAAAACGTGCTAGAGTGGGTATTCTAAAACTTGGGCGGTCAGATTTTAGACGTCAACCTCTTATCTTTTAAGTTACTGCCTCTTTACTGATTTTACATGCCTTCAAAGTTTTTTTTAAAAGAAGAATGCAATTTAGATCTGAATTTTAGAAATGTAATTCTAATCTCTATGTAAAAGATGGATTGCTAGGGGTGGGGATAAAAAGTGAGATAAGCAAATACAATATTAGTCAATGCAAGAGCACCTTGTTTTAATAAGCCAACAACTACAAGTTATCTTACCAGGTTAAATGGAGAGTATCCTCTTGTTCCAAGGGTCACAAATCATACCTCAAACTAATCCAAGTCAAGCTCCACATGCATGCTGCTGGCAACAAAAATAACCTGGTGAAAAGGTCCAGCTCATGCAGTATAAATTTACCACCCACTACCAAAATGTTTCTCAAAACATATACCAATGTAACTTTATTGATGGCTGAATTTAAGTTCATAAATTAAAGTTTACATTTTTGTATAAGGAAGAAAATAAAATTAATATTGATTCAAGACAACCATAAAAAGATGTGCCTTGGTTGATAGCTATTAGAAGTCTGATCAGCTAGTGTCTGTTTCTCACCCATGTTAACAATTCCTCTGGTTTTCAGCATCAACAGGTATTAAACTGATGAAGAAGTAAATTATCTGCTGTCATACACCAATATTGAAAAATCTGGTATTCCACTTCATAAACCAGCTAATTTTCTTAACTCATATGCTTATGATTTCATCTTGAGTGATTATTAACATGATTCAATATTAAATAAAATACTAAGTTCAGTAAATATCAATTTAGTAAATACAAAAATATTAAAATCAGTAAATAACATATATCTATATAAATAATATAGTATTTATTAAATATGTGCCAACACATATCCCATGCCATGCATGAGACTTATTAACAAATGAGCTTATAATTTCAATTATAATAAACTGGACACAGGATCCATTTATCATAGCGTACACAGATAAACCATACACAGATAAAGCACACCTAAATAAAATAATTTAGTTCAACCAAGCAAGTAAAATGAAAAATAAAAAATTAAAATTACCAACTAAAGAAAACCTATTTTTTTGATATACCTATTCCAGGTATGTTATAAAAATATTTTTGTAATTTCAAATTTCAAATATCATATCTTAAAGATAACTCCCACACATAATTCCCAGAAGACATGTTTCAGTGAAAAGTAGGAAAAATACTTATATTTCACTTTTTTTTTTTTTATGTAGAGAGATCATGGAAGTTAGAATCCAACAATGATTGCAGATCAGCCAACTAAACATTTTATGTTTAATCTGACAATGAATTTAAGATGCTGGGATATTTTATCCCAAACAAATATATGAGCATTCTCCTGTACTTATACATGAAGTCCTTTTGGTAACAAACACTAAAGGTACAGGTATTGGGCAGAGTACCTATACAATCTACATAGGAAGGAAGGGATGTATGCAGGAAGAGATGAAGGGAGACGAGGCAATATGCATTTTAGTACCTCAAGTCTCAGGGAATGCCCTAGGAACTATCACACCATGATTTCATTTAATTCTAACAATTCTATGGGGCAGGTGGTGTAATTCCTTCCCATTTTACAGAAGATGTCTCATAACTTTGTCAATGGTAGAGCTAGGATCAGAACCAAGATCTGATGACAAAGTCAAGCAGCCTTCCTTTATGAGGACTTGCAAATCAGCAATGTGTTAGAGTGTTCTATGCAGGAAGTTATCTAACTAGAAGACAGATTTGATTTTCCATACTTACACTTCTCTTATTACTTCAAACATTGAGAGGGCACTCACTTCTCAATTTACTAAGAACGTTCAGAAATTTTCTTTCTAATCCACAAAAAGGCAATGCTGATCATTTTCAGTCCACAAAGCAGTATTTTCATTGCCCCATCACTGACAAAAGAAAACTTCAGCTAGACTTTGTAACATTCATATGTACCATGAGTGTATCTTCCAAAACAAACAAACAAAAAATAGGTGCATGGTCTGATTACAAGACAGAATATATAAAATTAGAAATGCCCAAAGAAAATCTAGGACCATCATCATTGTGTGTTACTCTAAATTCCTTTTGCCAGACTTTATAAAAGCAGCAAAGGGAGGGAAAAAAAAGTGGCTTCCCAAAACCACACTGATAAGCATGCTACTTCCCAGTAAAAAATTTACTTATGGCTTCCCCTTCCTAAATCGGAAAACAAATCTACTAAAAAGATTTTATTAAAATATTTCAAACTTCAAAATCACATTCTAATAAACATTTCCACAATTACTTAACCACTCTCAGAATACACTTAGATATTTCTCTTGGTAACCAAAAAATTAATGAGTGACGACACTGCTACTGCTTGAATATTAATAAAATTAATATTAATCTGCACTGCATTCTTAATGTAAAATACAAAGCAATAATGCAACTGCCTTGAAAAATAAAACATCACCATTCAAAACTACTCATCTTTAAAAGATTATTTCCAGTTGCATTTACAAAATAATCTTTGTCAAACATACCCATTAAGGAAACATAACTCTAACAATATAGAAGATTATTCTCAATCCCTAATTCAACATGGTGACTTTACAATTATTATTCCTGAGTCCCAAAGAGCTATTTTCCTTCTACTGAGCACTCCCCACCATTCATTCACTCATTGCCCTAAACAATTTTATTGGACTTTTGCTGGGAAGCAATTTAAGGAGTTAACATGATTTTATCATCTTTGCTCCAGTAGGAATAAAACCATAGTTTCATATATAACAACAGTGTGAACTAAATGAAAAACCTGTGTTTAGAGAGGTCACTACCATCTCACAATCGTTGACGGCTTTAGTAAATAAGTTTCTATAGAAAGCACTCTTCCAACAGAATCATTAAAGCCTGTGTCTGCAAAGTATTTAAATCACTAGTTTTAGTTCTTCAGAGTATTTTCATTTTAACACCATTATCACAACTTTTTACTACAACGCTCACTGAGAATTAGAAGTGATTCCAGAATCAGTTAGTGCATCATCATATAGAACTAATCTTAGTGTTTTATATAACATGTGTTCACTATGTTTGATATAAAGTCTAACTGAAATTGTCTTCCACTTTAGTGAAAACACTTTTGACTTTTTTCTTAAAACAAAAGTTGCCATTCACAGGAAAAGAAATGAGTATAGACTGAGCCTTCCAAAACTAAACCAAAAATACAAAAACAAAAAACACCCCAAACCAAAAGACGTATATACAAAAGCCATAATAACACAATATAGTTATTTTATCCTCATTTCCTAAATTCACACTATTAAAATAAATGCCGTTTTTGTGTTTGCAGAAAAAATCTTTATGCTATTTTGTTTAACTTTTCCACAGACTGTACAAGTACTGCCAAGGTAACAGATTTTAAAACTGACAACTGGAGTACTTGGCAGATGCCAAAACAACACAGCTGGATTCTTAAAGGAAAAGTGCTCTTCTGTAATGTACACCTAATTACAGCTTTAGAGAACCTTCTCTCCATATAGTAATAGATACAAGACACAATGAAAACATAACTGTGCTAAAACTTAAAAATTTTTAGACAGTATTTGTTTTAAAATACACACACTCTCAACACACCACACACAGCAGGCCTTTCTAAAAGCACACTTACTGGAATCACAATCTCATTGTAACATAAAATGCAGGTTAACACGGTGCTGCTAGTCTTCAATCTACACATGGTTCCCTACTGGATCATGACAGAAGGCTCGCTTCTTATCTCAGTAATCAGTCATCAGGTTTGAGGACATTTTTATAGTTACACTTTAAAGGGGAAAAAAACCAAAAAACAAAATAACAAAAAAAACACTTGTTTTTCTAATTCATAAATGCTCATCTTTTCCAAACTTGTTTGCACTATCTCACCTACTAATAAATCCTCACTGATCAAAGACAGATGGAATCGAACTAAAAGGCAAAGTTTCTTCTCACACAAAACCGTCCCTGCGAGCCGGGATCTACTTAGATGGACGTCCTGGGTGAGGGCAGCGAGCGGTTCCCTCTGTAGCCACTTCCCTCCCCGCGACGTCTCCCCGCACGGTCGGGCGTCCGCACCCGCAGGTGCCCCCAACCCGGGCCACCTCTTGGCCCCAAGTACCGACCCGGCCACTGACATCCACACACAAATCCACACACACGGCCACTGACACACACACACACACACGAGTTCCACTACGTTAGACCAACCTTTACACACACACACACACACACACACACGAGTTCCACTCCGTTAGACCAACCTTCTCCCAAACAGAAGTGGGGGAACTTCTTCGAGTCCAACAGCGCAAAACGCCCCCCGCACCCCCCGGTAAACCGCTTCGGGGAGACCCCGGCCTCACATTGAAAGATTAAGAAAACGGCCCGCGGGCGCTCCCCTACAGAGAGGCTCCGGGCCCCCAGGGAACTCCTTCAACTTTCAAGGAGGCGACGTCCACCACCGCCCCCCAGCCCCAAACGCGGAGCGCGCCCTGGGAGGCTCCTCGCGCCGAGCCTGCGCGGCCGAGCCTCCCTCCACCCGCCCGAGACACCCCTTTAGACCTCGGGCCCGCCCTCGGGGCACCCCGCCCCCACCTCCGCAGGCGCCTTGCCCCTCGCCTCCGACCCCGACGCGACCACCGCTCGCCGCTCCCCCGCACCCCACCCGCCCCGCCGCCGCGCGCCTCGACCCCTGCTCTCTGCCAGCCGGACACTACACCGTCCTGCTGTCCCCGGAGCCCCGCAGGCGCCACTCCTGGGCCGCGTCGCCCCCTCCCCGGCGCCCCCAGCCCCCTCGCCGAGACGCCGCCCCTCTGGCCCCGCAGACTGAGCCCTGCCGCCCGCGGCCCTCACCGTCTCTCCGGCGCAGCTGGCGGGCGCACACAAGCCGCAACGGGGGGCCGCCACCAGCGCTCCGCGCCGCCCGGAGCCGCCTCCTTCAGCCCGGGACTCGTCGGGACATCAGCGCACGGATCCCCACACCGGGGCTATTTTTAGGAGGCAGGCCCGGGCCAGACCGGAACTCGTTCCTGTCGGCGCGCGTGCGCACTATTCGACGGTACTCTGTGTCCCTCCGCCAAGCTCGCCTTTTCCTTCACTTCCCTCCGCACCCTTTCTGGCTTCTCCCTTAAGGTTTCATCAAAGAGCTGATTTATCCTCTTGGTGGGTCCTAGAGCACTTGGAGTGGGAAAGACAAGGGTGCGGGCAAAGAGAGTCACACTGTTTGGAAGCCAGCACTACCCCACAAGGACGTGAGGGGCGGACTATGTTTTCTGGTGGGTAAGGAGACGGATCACCCGGCACAGGAAGGAGATGACGGCGGTTTGGCGCCGGGGCTACAGGCTGGAGCTCGCTTCCCTCTGAAGGACCGTGTTCTCCTGGAAGGGATACTGGTCACTTGATGAGGACCCGGGCGCCTCCTAGGGCGGGGCAGCCTGGCGGCGTCGCGCCCTGTAGCCCTGCCTCCCCCACTGTTGCCTCCCTGACCAGCCGCGGGGGCCGGGCTCAGAGCGGCTCCAGAGACGCGGCGCGTGGCAAATCGCCTGGCTTGGCCGCCGGCTCCAGCCAACCCGGGGCGCCGGGGGGCGGGGTCCCAGGGGCGGGGCCGGGGCTCGGGGCGCGAGTCCGTCAGTCGTCCGGAGTCCGGTGCCAGGCGGCGTCCTTCGGGAGGGCCCAGACACCCCCTGCCGGGCTCCTGGAGCCGCTGCCAGACCCCCGCCCTCTGGGCAAGCTTGGCGCCCCAGATCTCCGCTCGCCACGCCCGCGCCCACACCCACATTGCGGTTGGGACCGCACCTGTGCCCTCGCCTGCGCGGCCACCAGGTCACCCTCACTGAGCAAGCTCAATTGGGACTCAGGCCCCTGGCGCGCCAAGGCGGTTCGGACCCCGGCCCCCAGACAGTAGGACTTAAAGGGGCCTGGAAGGCTGGAAGGCGGGCGACCCCTTTCGGGCTTTCGACCCAAGCCAAGCTCGCCGCGTCCGGGGAGAGACTCAAACTACTAATCTTAACTACTAGTAATAGCTAGTTACTGATAGGCACAGCTAGTATGCCTTGAGCGCTAAACTGTGTGCTGAATAGTTTGCAATATGATAGCTCATCATCCTTACAACATCCCCATAAAGTAGCTTCAGTTTCTATTCCCATTTTACATAGGAGGAAAGGGAAGCTTGAGCGCTAAAGTGACCTTTTGAGGTTACAGCTTAAGAGGAGGGCACTGAGCACTTGAACTCCTGACCACTCTGCCTACTGCCTTTTCTGAGAGCGGTTCAAAGGAAATGTGTTTGGGCGCTATTGGTTTTTGCCTAGGGAGGTCGTTAGGAGGTGAGCCGTTTGTAGTCTTTGCATCATGAAGGTTGCTCGCCTCTGGAGTTTCTACGGCCACGCTGCTTATCTATGCACCCAGAGGTACCTATGCAGTGGATACAAAGCCAAATAATTATTTTCATTTGAAGATGAGAAATTCAGTCGCACAGCACTTTGAAACAAAGTGATTGGGGTGGGTGAGCAGATGCGCAGAGGCTGTGGGCAGAGGAGCTGGGAAGTTACAAAGGAAGCTGGAGACTAACAGGCTTCCTCCCTCAAGGACAAGGCAATGTACTGGGGAGAACCCAACACAAAAGTGACACATAAACACCAGACACTGGAAAATTAACCTGGAGTTGTGCTCAGAGCCCCACAATGTCAGCGTTCAGAGGAGCCAGCAGCAGGGAGGTTTTTTTAAAAACACGTTCGAATTTGGTGTAACTCAGCAAGTCATGTGGAAATGCACACTTTTTAATCTGCCAGAAGCTGCAAAGCCAGCTGAATTTGGCTTCTCTGCTCCAAGAAAATAGAAGAGTTGAACAGTTTTCCTTCAGGAAGGAAAAGGTGAGGTGGGAGGACCATGAGCAATGGCTCCCTTATTCCCACCTGCCCTGGAAGGAGAAGAGGAACAATGAGAACAGACTTTTCTGAAAGAGGTTTTCATACGCTTATTGCTTCACCCCATCTCCCATCCTTGGCAGAAGCTGACCCTCTTGGGGCACAGAAGACTCAGCTCAGACTGCCCATCCCCTACCCATTCAAATGCTGTTGGTCACTCCAGAAAGCCAGGCAGAGAACTTGGCTCTGAGTCCAGCCAAAGCAGAAATGAAGAGTGTTTGCATCACCTAAGAGAGCACCTCTTTCCCCACTACCCCCTGCAAGTCAAAGCCCTTGTCTAAGAATTACAGCGAGTTGGAAGGAAGGAAGGAAGGAAAGAAGGAGGGAGGGAGGGAAGAAAGGGAGGGAGGGAGGAAGGGAGGAAAGAAGAGAGGGAAAAAAAGTAAGTTTAAGAATCTTAGAGCACAGCTATTGTAAAATCCATTAGCAAGGTATAATCACTGTTATTTGTAATTAAAGTAACCAATTTTAGGAAATCTTCATAGCCCCTATGGTCTCAAAAACATGTACCTGAAGTCCAGTGTCTCCATCAACTTGCTGCACTCAGCTGGGCCTATACCATGCACCACTGGCTTGGAAGGAACTTCTGAAGGGCAGCATCTGTTAGTCTTCCAACTCTTTCTGTCCTCCTTAAAGCACTTAGGTTTCCAAGTGGTCTCAACTGAAGGGGCTCCGTATTGTACTAGGCACTGTGATATAGAGGTAAGGAAGAGCAGTCCTTCCTTCAAAGGGGCTGGCAGGCCATGGTGGGGGACATACACCTTAAAACACAAGCCAGCCTGGTAACCACCAAGAGATGGGTTTCCAAGGGCACTAGAAGAGCACAGAAGATGAATATCTAAGAAGGGAAGAGAATTAGGGTAGGCTTCTTAGATGAGGCAACCCCACAGTGAATCTAAAAAGCCTCCAAAGAAGGATGAAATGGGGTCCTCTCATTATGTCTTGATCTGAAGAATAAAGCCCAAGCTTCCTGGGAGGCAGAGATCCCTGACAACTGGCCAGCCTTACTCTCACCCCTGCCTGCCAGATACCTCACTGTCCACATTCAGGAATCTTAATCACACACCAGGCTACTTCCTATGCCTGCAGGGTAAACCCCTTTTTATCCATCAAGTCTCCATTAGGCATCTTCTCTAAGAACCCTTCTCTAATACAGTGCTTAGTTGAAGTGTATTTCTTTTTTTTTTTTTTTTTTTTTTCCGGTACGCGGGCCTCTCACTGCTGTGGCCTCTCCCATTGCGGAGCACAGGCTCCGGGTGCGCAGGCTCAGCGGCCACGGCCCACGGGCCCAGCCGTTCCGCGGCATGTGGGATCTTCCCGGACCGGGGCACGAACCCGTGTCTCCTGCATCGGCAGGTGGACTCTCAACCACTGCGCCACCAGGGAAGCCCTGAAGTGTATTTCTGTATGTATGTCTGTCTCCTTCCTTCTGGTGAATGAGCCCCTCGAAGACAAGAAATGTGATTTATTCCTTACTTGATCTGCCATATCTAGCACAGTGCCTGGCGTGTGGTAGACAATCAAATGTTTGTTAAATATTTCTGAGCAGCCTTTAGGCAGAGGGACTGCTGTGTGCAAGGACCCCATGAGTGTGGCTCAAGAGAAAAACCACAGCTAGAGTAATGTGCCTGGAGCCTGGAGTCTGATCAAGCACTGGGGAGTGGTCAGGAGTGAAACGGTGCAGAGCCTTAGCCCATCAAGCCAGGCCATTTGGATCTCTTTCTGAAAGCAAGGGGAAGCACTGACAGATTTCAAGCAGGCGAATAGCAAGATCTATTTGGTGTTTTAGAAGGATCACTGAGGGCAGTAGATGGAGGTGCTTGGGAGGGAGCAAGACTGGAGGCAGGACAACCAGTTAGAATGCACTGATGGTATAGCCGCTGCTGGCAGAGCCCCCACCCTTCCCATCCCTGGACATCTCCGCAGACTTTCCCCACACATGCTGATGGCTTCCTGTGTCTCTGTTGAGGCTCTGGCCCCAAGAGAGGGCTTCCTTGGGTCAGGAGATAAAGACTCCAGCTTCCTCACGCCTTAGGAAGACAATTCTAAGGCATGTACCCCAAAGTCTCTCAGGGGCCCCAGTGGATTGGGCCCCAGTTGTCCTCAGTGGTGATCCACTCATTAGCACAGTTTTGATGTCTGTCCTCACTTGCCAAGTCTTCCGCACTCCCCCAGAGCCCTTCCCAGGATCACCTCCCAAATAAACCACCTGCACCAAAATCCTTGTTTTGGGGTCTGCTTTTCAGAGGACCCATTTAAGACAAATTGCAACTGAGATAAGAAAGAAGGAGGACCTGAATGAAGATAGTTGCCTGATGGTAAAGAGAGGGCAGAAGCAAGACATGGAGCTAGAAGGAGAACTGACCTGCTTGCTGACCATTGAATATGGGGTCAGGGAAGGTAGAGGAGTCTCAGCTGCCTCCAGGTTTCTGGCTTAGGCTCCTGAGTAGATAATAGCAGCATCATTTAAGTGGGGAACCCTGGAGGAATGTGAGGTTGAGGGAGCTGGATGAGGGGAGCACAATGAGTTCCATTCTGCTCATGTTGAATTTGACATGCCTGTGGGACAAATTATCCTTAGCCTCGTGGGGTTGGAAAAAGAAACAACTAGTTGAGACTGGACAATATAGGGAAGGCTTCCTGGGGGAAGAGAATTTTAAGCAGAATTTTGAAGCTGTGGTATATGGGCTGGAGAAAAAACATAACTACGTATCAGAATGACAATGAGAGGGATGGACAGTTGAAAGAAAGAAAGAAAGAAAGAAAAAGAAAGGAAGGAAGGAAAGAAAGAAAAAGAAAGAAAGAAAGATTGATTTATACGGGGGGGAAGGGGGGGAAGCAAGTTTATTTGAACAAGGGAAAATAAAAAGAGCCTCACAGGGGTTTCAGTTTGTGAGCTGCTTGAAGATAGGGGTCATGCCATGTTCAGTCTTGTGTCCCCACACTTACACAAAGTTGATATTTATTAAATATGGTGTGAACCAGGCAAAGTAATATTTTTCATGATGTCTCAATCTTGTACAACTATAAATAATTAAAAATTGAAGGTTTTAAATGTGTTCCAAATTAGCAAATTCTCTAAATTTAACTTTGTGTAAGGATTTGTGTCTTGTTGAGAAATACCATATTTAAGAGAAATATCTTGCTCGTAAAGTTACCTGATTGTAAATTTTACTTGTAAATCTGACATAGGATCTAATGACTTGTAAATATTTCAGAAAATCAAAATTCCACATTTTAAATTAAACCTAAAGCTAAAGACATAATCTACTTTGTACTGTACACAATAAGTGCTTTAGAGTTAAAATCACGAATGTATATGTGAAAGAAAGAGACCTTTTGTGCATTCCTTTTCTATTGCAAGTTCCATGACAAACACCCAGATCTAAATGGCGTTTTCCAATAAAAGAAACCAGGGCTCCTTGGAGAAATGGCTGATTTCAGGATTGGAGAAGGAAAAACAAACAAACAAACAAACAAAACGAAAAAACCTAGATAAACCTATGGTGCCAGAAAGCAAGGAAGTTCTCAAAAAAATGATGGGCAGGTCAGAGGGACATTGGAACCAATCTGAAAGAGCTGCCAATGGCCAAAGCTGGAACAATTGAAGCAACAATGTAAATAATGCTAGTGTTGGATTATAACATATAGAATAAAATGAACCCATACTGATACAAATAAATAATTGGCTGAATAAATTAACAGGAGAGAAAGTATAGATTTTACTTACAGGAGAATTCCCATTTAAAAAAATGTAGAAGGAATGAGAAAAATATAAAAACCACCATTAGGCAAACACCACAGTTAATAACTTCTTGCAGGCGAGAATGTTCAGTGGATGCAAAAATTGGTGGGAAAAAAATTATGAGAACAGGACATTTACATAGTCTCACAGTAGTTACCTGCAAGATGTTTATGAATTACAAAGAGAAATAGTAACTTTATGATAGAGAAACCCAGCAGACACCACCTGAGCCAACTGAACAAGGCTAGTATCACCAGCAACAATGTTTATCGACGTTATGCACCCTATGTGTATGATGCAATGAGATGGCACGTCCCTTCTCTGGTATTCCTGCCCAAAATGTATGACCTGAATCTAATCATGAGAGAACCTCAGACAAACACAAATCGAGGTTCATTCTACAAAATAACTGACAAGTATTCATTGAAAGTGTCCAGATCATGAAAGACAAGGAAAGACAGAGGAACTGTCACAGATTGGAGGAGACCAAGGAAACGTGACAACTAAATGCAAAATGGGACCCTGGATTGAATCCTGGTACGGAAAAGAGACATTAGTGAGAAAACTGGTGAAATTAGAATAAGGTCCGTAGTTTAGTTAATAGTGTTATGTCACTGTTAATTTCCTGGTTTTGATAATTGTACTATCCTTATGTAAGATAACATTCCAGGAAGCTGGGTGAATTCTCTGCACTACGTTTGTCACTTTTGGTAAGTCTGAAAGTATTTCAAGATAAAAAAAACTTTTAAGTGACAAAATATTTTAGTATTCTATAATTTACTCAACTCCTCAATAACAACCCTCATGTGGAGTTTAAATGACTGGTATAAAGCATCTTTACAATGGTAAGTTCAACTTCAAATTGGGCATTATTAGAACTATTGGGAAAATATAAGTATGAATATTTTGAGGTGGCCAATGTTCTGAATTGAGAAAAAAAAACACAGAATATAACAATGTTTCCATTTATTACACACAGCAATAGGATCCATGACTGCCATGTCTATGGCTATTCCTAAATACCAGAAATTGAAACACTCGTATAAATTCTAACATTGCCTATTACATCTTTTTCAAGCATTAAAAATGTTGTTTTCACTTCTCTTATGTCATGGGCTTTTATTCTTGAATGCCTTATGATGAAAAGGATGAATTCAGGCTCTCGAAGAAGAGGATAAAAGACGTTTCCTTTGCTCAGTTTATAATCTTACATGTCAAAGTCTACATGAAGATTAAACAAACTTCAAAAATATAAGAAATCGAATCTTTGACAGCCGAATGTTTTTTACAATCGAACTTCAAATAAGTCTTTCAATTTCTATGATATGTTATAATTTTGTTATATTTTTTTTCCTCTGCACAGAGTTTATTCTGACGTTGTGATCCTCTCCAGAACCAACAATACATTCGCATGTCAATTATAGTAACTCCCAACCTTGAGTTTATTTTCTTTTCACTTTTTGTATTCCATCCAAAGAGAGGCTGCATTTCACAGCAATATCCCACCCACATCTACCCCTTGCATATGAGATCATGATCTCTCTCCTGTCCTCTTTGCCTATATATTGTTGTCACAGGTATTTCTTCTAAATCCTGGAATTGCCCTAGTTCCCCTTCAATAATTTATTTCCAGATGCATCCAGGCATTACCAGGCTCTACCTGTCTATTAGTATGCCCATTTAGACCTATTTTGGGCCTATGTGTCCCTAAGATCTCACAGAGAGAGAAGGGTCAGTTCTATTGGTGATGGCCGCATTATACAAATCATTCCCAAATTGCTACTTATGATCTAGCAAAGATTTTTATCTGTTAGGATTTTAGAATGTTGAAATCTGAAATAAATCTGGGAGTCACTGAAAAAAATAAGACTACAAATTTGGAGTCCAGTGGTCTTTTGTTTAAATCACACCTCTACCATTTCCCAGGTGTGTAAATTTGGGCAAGTTGCTCAACTTCTCCAAACCTCTATCTTCCTACTATTAGACGATAGGAATCCTTCCTCAAGGTTGTTTTGAGGACTGAGTAACCCACATAAAGTGCTTACATAATTTACATGCATGAATAGTAGCTACATGTTTGGCCATTCATTGACTGATTTCACAAACTTCTACTGAGCCCTTACTGTGTACCATGCACTGTCCTAAGCATGGGGAATACAGAGAAGATTAATATTCTTAGGAAGTTTGTAGTCATGCAGGTACACAGACAATAAAAAATATATGTAAACAAGAAGATGTCAGATGGCAATAAGGGCTATAATGAAATAACACAAGATCATGAGAGAGCCATTGAGAGGAGATCTTAGCTAGGGGTTCAGGGAAGCCTTCTCTGAGGCAGTGACATTTAAACTGGGTGACAAAGGAGCTGGACAGGTGAAGACCTGGGGAAGAGTGTCTCAGACAGAGGGAAGGACAATGTCCCCAAGGTGCAACTGAGCTTATTTCGTTCAAAGAATAGAAAGAAGGCAAGTATGGCTGAAGCAAGGTTGGGGGGCCTGGGATGGTTTTTAGGCCATTGGAGGGCTGTTGCTGTGGCGTTGTTATCTAAGTGGGAAAACAATGAAAAAACAACAGATTAAATCACCAGCATGTTAGTACATTGCTCCCTTCACATTCAAAAGAGACAAGTGAGGCAACTGTCTGTCAGTCTATTAGTCAGCAGTTTTTTAGCTGTAAGTAACAGGAACCCAAGTCAAACCAACTTAAACCCCAAATAGGGAGAATTTACTGGCTTGTTCGACTGAAAATTCACTGCCATTTCTAATTCCAGCGTTGCTGGACTGGAAACTAAAACACTCTCTCTCTCTCTCTCTCTTCTCTCTCTCTCTCTCTCTCTCTCTCCCCCCCTCTCTTTCCCTCCCTCTCTCCCTCTCTCCCTCTCTCCCATTTACCCTGTTCTGTGCCCCAAATTCATATGTTGAAACTTAATCCCCAATGTGATGGTATTAGGAGGTGGGGCCTTTGGGAGGTGATTAGGTCATAAGAGTGGAGGCCTCAGGATGGGATTAGTGCCCTTATAAAATAGACCCAGAGAGCTCCCTTTCCCCTTCTGCCATGTGAGGACAAAGCAAGAAGGCCATCTATGAACCAGGAAGCAGGCTCTCACCAGACACCTAATCTGCCAGCACCTCGACCCTGGACTTTCCAGCCTCCAGAACTATGAGAAATAAATTTCTGTTGTTTATATACCATCCAGTCTATGGCATTCTGTTATAGCAGGCCAAACAGATTAAGACAGTTTCCACTGAGAAAGAGCTCTCTTTAAATTTCTGTTAATCAAAGTCCCAGAGTTAAACCTGGCCTGGCTAACACATCTCTCTCTGAACCAATCACTGTGACCAGGGTGATAGAATGCTCTGATGGGTCAAATCTGGGTCATTACCCGCCACTAGACTCCTAGAAGGGGAATCAAATTCACCAAAAACCCAGGAACACATGGGCTGAGAGTGGGTGGAGTAGTTCCCCACAAATTGAGCTATTATCAGAAGGGGACCTGTGTGCCAGAGAGAAAATAAGAAAATAGACATTGTTACCAAACCAAACTTGGGTCCACTTGCTTGGACACAGTAAAGACAATCTACTGACACTGGGTTGTGGTGAAGGAAAGTGCAGCATTTATTGCAGGTGCCAAGCAAGGAGTCCAGGCAGCTAGTGCTCGAAAGGCTGAAACTCCCTGAAGGCTTTCAGGGAATGGTTTCTAAAGACAGGGTAAGGGAGGGGGGTTGTGGGGTGTGTGATCAGCTCGTGGACATTCTTCTGATTGGTTGGTGGTGAGGTAATCAGGAGTCAACATCATCAACCTTCTGGTTTCAGCCGGTCTGTGGTCTACATGCTTGTGGGCATCATACAGTTAACTTCTTCCACCTGGTGGGCATTTCAGTATCTGCAAAACAGCTCAAAGGACATGACTCAGAATATTCTCTATAGCCCTTGAAGAGGAACTAAAGTTCCTTGACTTTGTTTAACGGCTCACTGATCATTATTTTGTTTTGCTCGACTGTTTTCCTTTCTTTCTGCATTTTCTCACTTCTCTGATTAAATTTATTCTTTGACTATAAAGTTTTTCTACAGACAAAAGGCAGGCAGAGGACTTGGGAGGGGGTCTGTTCTGGAAAGGCCCCATAGGGTCCTGCTCAGTTACAGACATCATAACAATTGAGTGGCAAGAGTTGATTGTATGCTTGTATTTAGACTGTGAGTGGAAAAATTTTGTTCCTACCCTCAAGGCTGACCCTGGGCTCCTAATGGAAAAGAGACAGAGAAGGAAAATTATCAGTAAGAAACCTAACAGACTATATTGTAAAGCCTGAAATTCCATGTTCTGCCTTGACATCTTTGACCCTCACAGGGCTGCAGAGTCCTAACCATGAGTTCCCTGTTCTCACCAGACATGCATGGCCGCTAACCAGCTGGTGACCCTATCAGCCAGACCAGCCAGGCCAGCCAGACCCCACCCAGTTCTAAACCTCATAGGTTTCATGTCCCTGCCAGCCCACACAATTAATCAAACAAGCAAATCACATTCTCCTGCAGGAACCAGTGGGCATCTCACCCTCCTGTTACTAGAGAGCATTTCTCGCCCAGCTCTTGCTGGTTCACTCTGCTCCTGAGTGCAAGCCCAGTGTGGCCCTGCACAGCATTCAGTCTCCTCCTCCCTCAGGCTGTGAGCACATGTGACTCATAATCTGCTGCCAGTCTCACCTGTCCACTGCTGGATGTCATGTGTTTGGCCATCTCGTATTTTTTAGGGCAGAAAATCCCTCCTGCTGCAATGGGATAAATGGGGGGTAATCAGATCACAGACCTCAATAGCTTTTCTAAGAGTAGCCTGAGCCATTTGCACTGGTCAGCAAATTTCAGCCCTCTGGACTCTGATAAAACCTGAGAGCTCCTGCTGGTGGGTCCTGGGGGCCTCTGCACATACAGGCAGACTTCTCCACACCCCTGGTTCCCAGCCTCTCTTCCCAGATGATCTTCCTTAATATGAGATCTGTCCATCAGGCATGGCATCTTACTCATTAGTGCCTTTGCCGTAGTCTAGCTGAGGACCTGATACATAGTAGGCTTCCAATAACTGGTCCCTGAGTGAAAGAATGGATCTTTGTCTTCAATCAGGCAATGGCAAAGTGTGGAACATTCTGGTCTGATGCAACCCCTTGAAAACTTGGTTTAAGTTAGAGTAAAAGTGACCAACCCAGAAAATTTGAGAATGGAAAATCTATTTTATCCTGGGCTTTACAGAGAAAGGAAATACTGGAGGTCAGAAGCCATGGTTTTCAATGTTCACATTAGCAAAGTATCAAAATGACCTTTTTTTTTTGAAATGAGGTTTCATTTTTATGCTAATGTTTTCAGTGAGGTCCCTGTTTTTGTCAGAAATTTCAACCTTTGCCGGGTAATTGCACAACCCCTGGGTTTGCTTGGCCTGCATAGTCTTGGCACGACTGACTTTTTTGGTACATGCTGTAGGCAAGATTTTTATGAGGCTTGATTCTTGTCTTGACTTTATTTGATCAGGTATATCTGTAATTCTACACATACATTAAAGCAGACAGCACCTCTTAGCACCACAGAAGAATGATAACAAAATATTTATCATATATATATCTACAGGAATGCAAAAAGTCTTTCCAGAAATCATGCTTCAGCACGTTGTGTGATTTAAGTACACAGTTTCAAGGCGCTGGGTTCTCTCCTTGAGAATCACTTGCAATTTCAAAGAGTTTGGATAAATTAGATTCAGCATGCCAAAACAAAACAAAATTGAAGAGCTTCATCAAAATTCTTCACCAGAATTCTCTTTCCTGGTCTTTGGATCTATAAAAGTGTGCATTTTTGAGCAACTTCTCTTCAGAATACCTCTTCTAGAACTGAACACAGTGGCAGAGCTGAGGTTAAAGAAAGACTCCTTTTTTTCACCTTTTGGATTAAAAAAGATGAAAAGGTTTGTTAACACATTGAGTTGGCAAGGGTATATAGAAACAGGCACTCTTGTACCATGTTACTGGGAGTGAAAATTGGTACAATCTCTTTGGAAGGCCATTTAGTTAATATCTATCACAATTTTAAATACATGTACATTTGGCTCAGCAATTCCATATCTAAGAATTTACCCCCATAGAGATGCTTACATATATTCATTGCAGAATTGTTTAGAGCAGCAAAATAATTTTAAAAAGAAATAAATATTTATCAAAGTGAGATTGGGTAAATAATTTATGGTACAACCATACAAGCGAATACTATTCCGCTACCATATATATACATAGCTGAATATATATATATATATAGCTGAATATATATATATGTAGATATATATATACACACACACACATACATGCAGTATATATGTGTGTACCACATATATACATAGCTGAATATATATATATATATATAGCTGAATATATATATACGTAGATATATATATACACACACACACATACATGCAGTATATATGTGTGTGTGTGTGTGTGTGTGTGTCCCAAGACCAGTGGTTTTCAATAGGAAGAACAGCTGATAATATCTGGAGACAACTGGACAGGGCATCTAGGGGGTAAAAGCCAGAGATGCTGCTAAACATCCTACAGTACACAGAACAGCTCCTCCTCTCCAACAACATATAACTATCTAGCACAAAATGTCAATAGTGCTGAAGATGAGAAACATTTCTCCTAGACAATCTGGAAGTTTCCATAAGTAACAATAGTAGCTGTCTCTGAGAAGGGAAACTGGAAGACTGGATGTAACACTTTGTCCTGAAGGAAATTGTATAGATGTGTATATTCTACACTTAATGTACTCCATATGAAGCAGTTTGAAAATGTTCATTCCCAGGCTCTCTCAGGCAGGGTATCAGAAGGTAACAGGCTCTGTGGGAGCCATTTCTCTGCCTTCTCTTACCTCAGATCTTGTCTTTGCTCTGAGCAAATGACAAATACCATGAGTGAGCTTGAGGATGAGAAAAAGTACTTTGTATTCACAAGTTCCTGGGCCATTTCTGTTCACCCAGGGACAAAAATATCACTGAAGTGTTGACTCTAAAAGTAAAGTGTAACTTTCTTTTTGCTTGCCTCTGCTCATGTTGACTCTAGAACTTGGTGTAGAAAGGCAAAGGCTCTTTTCGTTCCCCATATGTATCAATAAAATAAGTAAACTCAGGGATATACCTCTCTAATAGGCTGAAAGTGCAGTTTTTATATTTCAAATAATAAATTACCCCTTAAAATCTTTTAAACACCGTTTTGAGTTTAGCAAATAAAAATTTACCCACAAAAGTTTGCCAAAGCAGGATGTTCACTGAAGCATTGTTTATAAATCTGAATCTGAAAATAAGAAAAGTATCCAGGAGAAAGATGTTATATAAACTATATCTGAGTCATTCTACAGAATATTCTGCTACTGTTAAAAAATGAGATAAAGCCACACATGTTGATATGGTATGATCTCTAAGATACATCACTTGAAAAAAGCAAGTTATAGAACAGTGTATATGATAGGCTTCTTTCTGTATAAATTACAAAAAAAAGAATATACTTAAAATTCCATCTTGGCATATGCATGTTTTGCTTTCTGGAAAGAATAATATGAAACTCTTACCAGTAGCTTCTTTGGTGAAAGGGACTGAGGGCAGGGGTTAGGGAGAGTTACAGGCAATTCTCTTGGTATCTTATACACTCACATGCTTTCTAAATGTTCTAACCATGTATGTGTGCATGCATTATTTAAAAATTTTTTTCAACAGAGGTTATCTGGTTGGCAAAAGCATGGACCTTCTAAAATTTTTTTCAGTATTCCTTTTTGTTTATAAAAATGCACACGACACATATTATGAAAGGAAATTTAGAAAACATCAGAATGTAAAAGAGGCAAGGGATGGTCAAATTAAATAGACAATTTAAAACTGTTCTTTAACATTACATAGAGCCAAATCAATGTACAGTAAAAGGGCATATATATGAGCCTTCAGATATGAGCAATGCCATTGAACAAATTTGAATACAACATCTTGTTGTTGTTCTTGCTGTTATGGTTACTATTATCCCTTGATCTATTAGTATTTTTGAGTGTCTACTCTAAGCAAAAAGCATTGTGATTAAGTCTTCGAAAGAGATAAAGATGGGTCAGATGTGAACACAGACCCCTTGAGTCACCTGCCAGCTAAAGTGATAAATTTACACTACATTATGTCTGCAAGCTAGCTAGCCAGGGTTAGGGACTCAGGCAGCTTCCTAGTAAGGATCAGGCCCATGAACTAGGCCAGTCTGGTTTGAGGACTAGTTGCCACATCTCCCTCAGATGGACCAGGACCTGAAATAGCCACCACTACACTGAGTCCTAGAGTTGACAACAGAGGCTGATTTAAAATAAAATGCTCTGGGCTTCCCTGGTGGCGCAGTGGTTGCGCGTCCGCCTGCCGATGCAGGGGAACCGGGTTCGCGCCCCGGTTTGGGAGGATCCCACATG
>NC_041224.1:76001006-76051259 GCF_002837175.3 Physeter macrocephalus
TGCTCCGCAACGGGAGAGGCCACAACAGTGTGAGGCCTGCGTACCACAAAAAAATAAAAAAAAAATAAAAAAAAAAAAATAATAAAATAAAATAAAATAAAATGCTCATGATTAAAATGCACACAAGCAGGCCCACATTTCCCAAGCTATGTAATCCAGTGTCTAAATATATCATTTGTTTAATTCCTTCTGATAGCAGATAATGTAAATCTTAGCCAACTGGCAGCAAAATGGGTTATTTCTCATTTTGAATTGTATCCAGTTCAGGAATCCCCCTCCTTCTCCCTGAGATTCACCTATATTGGGGTGGGGAAGAGGGGCACTGGTTCATGGCCATTCTCTGTAACCAGTTGGCATCCCCCAAAGATTTGCATTACACTCTGGTTGGTGTCTTCTGAGGTGGGGATGCAGTGTCCCTCTCCCAGCTGTGAGGCTCCTCCAGGTGACCTATTGGTCATAAAATGCATGTAAAACCTTATAGGACAGAGATCCATGAATCAGATTATCTAGATTTTCATCCTTGTTTTGTGGTTCTCAATTCTGGCTGCATAATGGAATCAACTGGGAAGCTTTAAAAAATGTATGGGCCCCACTTTTCCTCCCAGATCTTCTGATTTAATTGGCCTGGGGTGCAGCCTGGATATTGAAGATTTTAGAAGTCTTTAGGTGATTTGAATGTGCAGCCCTGGTTGAGAACCACTGCCCTAGCTCTTCCAGGAAATCCACTCAGTTCATTGAGGTTTCAGTTGGAAATGGGCCCCCATGTGGTCCTCTGATCCATTAGTCCCCACCCTTTCTTCTTGCTCTAATATGACCTGTTATTGTACTCGTTAGAGCAGGCACAGTTTTAGTAACAAATATACCCAAATGTGTACTGGCTCAACATAAGTGAAATTTTCTTGCCCAGATAACAATCCAGGTAGCAGGGTAAGGTGTCTATGTGTGTGGCTGGGGGATGTCCTGCTTTCTACAGGTCTCAGGCACATGAGCTGACTATGATTCTGCCATCTGCAACAATAGCTAAAGTTCGCCTAGAGGTCACCAAAACAGTCAGCTGAATGGGGACAAGAACATGGAAATGCACAGGAGGAAGGTTTTAATGGGTAGGCTAAGAAGTGGCCCTCAGATTTTCTCTTCTCATTCCATTGGCAGAAATTAGTCATATGGTAACATCTAACTGCAGAGGCAAAACAGTCAGCTGAATGGGGACAAGAACATGGAAATGCACAGGAGGAAGGTTTTAATGGGTAGGCTAAGAAGTGGCCCTCAGATTTTCTCTTCTCATTCCATTGGCAGAAATTAGTCATATGGTAACATCTAACTGCAGAGGGATCTGGGAAATGTAGTCCGACCATGTTCCCAAGAAGAAGAGGAAAACGGATTTTGATGAACCACTGTAGTCTCTACTACATCACTATAGCTGCTTCCTGCAAACAAATAGCTTCAATTCTCTAGCCCTTCTCTGCATTCTTTACAATTAGCTGGCAACACCCTAACTTATGATTGTCATCACCTGCCATTTTTTTTTACACTTATGTTCACACAACCTGTACATAAATGTTTATAACAGATTTATTTATTTATTTATCTTTTTGGCTGCACCACATGGCTTGCAGGATCCTAGTTTCCTGACCAGGGATCGAACCTGTGCCCTCAGCAGTGAAAACGTGGAGGCCTAACTACTGGACTGCCAGGGAAGTCTCATCACCTGACTTTTTGCTCACCGCACCTAAGCAGTTGAACATGGCTAGACACAACTTGATATTTAGTTCATGATTTTTAAACCTCAAGTGGGCACCCAACACTTGTGGCAATCTGACTACATTTCCTTGGTAAGCTTGCTCTCCTACTGCCCAGGTGACTGCTTTATACCTCAACCTCTTCTCAATCTTAATATGTTGAAAACTGGACTTGATTGACCCCTCAACACAACCTGACCCAGGCTTCCCCATCTTGGGAAACATCACCATCCAGCAAGTGGCTCAACCCAAACAAGTGACCATCATTCTGACTCCTCCTTTTTTCTCCCCCTCCTCCAACCCATCATCAAATCTCAT
The DNA here is from genome assembly GCF_002837175.3 of Physeter macrocephalus. Classification (NCBI taxonomy): domain Eukaryota; kingdom Metazoa; phylum Chordata; class Mammalia; order Artiodactyla; family Physeteridae; genus Physeter; species Physeter macrocephalus. The sequence goes on from NC_041224.1 coordinate 76,003,064, forward strand.
CAGCTTTGCCTCTAAAACATATCCTAATTCTACACTCTTCCATCTCTCCAGGCATCTGGAAAGTTATCTACCAGCTCTTGCCTCTCTTACAGCCTATTCTTCCTAGGCAGGAATGGGACATTCCTCAAACCTGAGCGCTATCATGTCACTCCCCTGCCTAATCCCCTGATGTGGCTTTCATTGCACCTTGTAAAAACTCAGCCTGGTTACCATTGCTTACATGGTACCCACTGCATAACTCCTCTTTCTCCAACCCCATCCAACATCACTATTACCCCTGTCCTCAAGCCCTCAAGTCTCTTTCCTTCTGCAAAATCTTCACACTTGCTGTTCTCTTTGCCTAGAATGCTTTTCTCCTTCTGTTTAGGGCTGACTCCTAAACATCCTTTAGGTCTCAGTTTAAACCCCAGTGGACAGGACTAACCTCACTACACTTCTAAGCAGGTCCCCATTATCCTCTATCATTGCACTCTGTTTCCCTCACAGCGCTCATTACTATTTATAATTAATTGTGTGTGTTTATTTGTTTATTGTTCCAACCTATAAGATTCTTAGCTACACGAGGGTAGGGCTATGTCTGCTTTGTTACTGCCTGTTGCAGATGCCTGATGCATTCTGTCTACACTGGTTAAATGCAATATAGATCAATGAATGCAAGGCAATAGATCAATGCTTCTTAACATTTATTGATTTATTATTGATTTATTATTACTATTATTTTAGGTCAAGGAAACTTTAAGAAACTGATGAAAGCTTTGGGCCTTTCCCCCTGAAAAAATGCACACATAGCATTGTGTTAAGTTTCGGTTAATTCCTGGGCCTTCAGAAGCCTACCCACTCAGAAATTTGATTAATAATTCTAGAACTAAATGGCACTTTTAGCTCTAAAATTCTTATAGTAACACATTTTATTATATCAACTATTCTGTTACCAATAAAAGTACCAACAAAGGAAACAGTAAAGCCTTAACACGAAGACATCCAGGAAAGTTAAGTTTTTATGGGATAGTGAGAAGCAGCGGGAAATGCCTAGAATCCTAGGGTAGCTAAGAACCAACACCACGCCCCCGCCCCAGGCAGCCTGATAGATGGCACAGCTGAGAAGGTGCGGGGAGGGAGAGCCCACCTGCCAGGTCATGAATGTGAACTGCAGAGGGATCTGGGAAATGTAGTCCGACCATGTTCCCAAGAAGAAGAGGAAAACGGATTTTGATGAACCACTGTAGTCTCTACTACATCACTATAGCTGCTTCCTGCAAACAAATAGCTTCAATTCTCTAGCCCTTCTCTGCATTCTTTACAATTAGCTGGCAACACCCTAACTTATGATTGTCATCACCTGCCATTTTTTTTTACACTTATGTTCACACAACCTGTACATAAATGTTTATAACAGATTTATTTATTTATTTATCTTTTTGGCTGCACCACATGGCTTGCAGGATCCTAGTTTCCTGACCAGGGATCGAACCTGTGCCCTCAGCAGTGAAAACGTGGAGGCCTAACTACTGGACTGCCAGGGAAGTCTCATCACCTGACTTTTTGCTCACCGCACCTAAGCAGTTGAACATGGCTAGACACAACTTGATATTTAGTTCATGATTTTTAAACCTCAAGTGGGCACCCAACACTTGTGGCAATCTGACTACATTTCCTTGGTAAGCTTGCTCTCCTACTGCCCAGGTGACTGCTTTATACCTCAACCTCTTCTCAATCTTAATATGTTGAAAACTGGACTTGATTGACCCCTCAACACAACCTGACCCAGGCTTCCCCATCTTGGGAAACATCACCATCCAGCAAGTGGCTCAACCCAAACAAGTGACCATCATTCTGACTCCTCCTTTTTTCTCCCCCTCCTCCAACCCATCATCAAATCTCATCAGCTTTGCCTCTAAAACATATCCTAATTCTACACTCTTCCATCTCTCCAGGCATCTGGAAAGTTATCTACCAGCTCTTGCCTCTCTTACAGCCTATTCTTCCTAGGCAGGAATGGGACATTCCTCAAACCTGAGCGCTATCATGTCACTCCCCTGCCTAATCCCCTGATGTGGCTTTCATTGCACCTTGTAAAAACTCAGCCTGGTTACCATTGCTTACATGGTACCCACTGCATAACTCCTCTTTCTCCAACCCCATCCAACATCACTATTACCCCTGTCCTCAAGCCCTCAAGTCTCTTTCCTTCTGCAAAATCTTCACACTTGCTGTTCTCTTTGCCTAGAATGCTTTTCTCCTTTCTGTTTAGGGCTGACTCCTAAACATCCTTTAGGTCTCAGTTTAAACCCCAGTGGACAGGACTAACCTCACTACACTTCTAAGCAGGTCCCCATTATCCTCTATCATTGCACTCTGTTTCCCTCACAGCGCTCATTACTATTTATAATTAATTGTGTGTGTTTATTTGTTTATTGTTCCAACCTATAAGATTCTTAGCTACACGAGGGTAGGGCTATGTCTGCTTTGTTACTGCCTGTTGCAGATGCCTGATGCATTCTGTCTACACTGGTTAAATGCAATATAGATCAATGAATGCAAGGCAATAGATCAATGCTTCTTAACATTTATTGATTTATTATTGATTTATTATTACTATTATTTTAGGTCAAGGAAACTTTAAGAAACTGATGAAAGCTTTGGGCCTTTCCCCCTGAAAAAATGCACACATAGCATTGTGTTAAGTTTCGGTTAATTCCTGGGCCTTCAGAAGCCTACCCACTCAGAAATTTGATTAATAATTCTAGAACTAAATGGCACTTTTAGCTCTAAAATTCTTATAGTAACACATTTTATTATATCAACTATTCTGTTACCAATAAAAGTACCAACAAAGGAAACAGTAAAGCCTTAACACGAAGACATCCAGGAAAGTTAAGTTTTTATGGGATAGTGAGAAGCAGCGGGAAATGCCTAGAATCCTAGGGTAGCTAAGAACCAACACCACGCCCCCGCCCCAGGCAGCCTGATAGATGGCACAGCTGAGAAGGTGCGGGGAGGGAGAGCCCACCTGCCAGGTCATGAATGTGAGTGTTCTGCAGGGCCCTCCAGAGATGTTGGGGCACCCATATTTCATCTTCTTGGTAGCTGTGACCGACAGGGGGTGGTGGATAGTAGAACAAGTTCATCAAGGGACTCCTCCAAAGTGGAGTTGTGAGAGCTCTGATGGTATGTCTTCCCTTGTCTGAATTCCTTCAGCATGTCCGCATTCCTGTGTGCTCGAAGTTCCTGTTCCCGTTTTTGCCCATCTCCTGGACAGCAGGGTCCATGTCATCCCCACAGCAACTACTGCAGGGTTTGCCCACAGAGCTCCCTAGAAATGCTTGTCTAGGGATGGATAATAAAATCTTTATATAATATAATGATAATATAATGGATAATATAATTCCATAATGAATGGATGCTGTGCTGCTGCCAGGGCATTCACAAACCCCAGGGGAGCCTCTAGAGGGGCTGGGGGTAGGGGTGGCATGCAAGGAGCCCCTCCAGGGAGGTGGGAATCCACATTATAGAGGAAACTTTAGGACCAGGACAGCTCATCATGTCTGATGTCAGGTGACGTGTGACAGCCAAGTCCTCAGCCCAACAGGTGCTGGGACACCTGTCAGCATAGCTGCTACAAATTCCTCGGTAGGTCACAATAAGAGCCCAGGGTCAGCTATCTGAAGGGTATGAGGGGTTTGGGTAACCAGAGGGGCCTCACCTGCAGGTCACAGCTGTCCCTGGCCTCAGGCAGGCAGGCCAGTAGCCACTAGCAGGTGCCTCCATAACTGCTATAACCCAGAAGCTGATACCTTGATTCAGCTGTTGGACATTCTGTGAAGCATGTGTTGTGGGCCGCTGTGGTCGATGATGCTAGTACTTAAAGTTCTGAGACCAGCTTAGATGGGCTGTGGTCCCAGTAATTATTTATACAGAAGGCAGTTTCTGTGCAAGGCAGAAACTATCCTGAATGTAAACAGTGCCCCCGATCTCACCAAATCTCCTATCAATGGACATTTTCTTGTTTCAAGAGTTCCTTTTCTTTGCTCATTAAAGACATTTTGAGAAAGCTCATCATCAGGACTGTGTATTATTTCAACTTTCAATGAATAGTTTAAATATTTAATTGGGACTCTATATTGTTTTTGTTTTTGTTTGTTTGTTTGTGGTACGCGGGCCTCTCACTGTTGTGGCCTCTCCCTTTGCGGAGCACAGGCTCTGGACGCGCAGGCTCAGCGGCCATGGCTCATGGGCCCAGCCGCTCCGCGGCATGTGGGATCTTCCCGGACCAGGGCACAAACCTGTGTCCCCTGAATCGGCAGGCGGACTCTCAACCACTGCGCCACCAGGGAAGCCCTATATTGTTTAATAAATGCATTTACAGTCAAAGTGGGGATGGCATCTGCTAACTTCAGGAGAGTAAAACCCTCTGAGATTTGAAGAAAAAGGGGAGGAAAGAGTAATTGAGGGGAGGGACTCTTAGCTCTTCCTGTTTATTTTTAAAAGAAACACCCACAAAGATCTGAAGCAAATATAGCCAAATACCAACATCTGTTAAACCTAGGTGATGGAGGCTCCGTGGACGTATGTAATATTATTTTCTCTACTTTTTTGTACCTTTGAAATGTTTATAATCAGAATGAACATTTTTTAAAGATGGGATGTAGAAAGGAAATAGACTTTATAAAACTTAGGTGTGTATGGGATTTCTTAAAGTTCTGCATATGATTATTTTGCTTAGAGATGAGAAAAGGGAGATAAATGTCATGTTTGGATATGGAAGGCATAATAATAATTAGAGCAAAACCTACATATGGGCTTAGTATGTGCCAGGCACAGTTCTAAACACGTTACGCATTAACTCATTTAGTCAGACACCAGCACAAACCTCCATCCGGGGTTGTGATCACTTGACGAAATAATGGTTTTATTGCTGGGGTTTCCAACTCCGACTCACTAAGTGAAATTAAGCAGGGAAGTATCAAGCCAGAAAAGATCAGACATCTGTTTCTCAGTGCATGGGTTTCAGGAGTAAGGCAGCCAGGGAGAAATAACCTTCTACCTCTGATGTAGCATCCTGGTGGGAGACGGACCTGTGAAAAACTGGCCCCACTTCTGGAAGAGACAAGGGACCAGACACTGTAAAGGGACAGACCTGTTGGGATGGCTGCCTCCCAGTCATGCTCCATTCCCTTAAAGGTAACCAATATCTTTTTTTTTTTAATTGAAGTATAGTTGATTTACAATATTGTGTTACTTCAGGTATACAGCAAAGGTATTCAGTTATATATATATATATATATTTCAGAGTATTTTCCATTATAGGTTATTACAAGGTATTTTTCCCTGTGTTATACAGTAAATCCTTCTTGCTTAACTATTTTACATATAGTAGTGTGTATCTGTTAATCCCATAATCTTCCCAAACTTCTAATTAATCTCTACCCCACCTTCCTCCTTTGGTAACCGTAAGTTTATTTTCTATACCTGTAAGTCTATTTCTGTTTTGATTTTAGATTTTTTTAGATTTTTTTTTAGATTCCACATATAAGCGATATCATATATTTTTAGATTCCACATATAAGCGATATCATATATTTGTCTTTCTCTGTTGACTGACCTCACTTAATACGATATTGTCTAGGTCTATCCATGTTGCTGCAAATGGCAATATTTCATTCTGTTTATAGCTGAGTAATATTCCATTGTATGTGTGTGTATATATATGTATATATATATATATATACATATGTATATACCCATTGATTATTTTGCTTGTTTGTGACACTTAAGTAAACGGAATCACTTGGAGTGCATTCTTATGTCTTGCTTGTTTTACTAAACATTTACTTAGTGAGATTTATTCTGCAATTGCCTGTTACCAGTAATTCATTCATTTTCATTGCTGCAGAATTTTTCATTGTATGAATATGCTGTAATTTATCAACTCGTGATACTACTGATGGACCTGTGTGGAGCTTCCATTTGAGGCTCTATGACCTCTGCTGTGCTGAACACTCTTGTGTATGTCTTTTGGTGTAAATATATATGCATTTCTGTTGAATAGACCCCTAAATGTTCAGCTTCTGAAGACACTTCAAATGGTTTTCCAAAGTGGTTGTACCAATTTGTACTCTCTCCAGCAGTGTGTGAGAGTTCAAGTTGTGCTGTAATATCATCAAAGCTAAAATTTGTCTGTTTTTTTAAAATGAATACCTAATCTAAGTGTTCATACTTAGCATTTTTCTTTTTTCTTTTTTTTTTTTTTTGTGGTATGCGGGCCTCCCTCTTCTGCGGCCTCTCCCGCTGCGGAGCACAGGCTCCGTTAATTGAAGTATAGTTGATTTACAATATTGTGTTACTTCAGGTATACAGCAAAGGTATTCAGTTATATATATATATATATATATTTCAGAGTATTTTCCATTATAGGTTATTACAAGGTATTTTTCCCTGTGTTATACAGTAAATCCTTCTTGCTTAACTATTTTACATATAGTAGTGTGTATCTGTTAATCCCATAATCTTCCCAAACTTCTAATTAATCTCTACCCCACCTTCCTCCTTTGGTAACCGTAAGTTTATTTTCTATACCTGTAAGTCTATTTCTGTTTTGATTTTAGATTTTTTTAGATTTTTTTTTAGATTCCACATATAAGCGATATCATATATTTTTAGATTCCACATATAAGCGATATCATATATTTGTCTTTCTCTGTTGACTGACCTCACTTAATACGATATTGTCTAGGTCTATCCATGTTGCTGCAAATGGCAATATTTCATTCTGTTTATAGCTGAGTAATATTCCATTGTATGTGTGTGTATATATATGTATATATATATATATATACATATGTATATACCCATTGATTATTTTGCTTGTTTGTGACACTTAAGTAAACGGAATCACTTGGAGTGCATTCTTATGTCTTGCTTGTTTTACTAAACATTTACTTAGTGAGATTTATTCTGCAATTGCCTGTTACCAGTAATTCATTCATTTTCATTGCTGCAGAATTTTTCATTGTATGAATATGCTGTAATTTATCAACTCGTGATACTACTGATGGACCTGTGTGGAGCTTCCATTTGAGGCTCTATGACCTCTGCTGTGCTGAACACTCTTGTGTATGTCTTTTGGTGTAAATATATATGCATTTCTGTTGAATAGACCCCTAAATGTTCAGCTTCTGAAGACACTTCAAATGGTTTTCCAAAGTGGTTGTACCAATTTGTACTCTCTCCAGCAGTGTGTGAGAGTTCAAGTTGTGCTGTAATATCATCAAAGCTAAAATTTGTCTGTTTTTTTAAAATGAATACCTAATCTAAGTGTTCATACTTAGCATTTTTCTTTTTTCTTTTTTTTTTTTTGTGGTATGCGGGCCTCCCTCTGCTGCGGCCTCTCCCGCTGCGGAGCACAGGCTCCGGACGCGCAGGCTCAGCGGCCATGGCCCACAGGCCCAGCCGCTCCGCGGCATGTGGGACCCTCCCAGACCAGGGCGCGAACCCGGTTTCTCTGCATCGGCAGGCGGACGCGCAACCTCTGCGCCACAAGGGAAGCCCTAGCATTCTTCTAGGAAAGAGATATCTGGTGGGGCAAGGGCTTCCTCCTACATTGTTTTTCCCTTTTCAAGAAGTTTCTTGTTTATTCACATGGACTTTCTATTCTAGGTGAATTTTAGAACTATTTTATTGAGTTCCAGAAAAATGTTAGTAATTGCTAGATTAAGGTTATGCACATTTTAAAATTTTGATAGATATTGCTAAATTGCTCACAAAAAGTCTGGGTCAGTATATAGTCCTACCAACAGTGGAAAAGAGTAACCATTTCCCCTCACCTTCACCAACCCTGGATATTAACAAATTCTAAAATTTTACCCCCAAAGCGTATCTTATTGCATTTAAATTTGTGGTGTTTTGAGACAGATTGAGTACTTTTTACCTGTGTATTGGCCATTTGTATTTCTCCTTCTATGCTTTGTGTGTTTGTATTCTAAGCTAGTATGTCTACTGTTTTATCTCTTTTTATTTCTCTCTGTAAGAGTTTTTTCTATTTTTAAAATCTGCATTGTCCAATATGAGTCACCACTGGCCATATTTGTCTATTTAAATTCAAAGTAATTTAATTAAGTAAAACTAAGGCTTCAGTTCATCAAACTGGTCACATCTCAAGTATGCAACAGCTACATGTGGCCAGTGGCTGTCCTTTTGGGTAACACAGAGCATGAACAGTTCCCTCATTGCAGGAAGTTCTAGTGGACAGTGTTGGTTTAGACAGTAATCCTTTTTCTGTATTTGTGTTGAAATATTTTCCCTCAGGCCACCCTTATATTTTTTTATTTTTGAACACTTTCTTTTGTAGTACAGAAAGAATACATTTTTATGTGGCCAAATTATTTATAATATTTATATGGATCTTGTTTAAGAAAACCTTCAGAAGTTATAAACATTTTCTACATATTTTCTTCTAATTATTTATTTGTGTTGTTCTTTAATTTATCTAAAATTAATTTTATAGTGCAAAATAGGAGCTCAATTCAATTTTTCACAATGGATTGCCAATCTTTCTCATACCATGTATTGTGCTTGAAAGGAGAAAAACCAGAAATATTGGTGAACAGTACTAATAACTACCACATACCTTTAATCGAGGTAATGAAAATTTCCTTCTGTTTTAGTTTGCTAAGCAGTTTTGGCAGGAATAAACATTAAATTTTGTCAACTGCTTTTTCTGTGCTTCTCAAGAGGATCATTTTTTACTCCCTAATTAGGACAAATCCTACCCTTAGTTGGGGGTAATGTATTATTTTTAATTCATTAATGGATTTGATGTGCTAATATTTTATTTAGAATTTTTGTATGTATTCAGAAACAAGTTTGGCGTTTTTCTTGTTGATACATAGTATTCCTTTGCATGGAGGTATTATACTTTGTTTAGCCAGCTCCCTATTAATGGATATTTGCATTTTCCAATATTGTTCTAATTACCAACAATGCTACGATGCTGCTGCAACCCTGTACCTATGTCATTTTGCACCTGGGCAACTATATCTATAAGATAAATTCCCAAACAGGATATTGTCGACTCAAAAAGTAGGTTTGTTAGATATTGCCAAATTGACCTCGATAAAGATTTTTACCAATTTACACCCCGACTGGAAATGTATGAGTGGCTGTTTTCCCAACAGTGTCCTTGAACTGTAAACTCCATCTCCTTCACTCAGCAAGGCTGCCTGGCTCTGCCTGTGTCTTTCCACTGCACCAGTGGTCCAGAAATTGTCTCCAGGCAGAGAATGGGGCAATTGTATGGCTCACCTCATTTATTTCCCTTCTCTGAGGGATCACAGTCCTCCCGTGCTGCCTGTTGTCCAATGTCTGAAAGCAGTTGTTTAAAATATTTTGTTGTTTTCTAGCTGTTTGTGGTGGGAGATTAAATCTGTTCTTGCTACTCCATCATGGACCAGAAGCAAAAGTCCTGCTTTTACTTTTACTTTTCAACCTTTCTGTGTATAGCATAGAGTTGGGTTTGGTTTTGTAATTCAATCTGAAAATCTCTTACATGGGCAACCTAAGCTACTCTACATTGATTGACATGCCAAACATGTTTGATCTCAGTTCCGTCATTATTTTATGTTATGCTTACTTTTTATATTCAAGTCATTCCTATTCATCTTTTGTTTTCTTTATCTTTAGGTAGGGCTCTTCTTCAATTTAGGCAGGCTTACGCTTTTGGTTATTATCTTCACCGATTCTGAAATTCATCTCTCACCTCTTTTTTTCCATTTTCTACTATAAAAAATGGTAATGCATTATTTTGTTTATTGCATATAGATATAGATCTTAGGATAACTGCTATTATTATATTTATTTTACAGATGATGAAATAAAGCTCAAAGAGTTTCAGTGCCCAAGATTGCAAACCAGGAGGGTGCAGAAACAGAATTTGAATCCAAGATCACCTCACTCTGAAGTCCACACTCATTTTATTCTACTCTGCACAATACTAACTATATTATATCCCACATCACACTATACTATAGCATACTATACTATGCAGCCTCCTTACTTTCTAGGGGGTGAATTTGCAATTCTGGAAAATATACATACTATAAAGTTTCATAATTGTTATTAAATAACCATTATTGAGTTTAAAGACCGGTATATTATTAGTTAAGTCGTTAAGTTGCTGGTAATGACTATTCTTATTTTTAATTTCCAAATGATAACCCAAAATAATTTTGCATGGGAAAGAGCTTTTTTGCCCCTCAGATTTTAAACTTTCCTACAGGGAATAGATTGAAAGAAGGTAGGTAGTTCTCTAACTCAAGATCTAAGGCAGGGACAAATTTCCTATTTAGTAATTCAGGAACTCATATACATTTCTTCCCGTTCAAGGGACAGAGAGGCCAGAACCCTTTCAGCTCTTGTCTGAAGATGAGCACAGACAGATGAGTATGGACATGGGGAGGTCATGAGGCAGTAGGATACCAAGACAAAAATACAGGGTTCCGTTCCCGAGTCTGTGGCTCATGAGCTGGGGAGCCTTGGGCAAATAACTCACTTACCCTCTTGGGATTTCAGTTTTCTCATTTTTAGAAAGAGTGTGTTGGACTAGATATCTTATATAAGGTCTCCTTTAGGGCAAAAATAATTTAATTTTATACTTTAAAAAATGGGGACTGTGTGAGTTATACTGTTATAGTTAAAAAAAAAACACAGCTTACAAAAGCACTATATACACTAGCTATCTAAAGGAAAGGCAACACATTTAAAAAAATCAAATCTATATATCTGGGTGGTAGAATTTTCTTCTGAATGTTTTTCTGCCTTTTTCAACTTCTGTACAATGAATATGAATTATTTTTGTAATCTGAAAAAAATATATTTTGTTTTTTGGCACATTGAAAACTGCAAGAGAACTAAAAATAGAATAAAACAACCCAAATTTTAATGTAACCAGGATACCAGACAGAAGGCCCAACATCCCACATATTACGAAACTTTTTAAGGTGTCAGGGGGTCAGGATCTCATCCGACAGATGGACTCACCAGTAACCCAGTCCCTCTCAGCAGCATCTGGGGACAGTGTTTCCATAATGACTCAGAAGGACTGTGCCAGCCAGCCCCAGATCACGGCCTTTTCCATTTCCAGCTCCAGAGTTGTGACGGCCTGACACTGTGGTTCTCATGGAATTCTGAAACAAGCCTGGCTTCATCATAATGACTGCCTATTCAAGGCAGAAATGGGAAGGAGGATATGACTAATGATATTTGGAGGCAGTATGGGAACAAAACCAAAAATTACAGTGACTCTCTGGTTGGGACACACTGGATAGGAACAGAACTGTGTATTCACAAATCCAGGAGTTTGTGGCCTGGCCAAAGGACCAGAAGCAAAAATAAACAGCAGACCTGCCCAATTTGTCAGTTATGAGGGATGAAGGCTTGAGACTGAGGATGGGAGTTGGCAAGAAGTCATTTGACAGGTGGGCTCCTCAGCGTTCGGGGCAAAATTCCCCGGTCTGGGAATCATTGAGAGAAGACTCATTTGGGCATGAAGGACACTCTCAGTTGTCTTGTGAGCAACATATTCCCCCGCTCTGCCCCAAAACTATCCCCATGGCATCTCACCATGATCACGGTAGATTCAAACAAAATCATTGCCATTTCATAAGGTCATCCCATTGTGTATAATCCACAACTTCCAGGCCCTCTTGTTTCCATTTATTAAAACAAGGTTCTTACCCTGGAACTGTAGACCCTAAGGGGTCTATGGATAGAATTCAGGGGTCCTCAACTTAGACGAGAGAACAATGTTCATTTTCACTAGCCTCAGACTGAAATTTAGTATTTCCTTCCAAATGCATGTTGGCAACAAACCACAGCTATATTAACAATGCTTGACATTGTCCCCAAGAGAAAGTATGGAAATATTCAAATCACATTACAATTGTTGCACATGTCTCAGAATATTTTTTATGCTCGTTACTGCTTGAAAATTGCAGAAGGTAAGAGAATTTCTTCTCAGTAGGCCTGTATCACAAGAAAGTTTAAAGAAAGTTCTTCATGAAAAAGGAAAGTGACACCAGATGGACATGTGCATCTACGCAAACTAAGGAAGAGTGTGGAAGTGGTAACTATGTGGGCAAATAAAAAAGTCTTTGCACTGCAGACCAGCCATGCATCTGTTTGTCCCCTGTAGTAGATTGGATGGGCTCACGGCTACCTATGGTAGATTGCTAGGCACCACCAGAAGGGCGGTCAGGAGCCAACCTTGGGTTCTGAGGGTTTACCTCAAAGTCTGAGAAGGTGCAGTGCTTCAGTTGTAGATGTAAGTAGAAAGCTACAGACCATTCACACTGGAAGATCTGCTGTGTGCACCTGACTTCCCCAAGGATGCTTCAATCTACAGTGCCAACGGGAAGTAATGAGAGTGTTTGTAGCCATCACGTTGCCATGTGGAGCAATAGGAGTGGGCTGTAGGGACAGTGTGAGATAGGTTCCACTGCGCCTGACCCTGTGGTAGGTGACTCATATGCCTCCTTCTATTTACTCTTCACACACAGTGTTCTTCCCATTTTGCAGATGAAGAAACTCAAAGATAAAATAACTACTGAAGAAAGCAAGATGCCAATCAGTGTATACAGTACACTACTTTTCATGTCAAAGAAGGGGAAATAAGAAAATATATAGGTGTGTATTCACACATATACATACGTGCTTATTTTTGCAAATAGAAACATAGAAGCTAATGAAAATGGTACTGGGATGGTGGGAGGGTGGGGAGACAAGAGTGTGGTAAAGAGAATGTAGATGGCAACATTTCTTTCTCTTCTTTAATAGCTTTGAATTTTGAGCTATATAAACGTTTCATATGTTCAAAATATAACATTTAATTGAAAAGAAATGGAAAAAAGCAAACATTAAAACTGAACATAAACTAATGAACACTATCAAATTGATAACATATTTATACATAGAAAATAATTATTTCAAGTAAATTAAACTCTCTGACAGCATCCTTGGAGGTGAGTTTATAATTTATGTCAGTAACTCTGGTGTTGTAAAAAGAAGGAAAGCAACAAAACAGTGTCATAATAATGAGCAGAATGGAAAGGCTCCTGAACAGAAGTCCTATTTCTGTTCTATCTGTTCCTTCAAGGACAAAGAGCTTCCTCTACAACTTTCAATTTCCTGTGTATAAAAAGAAATATGAGCTGCCATTTTGACAACCATTCCCTAAATAGGGTAAATATAATAACGTAGTGCCAATGAATATATTGAAAGGATAGTTCAATTAGTTTAAAGAGCTAATTGGCACAGTTTGGAGGAAGCTATAATAATGAGCTGCTGCTGTGGTTAGTACATAAGAAGTTGAGCTGTTTAATTTTTTTGCATTGAAAGTAGAGAATTCTCAGAGAAATCAGTAAAAGATGAGGGCCCAATTTCCATTTCTGGGTATTTGTAGTATGTGGGTCAAAATTTGTTGTAAAAACATCTGAGGGGCATGACTGTGCTAGATTGGTGGATAAAAGTATTAAAAGCAATTGAGAAAAGAAAACAGAAAACTTTATGTGGGAAAAAAATTTTTATATGCCAGATACTTGCCACAATCTCTGTAATATTTGGTGAATGAAGTCAATGAGGGTTGTGCTGTGTATTAAATAATGACTGTCAAGTACTCAGTCTTCACCACAGACAGTGCTCAGTTAAATGATACAGAGTTTACTTAGAGTTAACTCAAAATGACTACCAGTGTTTGAATTTTGGTTTTGGTATTTGCTATTGTCAGATATGAATATCTTAATTTCTAGAATTTTGAATCAAGCTAATTATTATAGCAAAAATAAATGTTTCTTATTTTTAAACTCTTTACAAATATTTGACTATTTAGAGTGAAATAAAAATAATGTACTGTGAGACTTATACCATATATAGAAGTAAAATATATGACAACCATAGAACAAAGTCATGAGGGTAGAAGTGAAACTATACTATTTTAAGATTCCTACACTATGGAAGTTGTGTAATATTATTTGAAATAAGTTTAAGATAATTTTTATACATGATGTATATATTTATTATAATTTATCAATTTAATGTATTATGGTTATTAATTTGCATATAAATTATCTTAATCTTATCTCAAATAATATTTTATATATATACATATATATAGTTGATCCTTTTATAATATGGGTTTGAACTCAGTAGGTCGACTTACACAAAAATTTTTTTCAATAAATGTATACTACAGTAGTACATAATCAGAAGTTGGTTGAATCCATGGATGTGGAACTGTTGGTAGGAAGGGCTGACTGTAAAGCTATATGCAAATTTTCAACTGCACAGAAGGCTGGTGTCCTAATGTCCTTGTTGTTCAAGGGTCAACTATATATATGTATATACTGTAAACTGCAACCACTGAAAATAATAAAACCAAGTGGTATAGTTCATAAGCTGATAGTGGAGATATTATGGGATCATAAAAATACTCAATCCAAAAGAAAGCAGGAAAAGAGGAGAAAAGTGGAGCAAACATCAAATGGAACAAATAGTAAAAATATAGCAAGATAGATTTAAATTAATTATATTGATAATTACATTAAACATGAATGATGTAAATCCTCCAATTAAAAGCTAGAGATCGTCAAATTAGGTAAGAAAGCAAGCTCCAAATACATACTGCCTACAAGAAAGCCTTTTTAAATATAAAGTCAAATATATGCTAGCAGATGAAAGGATGGGAAACAATACACCATGTGGGCAGAAAAGAGTTAATATAAAAGGCCTAAGACTACTGTCCTTGGACAGATTTTCTTGAAAAGTTGGCCTTTGGCTGGTGTCTGCGACCTTGGATTTTGATAGGTTACTATTATTTCCAGAATTGATAATAGTGGCTCAATGTGCCTAAATTGTTTGTACAAACAATGTGGTTTATGGTGAACAACTGTTTCTCTTCTGGGAGTCTAAAGAACTAATACAAATTCTTCCTTAAAATAAAGGTGGAAGGAACTTCTTGACTTACTTTATGCGGTCTACATTACCCTAACTACAGACCAATATCCCTCATGAACATAGACATAAAAATCCTTAACAAAAAATTTTAGTTGATTGAAACTAACAATATATAAAATAAATAATAGATCATAGCCAAGTGCTGTTTATCCCAGAAATGCAAGTTTCATTTAACACTTGAAAATCAATCAATGTACCATATGATCCAGCAATCCCACTCCTGGACATATATCCAGAAAAGATGACTCTAATCGAAAAGATACCCGCACCCCAACATTCAAAGAAGTACTATTTACAATAGCTAGGATATTGAAACAACCTAAATGTTCATCAACAGTTGAATGGATAAAGAAAATGTGGTATATATACACAATAGAATATTACTCAGCCATAAAAAAGAATGAAATAATGCCATTTGCAGCAACATGGATGGATTTAGAGATTATCATACTGAGTTAAGTCAGATAGAGAAAGACAAATAACATATGATATCACTTATATGTGGAATCTTACAAAATGATACAAATGAACTTATTTACAAAACAGAAATAGACTCACATACAGTAAACACATTTATGGTTACCAAAGGGGAAAGGGGGGTGGAGGGATTAAAAAATAATAATAATAATAAAGAAAATCAACCAATGTAACTCTCCACATTTACAGACTGAAAAAAAACCACTCAAATGATCTTTTCAATAGATTTGTTAAAAATTCAACATCTATTTATGATAAAAACTCTCAGTAAACTATGATTAGGAGGCAAATTTGTCTTCTAACCAGATAAAGGGCACCTACAAAAACCCTACAGCTAATACATTTATAGTGAAAGACTGAGTTCTTACACTTAAAATCAGTGTGTTGGGGGGGCCTGTGTGTAGCTGGTATATTAAGTTAAGAATATGCAAAATATGACCTGCTGAATGAGGAGGCACAAGCCATCCACACAGTGTTGGCAGGTGACTCCTTCAGCATCCGAGCTTCCACTTTAGGGAAGCGAAAATCCTGGGGTGGTTTTTTTTAAATTATTTTTTATTTACTTTATTTATTTTATTTTGGCTGCATTGGGTCTTTGTTGCTCCACGTGGGCTTTCTCTAGTTGTGGCGAACAGCAGCTACTCTTCGTTGTGGTGCACAGGCTTCTCATTGTGCTGGCTTCTCTTGTTGTGGAGCACGGGCTCTAGGTGCACAGGCTTCAGTAGTTGTGGCACACAGGCTTAGTTGCTCCATGGCATGTGGGATCTTCCTGGAGCAGGACTTGAACCCAGATCCCCTGCATTGGCAGGTGGATTCTTAACCACTGCACCACCAGGGTAGCCCTAGGGGTAGTTTTGATTGAAGGTACAGTTTCAATATGTTAATAAAGGAGGTAAAGTGACAAGATGTATTATAGATCCTAGAAATGGGGGCAGGGGTGTGCAATGAGCCTGATAAAGCGCAGTCCTCCATCCCAGGTCACGATCCAGCAGGCAACAGAGAGCAGGTAGCAAGCACTTGTTACCTACAAGATGGTTGGGGCAGAGGTCACTAAATTTTCAAGGGCTCAACAATAAGTGGTTATTTTGGAATGTGCCTCAGGAAAAGCAAAATGGGAACTTGTGGTGGAAATCTTAACCTCAACTCTGGGTGTGAGCAGGGTTGTCATACTGTAAAATGCATAGGCAGCAACTCAAAATAGCTGTTTTTTCATCACAGTCAGGAACAAGGTAAAGATGTCCACTCTCACCCCTTTCTTTCAATGTCTATTGATGATGCTGGTCAATGCAATAAAGCAAGAGAAAGAAATAAAAGTTATATAAATTGGAACAGTGTTGGAGTATGGAGGGAAGTGTCCACTGAATTGAGAAGGCATATTGAGAGCAAAGAATGAGGCAGGCAGCTCCATATAATCAATGGATCAGTTTATTTTAGGGTGACTTACTCACAGAGTGGGATTGGGATTGGCTGGACAGTGATCTGGAAGCATTTGCAGTTGAACTCTGCACCACCAAGGGGCCATTGGGACAACTTTATAGTTAACATAGGGCATGGGGGTAGGTGCTTGGAAACAGGACGTGCATTCCTAAGTTAAGATTTATGAATGGGTAACTAGGCTTGTGGGTGCTGGGAATACGTCAGCTAAGGTTTTCATCATTGTTTGCAGACTAACAGAGCATAGAGGCCACCTGGTCCTAATGATTAGTAAACAATATGTATTAACTAAAAAGCCCTTGACAACACAGAAGTGGTTTACTGCACAGTACAGTCCTGGGTAGGGGGGTCAGTGGGAGGACAGGAGAAATTGTAAGATCCCAACATAGCATCACTTATGCTAACAGCCATACAAACAGAAAAAGTAAACTTTCTTTATTCACAGAAGACACAACCATGTACATAGAAAATCTGAAGGGATTTACAAAAAAGCGATTTGTCAAGGTTATAGCATATAAAATCAATGTAAAATGATTAATTATATTTATAAATATAAATTGGCAGTTAAAATTATAGTACCAATAATAAATTAGAAATATAATACATATTATATGCAATAACTTTGGAAATAGAAATATATTCACAAAATATGTGCAAGAGCAGTACAGTAAAAACTTTAAATTATTGCTAAGAGAAATTTTAAGAGATGTGAATAAATGAAGAGATATACCATGTTCATGGATAGGAACATTGTTACAATGTTAACAATTTATGAATTAATCTTAGATTCAATGCGGTACCAATTAAAATCTCATCAGGCTTTTTTTGTTGAGGGGGAACGGTGTAGAGGCTGATAAGGTGATTTTAAAATTTATATAGAAATTCAAAGGATTTACAATAGCCAAAACAAATTTGAGAAAGAACAAAGTTAGAGGCTTCATACCATTTGAGTTGAAGACTTAGTAAAAAACTATGATGATGAAAATAGCATGCTATTGGTTTAAATATATTTATATATCAATGGAACAGAACAGAGAGTCCACAAGTTGACCCACACATGTACGGGCAATTGAATTTCAGCAAAGGTACCACATAATTCAATAAGGAAAGGATTAACTTTTCAATGAATGCCGTGGGGACAATTGGATATTCATACACAAAAAACAAACCTAGACTCCTTATATCATATCATATATAAAAATTACCTATAAGTGGATCACAGACCTAAATATAAGAGCTAAAGCTACATAACTTCTAGAAGGAAACATAAGCATCTTTGTGCCAATAGGTTAGGCAGATTTCTTAAATAAGACATAAACATAAAACATAAATGAAAAAAATTGATAAGCTGAACTTCATCAAAGTATAAACCTTTTGCTTTTCAAAGATATTGTTCAGAAAATAAAAAGACAAGCTACAGACTAAAACAAAATATTTATGAAAAATCTATCTAATGACAGACTTGTATCCAGACTATATAAAGAACACTTACAACTGAATGATAAGATGAATAACCCAGTTAAAGATGATCAAAAGGTTTGAACAGATAACATCATTGAAAAATATAAAAATTGTAAATAAGTACATAAGAAGGTGCTCAATATTATTAGTCATTACATGAATGCAAATTAAAACCACAATGAGATTCTACTGCATACCCACTAGGATGTCTAAAATGAAAAGACATGACAATGTCAAATTGGAGTAATAGGATTTCTCACAGACTGCTTGCAGGAGTGCAAAAGTGAATAAATATTGTGGAAAACAAATAGTTTGTTAGTTTTTAAAATTGATAACACACATTTACCATATAACCACACAAACCTAGCAATGCTAAGTATTTACCCAACATAAATGAAAACATATTGCTATGCAAAGATGTGTACTGAAATGTTCATAGAAATTTTATTCATAACAGCTCCCAAACTGGAAAGAGCCCAAATGTCCATCAGCTGATGAATGGACAGACAAATCCTGGTATATCCGTTCAACAGACCATGAACAAAAAGTAAAAAACTACTGGTACCTAGAACAATGGATAAATTTCAAAAGCATTACGACTAAGTAAAAGAAGCCAGGACTACATACTGTAGGATTTCACTCATAGCCAATTCTGGAAAATGTACACTAATACTATAATATAGTGGTACTGTTCTACACAAAGCAGAACAGTGGTTGCCTGGGCTTGTGGGTGGGGGGAGGAGAATTGGCTGCAAAGGGGTACAGATGAACTTCTTGGGGGTTATAGAAAAGTTCTACATCATGATTGTGATGGTTGTTACATTTGTCAAAGCTCATCAAACTATACTTAAAGCTGTTGAATTTTTTTGTGTGTAAATTATACTTCAATAAAAAAAGAAAAAGTGGTAATTAATTTTTTCTTCAGCTCATGGTGCCTGCTACACTGTTAATCCCCTTCTCCAGTCCCTAGATGAGAATATAATTATGGCTGCACAGCTTCCCTTCTCCAACCAGCTGCCCCAGGTTTTCCTCTGGGGAAGCACACTTTTGCTCTAATCAGTCTTCTTCAAGAATGGACCCTTATGGGCTTGAGTCAACTAGCATCTTCTATTCCCCTGACCACTGTTATTGATTCCAGGGTAGGCACATGGTCTGATTTGGACAAATGAAACTCAGGAGATATTTCCTGGGGGATTCTGGGAAAGAGTTTCATTTTTCTCCTCTGGGAACAGACTCTTCCTCTAGATGGTGGATGTGAGGGTATGTGTGAGCGTATGAGTTCTGGAATTTGCTAAAGCCACTGCTACTACTTGATGGGAGCTGCCCTGGGATGAAGCCAAGCACAGAAGAGGGCCAGGCAGAAAATCTTTTAAAAATTGTATTAGTTTCCTAGGGCTGTCAGAGCAAGGTACCACAAACTGGGTAACTTAAACAACAAAATTTGTCTCCCAGTTCTAGAGGCTATAAGTCTGAAATCAAAGTGTCAGCAGGTTGGTTCCTTCTAAAGGCTGTGAGGAGAATCTGTCCAGGCCTCTCCTGCAGCTTCTGCTGGCTTGCAGCAATCTTTGGCGTTCCTTGGCTTGTACATTATCTTCCTGAGCTCTGCCTTCATCTTCACGTGGTGTTCTCCCTGTGTGCGTGTCTATCTCTGTGTCCAATTCTCCCCTTTTTATAAAGACACAAGTCACATTGGATTACGGCCCACTCCAACGACCTCCTTTTAACTTTGTTACCTCTGTAGAGACACTATTTCCAAATAAGTCACATTATGAGGCCCTGGGGGTTAGGACTCCAATATATCTTTCTGAGGGGGTAGGACACAATTCAACCCATAACAAAAATGGAGCCATCAGTCTGAGAATGTGGTGGGTCAATTAATCACACAGTACCTGAAGACTGCCCTACCACTGGACTTCTGAGTGATTGGAGCTATTAAATACCACTTTTACTTTAGATTGTTTGGCCTGAATTTTCTTTGTTTGCACCTGAAAAGCTCCTAATTTTTCTAGGGAAACATTTTAGGACTTTTTTTTAAACAATGGAAAGAATATATTAGACTATGATTATGGTTCTCAAAGAGCTGTTCCCAGACCAGAGCATCAGCATCTCCTAGGAACTTAGTAGAGATGCAAATTCTAAGGCCTCAGCTCAGACCTATTTAATCAGAAACTCTGGGTGTGAAACTCCCTGTGTTTTCACAAACCAGGCAGGTGATTCCGAGGCCCGGTCGAGTTTGTGAAGCACTGAACTGTAAAATAGACTGTGGTTTGATAGGCAAAAGCTAGAAATACTTTTTTATTCATGGCACAACCACAAAGGACATCATTTGAGGAGCAAATGAGCTGAGGCAGGAAACCATTCCATTGCCCACTCCATTTCTTCCCTTCTCTGTGACTGTGCTTGTTTGTTTATTTTTGATTGTGGTAAAATATTACAAAACATAAAATTTACTATTTTAACCCATTTTAAGTATACAGTTTTGTGGCATTAAGTACATTCACAATGTCATACAATCATCACAACCGTACATCTCCAGAACTTTTTCAACATCCCAAACTGAAATTCTGTATCCAGTATACCCTAACTCCCCATTTCCTCCTCTCCCCAGCCCCTGGTAACCTTTATTCTACTTTCTGTCTCTATGAATTTGTCTATTCTAGGTACCTCATGTCAATGAAATCATATAATATTTTGTTCCTTTGTGTCTGGCTTATTTCACTTAGCATAATTCTTTGAAGTCTTATCTTTTGTTTTGTAAATGCCCGAATCAAATGCCCTCTGTCAGCTTCAGCTTGTAACTCTCAAGTTTAATCTGGTAGGGCAGTCATCACTTTCCTTATCTAATACATTGACTAGATAAACTTTTTCAAAGATAATGTGCCACCCCACTTTTTGAAGCTATCTCATCTGACCTTCTTTTTTAAACATTTAAGGATAAAGAACCAGCTTTCAGGGGACTTGAGCATACATAAGATTAGCTGAGTATAACACCCCAGCTTGGGTCCAGGAAAAAATTTCTGTTCTGAGTACTCCCTAAATAGTTTGGATTTCCTCTAAGAATTTGACCTTCTATTATGTTGAGCCTGTAGATTGTAATGAAAACCTGGAATTTACTTTTAAAGGGGCAACTACTTCAAGTTTTCACCGTGGCTCCAGCTCAGGGATGTCCATGGTGTGTGGTGACCAGTGCTGCACCTCCACAACAATTCTAGAGCTATGCAAACTGTGCCATCCTAGTATCCCAATTTCAAAAGACACATGAGATAATTTTGCAGAAGATGCTACTGCTTACAATTAAAATAGGTTCCAACCTGTAAATTCCAAAATAAAATTCACTCTCTTAGTACTACCTGGTTAACACACTTATTTTTACTTTTTATTATGGAAAATTTCAAACATAGACAAATGTGAAACTCACGTATGCATGTCAACTTCATCAGTTATTCACATTTTGACAAACATGTTTAATTTAACACCCCCCCCAACACACACATACACACACTTGTATTTTGTTTGCTGAGTATTTCAGATAAAATCCCAGATATTATCTAATTTCACATGTATATTCTTTTTTTTTTTTTTTTTGCCGTACGCGGGCCTCTCACGGTTGTGGCCTCTCCCGTTGCGGAGCACAGGCTCCGCGGACATGGCTCACGGGCCCAGCTGCTCCACGGCATGTGGGATCTTCCCAGACCGGGGCACGAACCCGTGTCCCTTGCATCGCCAGGCGGACTCTCAACCACTGCGCCACCAGGGAAGCCCTCTCTTGGCCTATATTCTTAAGCAGGTTACTATTAGTACATGTAGCTAAAGTCCATTTATTTTCCATGCCCTCACATGCCATTGTATGACTACTTCACAGTTTGTTTATCCATTCTACTTGTTTCTTTGCTGGTTCTGTTAGTAGGATAGTAAATTTTTGTTTTTTTTTTAGAAAGGTAACTTCTAAACTTGGGAATTGATCTGATGTTCACTTCTTTGAAAGTTAAACTACTTGTATCTCTTCTCTTTCTTTTTCTACTCTTTTGGCTTTCTCAGTTTTATTTTATGATTGAACTGTTGTTCTTTGATTACAATAAATTGTAGGTGTTGTGTTATTTCTTGGCTGTACACTTTTATTGTTTAATAAGATGGCACTGTATCTGTTGATTGTAGTTGAAGTTAATTGGTTCTCTGTCTTATGTGTTTTATATTTATGTCTTTTTAACATGAGAAATTTAACAAAGTTAGAGTTATGTGTGGAAGTTCTGTATGCTTGGTTTCTAGAATTTAGTTGCTTAAAATATTTCTTTCTTTTTTTTTTTTTTTTTTTTTATGGTACGCGGGCTTCTCACTGTAGCGGCCTCTCCTGTTGTAGAGCACAGGCTCCGGACGCGCAGGCTCAGCGGCCATGGCTCACGGGCCCAGCCGCTCCGCGGCATGTGGGATCTTCCCAGACCGGGGCACCAACCCGCGTCCCCTGCATCGGCAGGCGGACTCTCAACCACTGCGCCACCAGGGAAGCCCTCACATGTATATTCTTAAGTATGAATATTTCACAGGGAAGAACTACTTTTTACATATCCATAATACCATTTTCATTCCTAAGAAAATTACTCTAATGTTTTCTAAGACCCAGTCCATAATCAAATGTCTCCAGTTGTTTCAAATATGGTTTCTTATAGTTGTTTTTTTGAATCAAGATCCAAGAAAGGTCCACAGATTGAATTTGGTTGTTACGTCTCTCTGTGAAGTTACCTCTCTCTTTCAGTTTATGCCACTTGTTGAAAGAACTGAATTGTTTGTGGAGTATACTTTTCCAGATTCTGTATTTGATTATTTCCTTGTGGCATTGTTTAACTTATTTGTCTATCTCTTGTATGTCCTGTAAACTGGGATTAAATCCTAGAAGCTTGAGGGGTTTGCATTCTTTTTTTTTTTTAACTTCAGCAAGAATATTTAATAGAGGGGGCTCTATACTTTCTATTGCAACAAATCAAGGGCTGAACATAGTGTTTGACTGTCACATTTTTAGTGATGTTAAGGTTAATCAGGATATTTAGTTGTTTTCTGCCTGATTCATCTTTTGTAAAGTTCCCCATCAATATTTCATCCGGTGACATCAGCAGCCATTGACAATCAATTCAGGATGTATCAAAAACTTCAAGAATATTCAATTCCTCTGAGTCCAAATACTATTTCTAGAAATGAATAATAAAGGAGAATAATATATGTAACAAAACTTTAGGAACAAAGATGTTTGTTGCAGCGTTATTTAAGAAGAAAGAAAGAAAGGAAGAAAGAAAAGGAAAAAGAAAAAGAAAAAGAAAAAATCTGACAATACAAAAAATAGAGACATGGTTACTTAAACAACTGTAAACCCCATAATGGAATAAAATAAGTATAGGATTATGAGTGCTTTTCTGATTTGTTACTGTTTCTCATAACTTCCAATTTTTCAAACTAAATAAATGCATTACTTTCATCAATTTAAAAAAGTTATAACAAAAATTTCTTAGCCAGATGGCATGGTACAGCAAAAGTCTGGCTATCTGAGAGTAAAGGAGAATCGAAAAAAATTATTTCTAAGATCATTTCTGGATGTAAAATTACATCATTCTCAGTCCCTTCTAGTGAGCTACAACTCAGAGTAAAGCTTCTGTCACTGTGCAGGCCACCATCACTGAATCCTGATGACCTTGCACTCCTTGTCCCAAGACTAACCACTCTGCCTCTCTCCTACCCAAAGCTCTATCTTGGATAAAGATCCAGTCAATTACTTGGTCATTTCAGAAGGTGTTCCTGCTCCTACAGTTTTTATGGACTCTAAGCCATTGTCTTTTTTGGGGTCCTAGGATGGTATTTTTAAATATTTGGGGGACATTTTCTTAATTGACTGAAAACATTAAAAAATCAAAGACTGCAAAATTATGATGTGAATAATATAGCACACAGAATGACCTGGATCAGACATCTTGAGTCTCCTTTCTAGATTTATTTTAAAATATTAAAAGGTAAAAACATAACCTCTACATATGCTGTTTCTTCTGTCAGGAATGTTCACCACCCCTCCCACCCCCTGGGCTAACTTCGTTACATTCCTCAAAATTCAGCCGAATCATCACTACCTCAGGAAATTCTTTCTGGATGTCTCAGACTAGATGTGGTGCAGTTTTATGTTCCTATAGATACTGGTTCCTTCCTGTATTGCAAGGAGACAGCTGTACACTTGTAATGAGATAACATCTATCTACCACTCTGGATTGTATGTTCCACGGGGTCAGGGACTTTGTCTGACTGCTCACCTGGGAGTCCCCACTTTCTTATTCAGTGCTTGATACATACTAAAAAATTCAAAACATATTTGTTGAGTGAATGCACGCATTTTTCCATCAAAACCAATGGGGTGACTTCAACTATGGTTTCTACTAGTAAGATTGAATTGAACACAGTACAATGCCATATGTGCTTGACTCAATTAAGAGGTCATTGTAATGTTTCTTCACATATGTGCTAGTTCTAGATCCATATCCATTGACAACACCATGAGTATATCACCAGTGTTCCACCTCCTCCAAGTTCATCTCTTCTACATGAATTCTCCACTTTGTTGAATAGCCTCAGTTTTGACATGTTCATTCTGGACTATAAGTAGCTACACTTGCTCCAAGTGTTCTGAAGTTGTCTGAAGTTTTTGTCTCTTAGTCAACAGTTCCTTGAACCAGAGAATATTTTTGTTTCTTTCAAGTAACACAATAAATAGACAGTGGACGAGTCTTGGTGGTTGGTTGACATTAAGTTATCTAACATACTTAAGTATCTGTAAAGTAAAACTTGATCATTTGACAATTGCCTCAAAACTGATGAATCGATTTTCTCTAAGGTGGTTATTTCTAACCTTTGGAGATTGCAATCACCTTTTAGAATGATGAAAGCTACAGAATTCCTGGAAAAATGCTCATTAGCAAACTGCAGGTTTAGTAACCTTGGACCACAGTTTATATTGAGCAGAATGCGTAGAATGTCGTGTAAAAATATACTTCTTTGATCCAAGCCCATAATGAGTGTGGTGTGTGATCATTTTATGAGTTCATAGTCCTGAGATGCTATATAAACCTGTGTTCTCTGGGTGGCAATTATTTGAATAATTTGGGAGATTAAAGGTGGAGAAAGAAGTTAATACTAAGTACCTACCACATCAGTGACTGCATTGTGCTGGGCCCTGTATACACATGATCATATTTCATCACACAGCAACCCTGGAGACAGCTGTCATTGACTCCATTTTACAGCCAAGGAAACTGAGGCTCAGAGGACTAAACAACTAGCCTGAGATGATACAATTACTAAGGAGTGGAGCCAAGATTTAAACCCAGGACTGAACAGTACATACGACCCAGGACTCTCTGCGATATCACACATCTCTCAAACCCCAGACAGACTTTGTGTAATTACAGGTTTCAAACCTAACTGTGGGTTGATGTGTAGAAATTTTACTCACAGGTCTGTAATACACCTTATTCTTTAAGGCACCAATTCTTGGAGTGCACAAAGTATTAAAAGTGTCCCTGTGTATGTGTAAAGGAGTATTTTGGCAATAAGAATAGGAAAGTAAGATCTTAGAATAAAAACAAGAAAGATCTTATTTCTTTGCCATTCATCTCAGGCAAAGCTGTAAATTTCCATTACTATTATCATTATTATTAGAAAAAAAGCATCTAGTACAGAGTTCTAATCCCCATTAGACTCAATGCCTTCCTTTAAAACAGAGTTTGTTTTTTTAAGATCCTGCAATAAAATTCATAGATTATATACCTAAATACATTATTTCAAAATAATTAATATACTTTAAATATGAAGAAGAAAGAAAAAAGAAATTAAATTATACTAAAAGAATGTGTATTTCAATATGTATATACTCAGACATGTCTAGACTAAAAGACATAATGAACGAATAAGTTTTTTGCACCAATATGTAGACTCACACTTACAGATACAGCCTAATCCTAGAGTGTTATTTTGAGCGTCCAAATACCGTAAGCTGTGTTGCTAATGGGGATGTGATTTTCTGAAAAGATGAACAATTCTCAATGGAGTCTCAAACAAAATGCAATGCAGTCTTTTCTAAATCTATATGATAGCTGCATTCCTGGAAAATTCAGTGCATATTAAAATGTGCAAATGTTACTTTTGGTTTATATGTAAAACAGAGTCCTATAAATGCAGATAATTACAGACAGATGTCCCCCCTATATCAATGTCTGGTAGGATATTCTAAAGTTATGAGGGATGTGGGACAATTCTTTGCATTACAGGGCTGCCCCACAGGCATTGTGTAGGCATTCTTGGCCCCTGCCCTCTAAATGACAGTAGTGCCTTCTCAATTGTTGTGTTGACCAGAAACTTCCTCCATTCCCCCGACCACATTTCCAAAATTTCCCACTGTGAACAACTGATGTGTTAGGCACTCTACTTAATTCCCTATAAATATCATTAATAATTTTTATTTTCCCCCATTCAACAAACATTACATACCCTTTTATCTGCTAGACATTGTGCCATGTTGTGGATATACAGTTGTGAACAAGATAGTCAGTGGTTCCTGACCACAAAAAGTGAATGATCTAGCAGAGGGGATGGATGACAAAACCTTACAAACAAATGAATATATAGTTACAAACTGTGTCAAATGGTATGAAGGAAAGAATTGGATACTATGAAACAGAATAACACTTGAATTTAAAGAAGAGTATCAGGAAAGTCTCTAGGAGCCAGCAATTTAAGCCAAGACCTGAAGGACGTCAAGGAGACAACCATGTGAAGTTATTCTGTGCTTTTCATGGAGGAAGAAAATGAAGCCTGGAGAAGTAATCAGCCCAAGGTCACACTGCTTCTAAATAGTTGAACCTATTTGAACCCAATTTTCTCTAGTTCCAAAGGCCATCAGCTTTACAGATCAAAAATGGATGGATAATTTCTCCAAAGTAGAGATACAAATGGCCAACAGGCATACAAGAAGATGCTCAACACCATTAGTCATCAGGGAAATGCAAGTCAAAATAACAAGGTACCACTTCACACGAGAACAGCTATAGTAAAAAGCATAATAGTAATGTGTTGGAAAGGGTGTGGAGAAATTGGAGCTCTTTTACATTGCTGGTGAGACTGTAAAATAGTTCAGCCATTGTGGATAATAGTATGGTGACTCCCTGAAAAGTTAACATAAGGTTACCATATGGCCCAGCAATTACACTCCTAGGTATATACCATCCAAATGGAAAACAGTTACTCAGACAGTTCCTCTTTCACAAATGTTCATGCAGCACTGTTCACAATAGCCAAAAAGTAGTTTAAAAACACCCAGATGTCCCTCAGTGGATGAATGGATAAACAAATTGTGGTATATACATATAGTGGGATATTCAGGGAGATCAGCTCGGTGCTTTGTGACCACCTAGAGGGGTGGGTTAGGGAGGGTGGGAGGGAGACACAAGAGGGAGGAGATATGGGGATATATGTATACATGTAGCTGATTCACTTTGTTATACAGCAGAAACTCACACAACATTGTAAAGCAATTATACTCCAATAAAGATGTTAAAATCTAAAAAAAAATAAAAATAAAAATAATAACTTTTAATTTATAACACACACACACAAAAGGAGTGAAGTTTTAAAATATGCTACAGCATGCAAGAATCTTAAAAACATTCTGCTAAGTGAGAGAAGCTAGACACAAAAGAACACATACTGTATGATTCCACTGAAATGAAATATCCAGAATAGAGACAGAAAGCAGATTGGTGGTTGCCAGGGACTGAGGCAGGAAAAGCGGGAAGTAACTCCTTAGTGGGCAAGGGGGTTACTTTGGAGTGGTGGAAATGTCCTGGAACTAGGTCAGGTGGCCCTTGTACAACATTGTGAGTGAACTGAATGCCACTGAATTGTTTACTTTAAAATGGCTAATTTTATGTTTTGTGAATTTCACCTCAATACAATTTTTTAAATGGGTGAATACTCTTGCCTTTTTATATTTATATTCCATCTGCTTTGGAAAAGACCTGACTTGTTTATGTCTTTTCTTCCAGTGTGAAGTTATATGGCCAGGTAGAGAATGTTACTCACCAGGAATTTTCTCATGAGAAAACCAGTCAGAATAATAGAGAAACTCTACTTCCCAACCTTTGGACCTTTCTGAGCTTCCCTGACTGGGAGGCAAGGGTGAAGCAGGGGCTATGGTGTCAAGGGATCCCAGCCACTTGCAGGCCTGGTGGGCAGATGACGCAGGTTGTGGGGACCTCCTCACTGTCACTGGAGGGGAGGAGAGAGGGAAGGGGCTGCGTGGTGGGAAGGGAGCACAGGACAAATTAGGGCCAGCCCGTGGTGGTGGCAGAGGAGGTCTGAATGGGATTTGGGGGAAGTTCTCTGTGGTGTGTGCTGGGAGAGACCCCAGTGACCCACTCTCTGGAAACACCAAGAGTAAAGCTCTATATTATTTACAAAAATTTCTGTTGATGGATTTGTTTTCTCTCAGAATGTGAAGGAACATGTAAAGACATGAAACACATTTGGTCACAGGTAAGAAGTCAAAGTTGAGGGAATTCATGCCCCCAGTTTTCTCTGTGACGGTGGAAGCTATGACATGAGCCCATGGGAAGGATTTGGCAGAAGGTGACCAGTACCAGTTAGTGAGGATACAGCTGACTGGAATCCAATTTTCTACAGCTCCGTGTTGCTTGCTTTCTAAGTCAGAGTTTACCCATGTTAGTTATTTTGAGCAGAAAAGGATTTAATACAAAGAACTATGTGCTTAAAAATTCACAGGAAGGCTTCAAGCCCAGTCCTCAGGATGGGCTTTGAGGAACAATGAACAACAACACATCGAGGCATGACTGGCGTGCCGGGAAGCCGCCACAGCCAGGGGATAGGAGCGTCTAGAAGCTGCCCTAGACACTTTGCCTGTAGGCCACTTTCCCTTAGTTGTAACCCAGTGCTCGGAAAGCTACTCAGAAACATGGGCTCTGAAGCAAGTAGTGATTATTCATCTACACCAGCAAAGATGAGTGCTCTGTGTATGCTCTGCCTCTGGAGGTCAAGAGTGAAAGTGGGTGGGCTGATGCTGTCACCCAATCCAACACATCTTCAGTGACTTGTCAGTAGAAACAACCCAAACAGGGTCTCCTCCTTACTCCTGCCTTCCAAACTTGTGCAAGGGTACTTAACGAGCCCAAGTGGAATTGTACCCAAAAGTTGAGCTGCAAGGGATCCTGGAAAAGTTGTTGTTAACTTGAGGTTGTTAGTTGTTAGTCTTGAGAAAGGCCTACTCGGAGGTCAAAATGGACTGTATGTCAATCAACAGTGTCTTCACACCTTAGCCTCCCTTTATACTATTCCCTAATGTTAAAGGTGTTATAGAATGACAGTGGATCCAGGTTTGTACAGAAATTTGGAAGCTCTAACTCTTGTCCTCAGTGTCCTGTGGGGCTATGTGAGGTATTGTTCTCTTCACGGAATTCCATCTATACTTAAGAGAATCTGAGAATTTTGGAATAAAAAGGAAAATCATTTTGTCCTCGTATTAAAGCCAGAGAAAGAAAACTCACAGAATGCAAGCCCTTGATGCTCCTATTCTAAATTGCAGCACTCAAACACAGAATATCCTCATGTAGAAAGTATTTGCTGTTCAAGAAGGAAGCTCTTAAAATCATATTTTCATAGGTTTTGCAGGAGCTCAGGACTACACCATTGGAGGGATAACCAAGCAGTCTTTTTGCACCTGGGGCAAGTTCCAACTGCCCCTCCAATTTGCCCCCCTAATTTGCCAAACCATGGGAAAACAAACCTGCAATTAGAGTTGTATTTTTAAATCGTCTAAGTTTTATGTGGCACTCTCTCCTCCCATACACAGTCTCACCAAAATGCTGTTATTTTCACAGAGGAAATACAAAGAGTGGGTTTAAAATGACAAGTCACAGTTTAAGTCAGAAAAAGGAAGTGGGTTCTCTGGGGCAACCTCTGGGCTGGACTCTATGCAGTTGTCCAAACCTCATGATGCCACAACATCCAGCACCTGGGACAGCCATGGCCTGCCCCTGAAATGGGAAGACCCCAGCTTCCAGTTTTTCTACACAGATTCATGGTTCCTTATTGGTCACTAGACATGTGTGTGCACGCTGCGTGCTTTTGTTTGGGGCGGATGAGGGGGAATTTTGGTCCCTGGCTCCACATCACTTAAATGTCAGAAATGTTCTCATTGCCTCTGTTGGTGAAATGAATGTGACCCATTCCCCACTGAAGCTCATGACATTTTATTTGTTCTAGAAATGACAGAAGACAGGTCCCTGTGGGATTCATGCGACTCTGCTGGGATTTTCACACCAGTCGCCATGTTAACATGAAGCAACAGCTGGGTTGAAGATAGCTTATAAAAATAGCAACCTTACTATGTGAGCAAGCTGCGTGGAAAAGATGGGAATGAAGTATTCAATGCAGGGTAGCACGTGACCTTTTCTGAGTCCAGAGCTGCGTCTCTTGGAGTGCCCACTTTTTCAGAAAGAGCAAAGCAAGTTTTGTTTCCACCGAAGTGTTGTGGAGGAGAGGGGCAGACTGCTCCCTCTGTTCCCTGCTCCTCACTCATAGGCACCTGGCACCCCTGATCATTAAACTGGTAGATCACGTAATCTGACGGTGTAGTACTTGAACGATTGAGTTCGACACTGGGAACTTGGTTTTCAAGGTTGCTGTATGTTGCTGCAGAAACTTCCTGCTCTTACCCTATCTTTCCATTCATTAAAGTGTAGCTTGCAATTGAACATTCTGACATAACATAGCTCAGATTTTTGGCAGCAACATTAACCATATTCAAAAGTTTCCTTCAGACGATGTTAAATTTTTCATATCCTCATGAATGCTTGCCACCTTCTTTTAATAACTTGAAAAAACAAGCTTCTCTCAGGAACTTCATTGTTCCAATATTTTCCCAGCACACATTTACTTTCTTTTAGAAGTATGTTAGATGTGTGTGTATTTATAGAGTCAGGGTCTACTTAGGTGGGTTAGAATTCAGCATCTAACTTACAAAAGTCAGCAATATGAATGGATCTTAGAGAAAGTTATTAGAAGTCTAATATTTTCTTCATACGTTCTTATTTTTCTCCTTCTATGCTATTTGGTCATTTCACCACAAAATTATATTTTGTAAAAGAAGGGTATATTCACTGACTCTAACCTTGGGGTTTGAAAATAGCCTTTTACAAAATTTGTAAAAAATGTACAAAGGGGAGGTGGTAGAAGGAGGGTTTCCTTCCTTTCCTCCATTGTGAAAAATTTAGTCTTACTATTTACAGTTACCTTAGGAGAAAATTTTTAAAATGGAAAATGAATCAGTTTAAATTTCTAGCTACTTAGACAACTGGAAAAATTTAGAACCCATTCTTATTAAGATGCAAAGAAGTGCCAAATGCAATGCAAAGCTCAAATGAATTTGTAATTTTTAAGTGCCCACACAAATGGGAAGTTCTTGGATGGCAGGTGGTTTAGAAAGTTCTCTAATTCTCTAATTCAAATGTGGTGACTGTTTGCAGGCTGAATTACAGCAGGATGGTTACTGTTCCCCAAAACTTTAAAAAGCATTTTGTAATAGAGCACAATGTGGTTAACTGAGATTTTAACCCAACTTATGACATATTTGAACCCAACAAGCTCCACTTCAATTTGCAAATTGGGATCTGGCTGTGTTTCTGTATCACTGATCTGCCCCTCAGTCCTAATGCACAAGGTATAAGCTCGCCCAGGGCCGTAATAGCAATGGTATCAGAGACTTACTTCACCTTGAATTCACACAGCAAACTCTCATATCACCAATTCCACAGATGATGAAAGTGATGTTCAAAGAAGTTAAGGAACTTACCTGAGCTCATATAACTGGACGGGCTTTGAAACCCCGGATCACTGCCTCCAGAGTGGGTATTACAGCCATTCATACAAATGTGCATTTGCTACCTAAACTGTTAGGGTTTATATCATGTCACTTGCTGGGGTCTCTTGTCTTTGTGTGAATTAAAATTAAATTATGATGGTTTTTATTGACTTCTTCCCCTGAACATGTGTAACACCAAACAGAAAATAAAAGATCACAGATGGGATTCTAGAATATAATTGCTCCAACAAATGATTTTATAAAGGTATCAGGCCCAACTTGCTTGGTTGGCCAGATGCTAAAATTGAATCGCAGAAGTTGGGCAGCTTCTGAGGAAATGCGGCTACTTCCTGTGTGCATTTGTCAAGCCTGCTGTGGCTTTACCCTCCACCCCCCTGCATCAGGCCAGAGTGTGTGCTTTGGCAAACGGGCAGTGTCCAGCGAGGCTGGCAGCCCAACAGTGAGAGCTGGGGAGCACTCGCAAAGCCCCAAGATTAGGGGCATGTGGGCGCCCTTATTTCCCAGAGGAAAAAAATACTATGCGAAATGTGAACCAACAGCCAAAAGTACTTAGAAGTCAGAGGCCAGGGTGGATAAAAGTATGTAGTGAGAAGGAAGAGAATTAGGGGAGGTAGGGGGATAGAAAGACTGAGAGGGACTATGAAATCTAGAGAGATGTGTGGAAAAGCAGAGGAAGAAAACCATGTCTGTGAAGGGAAGGGCCAGTGCAAATTAACTGGCATTGAGAGACAACTGCCTCAGTGTCCAGGGATATTCTGGAACCCTCTCCTACACCTCTTGTTTTAGTCAGGCCATTCTTACTTGAGGGTGCCGAGAGATCTTTAAATGAACCATTTTTAGTTAAATAAGAAATATACTGCCTCCAGCAGCCACTGTGGGGAGGGTAGGTGGGAACCTGCTTAGGAAGCAAATGGAGCCAAGACCCAGATGAGAGCCCACCTTTCTCCAACGCTGCCTCCCTCTCATCTTGGGAGTGGACTTCTCTGTCTCAGACCTCTCTCTCCGCGAGGCAAAAGATGTGGTGCCTGGGCTTTGGGATCTTTCCTGTCCAGCTTCCAGACCAGAGGAGAGAGGCCTCTCCATTCCCTTCACCCTCCCCCACTCTCCCCTCCCCCACTTTCCCCTCCCCCACTCTCCCCTCCCCCACCCCTCCAGTTTGAAATGTCCTGGGAGGGTAAAGTCATGTGTCCACCTCCTGGGCCAACCCCTGCAGCCACGTCAGGCGAGGCACTACAATTAACTCAGCTTTGGCCTTGTGCCCATCTATGGGGGAGGAGGGGCAAAGCCTTTTACCCGGTGCTGGGCAGGTGATAACTGTATAGGTCTGCTGTACTGTCCACATCTTTTCATCATGTCCTGGCAATGGCTTGATCCATCAAAACTCAGCAGAGAGCAGCCAGGCTGTCCTTACTGGTAGTCACATCAAGATCTCAGGGGGTGGAGTCCATTTGCATAAAGTATATTAAATTATGTAATTCGTTTGATTTGCTTTGAATCCCAGTGTTTAATTTTATTTGAAATTTCAAATAATATTGAAGAAGGGCACATATTTATCAAAAACAGGGCATGGATTAAAAATATTTGAGAAACAGCATTGTAAGGAGGAGCTTCTCCCACTGTCTCACCAGCAGCAGAATCCTTTCCTCTTTGGACAGAGTCCAACTTGGTCTCTTTAGTTCTCTGCAGGGGGATATGAGCTAAAATGTCAGCCATGTTCGGGGGAGTAGGGGAGAGGGAAGGCACCGCCTGTGAACTGAGTGCCTACTGGGTACCAGGCACACTGCGTGCACTTTCCCAAAGTGGCCCCACCTCTTCCTCTGGCCTCCTCTCAGGCTTTGTCATGGAGTCACCCGCCACAGGACTAGCATCTTGGCAACTTGCTTAGACTATCTTTTAAGATGCCTCCGAGTTTGCCTCGTGGCTAACAGTCCGTCATGTCTGAGTCAAAGTGCAGAGAGGATGGATGAGATGTGTTGGCAAAGCTGAGCGTGATAAAGACACTCCTTTCTGTTCTGAAACCTTATTAGGTTCCTGAGAGTTTCTTCAATCATGAATCCACTAGAGAGAACTGGTCAGACTGCAGCCCTGAAAACAACCAGCCTGTTCCCACTTCTTGCCTGGGGCTAGTCTCAACAGAAAACAGTAGAGCGAAGAGCTGGGCGACCACAGGCAAGATGCCTCTCCAGCCACGTGGACTTCACTGCCTGTGGTCCCAGTGATGTGACAATGCTGAGCTGCGGAGGTTTTAGTGAGGAATGGAGTTTCTGGCACAGCACCTGGCACATAGGACATGCTGAATGCATGCAGCCAGTGTTACAAAGGGAAGCATAAACATCTGCCAACTTATTTTTATGTTGTTTATTTATTTATGCCCTTAGCTTGGAAGCCTAGTTTTGCTCAGCTTTCTGGATGCTGGCCAAGCTAAATTAACACTCTTATCTTCTGGCCCCTGCAGCTGGCAGCCTCCCCTTAGGTCTCTGAGGCATTTGCTTTAGGCCACGTCCTGGACCATCCCAGGCTGTCTTCTGCCAGGACCCCCTTTGCTCACCTGCAGATGAGACCACCCTGGGCTTGGTCAGTCTCTAGGGCCAGCAGAGCCCCTGATTCTATGCAGGCAAAGGAGCTCAATGGGGAGGCCCTGGGCTCTGCACACAACGGAAACACAGAACATCTTGCTGTGAGAGTGAAAGAGGGGCTGCAAATACTCAAAAGAATTGTCTCTGCTGGGCAAAACTTCATCCAATTTTGCCAGAATGATGGGCACTCGACTAGATGTATTTGATTCATCCAATCTCAGCAGCCCCCGGGAACACTGCCCCACGGTTTTCTCAGGCTGTGCTTCTCAAAGTCTGAAGTGCATGCTAACCCTCTAGAGACTTGGTTAAAACTCTAATTCTGATTCAGTAAGTCTGGGGTGAGGCCTGAGATTCTGCAGATCTAACAAGCTTCCAGGCAGTGCCCACGATGCTGTCTGATAATCACGTTCTGGGGAGCTCGGCTCCGACACATTATTTAGCAAACTTTAGTCATTTTTTGTTACATGTTATCTATTTTATTATTTAGCTAATACTTTTCTTCAAATTGACCTACCTTTTAATTTCAAGATCTGGATATTACCATGAAATCACAGCTTTGAGGAGTGATTTTTCTTTTAATACACCTTTAAGTGAACACATAACTGTTAAAATAAGAAGTATATTCCTACAATAATTTCATGTTCCAACAATGGTAGAGCAGAACATCATGTTCTAAGAAATACTGGTAATAGGAGTTCTGGAGAAGACTATAGCCCAGACTGCCTAGAACTTGTTCTTTGGACTCTTTAATTTCAGCAATTGATGTTTTTTCAGAAGCACTGGGGATTCTGAAAGGAAGTCCGGGTGATTTTTGGATGATGTATTAACTGCAGCAGAGAGCACCTGTCTGTCTGTGCCCAGCAGGCTGTGTGGGAAAAGCGCCCCCCTCCCAAAAGCAGGAGTACCTGGAAGGGTGGCTGGAAGCAGTGGTTTCTCATCCAAAGCTATATCCAAATCACTTTTTCTCCTTGGCCACAATTTTGTGAAAACCTGTGGAGAGACTAGAGAATAGAAAAAAAAAATTCCCTTTTGACTCCAAGGTACTTGTTTACAAAGTAAAAAGTCCTTGGCGAATCATTTAATTTATAATTAAATCTAATAATAAGCCATTGTGGCTAAATTAATTTTGAGCTAATTCCATGGGAACTCCATGTCCTGCATCACTTCTGAACAAAAGAACTTGGTGTCATACAATCTGACTCATTCCAAGGCCAGGCCTCTGGGCACAAGCTCCAGGAGGCCAATGAGTAAACACTTTGTTAAGAGAGTTAGTGCTCAGGACACACAGGGGCAAGAGACACCTGCAGCTCCCAGAGACTGCGTGTGGGTTGCTCACCAGATATTAGTTTTTCGCTCAAAGCACCAACCTCTGGACAGCCCTTGACGGAGGCAAATCTTTCCACTAGAACTTGGTCTGCTCTGGCCACGGCCTGGAAGAGCCAGTGTCCAGGCCACAGTTCTTTAGTCCTATGAACACCCTGATGTGCCAAACCCCCCCACAAACAGGACTGCACTTCATCCCCAGCCTGAGAGGTCTGTGGGTCTCCCCTTTCTGTTGATGCAATAAGGAAGGTCACAACGACTCCAAGTGGTTACCCCAAGGCCAAATACAAATGAAGGTGCAGAGCTGGAGTTTCCACTCAGACCCAGTGAGTCCAGTCATTCTGTCCCTTCATGGAAACGGTGAGTATTACGGTTTGAATTATTGAGATGACCTTTGATAGGATTCACAGATCATGTCCTTTGTAGGGTTTCTGGAGTGATGCATTTTGACTTGGATAGGTCTTGCAAGATTAGGTCAATGATAGCGCTCCGTGTTTCCTGTCACCTTGGCCTTCCTCACGGAGACAGGTTGTGTCTGAAGGCAAGCACAGGGCCATTGGTCAGAACATTTGCAGTCCTGGGAAACCAGCACAGTGAGGCAGTTTGCCTGTGTTGGGGTCTGGGGAGCGTGACATTTATGCTCCTGAGCAGGATGTAATTTCCAGCTGAATAGCCCGGGCACTTACCCAGACTTTACTTTGGCCCCAGCTGTGTGTTAAGTGCCACCGACATCTCTTTTAAAAGCTCCTAACAGCAACCAGAATTGATGAGGCTGTCTTGCTTCTAACCAAAGGCAGCCGGTGGCATCAGCAAGAAAGGCAATCCCAGCACATGGGGATTGCAGGGGCCACCTCCAGTGGCGGACCATGTGCTTCCACAGGGGAGGAATGGCCAGAGCAGCACCCTGAAACATTTGTTCTCCTTTGTCATCTGATGGCTTATACTCTGACCTTCCCAACAGGCTGCAAAACAGTCATGACTGCTTCCCTGGGAGAGGTGACATTTAAGTGGAAACACTATCCTTTGTCGACAAGAGGCCGCAGGAAAAAGGTCATCGTGTGGACCAAGGCAGAGCTGCCTTGTGACCCCACCTGGAGCCCTTGCTCCCTCCCATCAGCGGAGGGAAGGTGGTTTCTCACATTCACATCCAAAAGTTGAGGTCTTCATGTCTCCCCCTTGCCCTGACCTAATTCCAGCAGAATCTGGTTTCATCTTAGTGTTGCATGCCTCCCTAGTAATGGGAGGGAGTGCAGCCCGTTATGAAATAACTTTGCTCTTGGCCAGCCAAGCACTCCTGGGCATAATGGTCCTTTCCTTAAGTTTAGTCATATCTTCCAGCCCATACTCGGTCCTCAGAGGATGGGCTCCTCAACGGGAGAGTGTTTTTCATTGTAGTTCTCATCTCTTGTACCACCCCTTCCAGCCCCTTGAATCCTTGACCCTCCCGAGACCGAATGTCTGGGTCCCCTCAGCCTCCCACCTGCCAGCCAGCTCCAATCCTTGGGCAGAGCATCTGAGACCCACCTCTCGTGTGTTTCTCATGTGAAAAGAGAACCTGGTCATTTGTTTTGGTTTCCTGGCATGTTTTATTTGGAGAATTGTCAACTGTATGAGTCTGTGAGCTGAAAAACCACCTCCACTCCTAGGTACTGGGATGGTCAGATACTTCTCCTCCTAGCCTGCCTTGCAGCTGGGGCTCAAAGTGGGGCCTCGTCTCATTGCTAGGCAAATGCACCAGTGAAGTGACTCAGGAGGAAAGAGTTGGTGGTGGCTGCAGTGGCGGTGGCAGCCCAGCACGGCTCCCAGCAGTGCTCAGGGCCAGTGGTGGGGCTTCCTCATCAGCCCAGTTCTGCGGTGTGCTTTGACTTGTTGTTCTTCAAAGATCAGCTTTGAACCTGCCCTCTGGGCTTCCATGCAATTCTGTTAGTCGTCCTATATGGTCTTAAGAGACTTAAAATTACATGACCTTTCTTGTAATTTAGCCAGAATTGGTTTCTGTTGATTGCTACTAAGAACTTTGTTGTGAAGAGCATCTGTTTCCCTCCACCTGAGATTTCCTTTCTTTATCCTATTTTCCTTGTTGGCCTGCAGCCTCTACACAAAGAAAGAGATGAAAAAAAATCATTTGAATTTCTGATGGATTTTTTTTTAACAGTGACAATAGTGTTCAAAAAAGCCAAGGCTTTGATTTCTTCTACAAATAAATTGAAGGGGAGGGGAAGAGACAGAAGGGAAGCAAGCCTCTGGAGAAGCCCATGTGCACCATGACACCAGAGCAGGAGCACCCAGAGCGTGGAGGGACCCGGGCAGATGGGCCACAGGTTGTCTCCCAGAGCCTCAGGGTGGGACAACCAATATTTCTGTGCCAGGGAGGGGTGTGGTGCCTGAAAGCAAGCTGAGGAGTCTTGGTGGTGGGATAAAGAGGACACAAGGGATCTACTTGGATCTGGCAGCTGGAGATTGGAGGGGGCATAGATACAGGTGTAGAAGAATAGTTGCCAATGTTGTGGGGCCAATTAGCACTGGATATCTTGGTCACAGCCACACAGCGCCTCCCACCCATAATGCAGCCTCCTCCCACTTAACACCTGGAGAAAAGGGAGGGAAAGAGGAATGGGAAACAAAAATCCCTAATTTATTCCGTTTTTACCCAAAAGGCACTAAGAAAAATCTGGTAGTGACTGAATGTAAGCAGGTAGTTGGGAACCAAGTTAAGTTAGATAATAGAAAAATTTTGCATGCGTCTGCAAAATATATACCCTTCTCACCTCCTGGGGTTATCCTAACTTTGTACGTGATAGGTTCTGGAAGAGGATGGAGATCAGGGATAGAGAACCATCCTTCCTCCAACTCAGCTCTGTCTTCCTCTTGAAGAATTCCAGGCTTTCTGAGCTTGATGAGGTCACATCTCTGAACCTGTTGGCAAGAAACACATGACTGCAAATTGGCCTTGAAAACTAATGCCTACAGGTAGGTCATCTAGAAGGTCCAGGACCCTTCTTCTGAGAAATTCTCTGCTTTCCTGGGAAGAAAAAATGCTGCAGTGAATGAAAACGAGGTGAAACAAAACCAAATGCATTTCCATCTGCCTTTGCTGCTTCAGCCTCTGTTTTTTGGAAGCTCAGACCCAGAGGTTGTTGAGAGCCCGCTGAGGAAGTTCTTCCAAAAGATCAGCATTCTTGGGTCATCGGGGCTAGCCCCGGAGCCCCAGTTGCCATTGCAGGGCCCATCCTCTGTGCCCTCCAGTCTCACATTGTTCTAGAAACACCTCCTCTGATCAAGTATGAGTGGACAGTTTGCCCTCACTCTGTCTCTTGCTTTCATGGCATCTTCCTTGATACGCATCCTCCCAGGGTGTCTGCTGCTTGGTACCCTCCACTTTCGAGGACAGACACCCTGCCCGTTGTGAACTCGAGGACAGGGTCTTGGTGCAGGCCCTAGGTAGGCTCAGCTTGCTCCAGGAAGCCTCACTTTGTACCATATTCAAGGAACCCTCTCATGAGGCACCAGCCTTCCACTGCAGCGGGCAACTTGCTCGTCTCCAAAAATGCTGCACGTTTTCTCACCACTGTGCCTTTAGCCACATTGTCTCCTCAACCTGGAGTGCCCAGCACCCCCACCCTAGTCCCTGCCTCCCACCACAGGATGTCCTGGGCTCTCCTGATGACCAGGCTCCATGGCATGGAGAATCTAGAGCACAGGGAATGTTAATGGTGAAGTCTGAGAAACATTGTGAGCTGAAGACCAATCCATTTCTCTAAAATGGGGCTGTGAGTCAAGGCGTGGCTTGGGCACTGACCAGATGTGTGACGTTGATGGATCATCCAACATATTGCAGCCTCTACCTCCTCTTCTATGAGCTGCTGGATCTGGATGGAGAAGCCTTGTCTACCACACTAGACTGCTGCTGTGATTCTGGGCTTGCTTCCAAGATGGCTCACTCATGTGTCTTGCCATGTAAAATTTTCCATAGCACTGCCTGCGTGTCCTCACAACATGGCAGCTGGATTCCCCCAGAGTGAGTGACCCAAGTAGGATGGGCAGAAGCCACCATGTTTTAAAACCTAGATTCAGAAATGACGTACTATCACTGGGCCTTATTCTATCTGTCACACTGAGCAGCACTGATGCATTGTGGGAGGATACTACACAAGAGCAGTGTAGTGGGCTGGCTGTCACAATGTGCCCTGTCTAAATTTATTTAGGCTCACCTGCAATATCAAGAAATGAGGATCTCAGGAGTGCCTTCCCTCGGGGTCTATATCCCGCCCCTTTGTTGCCCAGGATGGACAGGTCCCATGGAGCTGGATACTAGAGAAAATCCTTGCATGAGGTGGAGCAATGTTGGGTGCAGAGCTACCATGAACAGGAACCAAGAAGGGGATTTGAGAGCCAAAAGCCTTGGAATGTCTAGTGGCCTGTCCAACATAGGAGGGCCAAGTGGGAACTAAAGCTGGAGCTGAGTGCAGGAATACATGACTTTTTTGAAGGAAGGGATAAGTCTTTCCTAGTTGCCACTTAAATGTGTGTTAAGATTAATACCTTGAATAATACTAATGTGCGTTCTTTTTCCACTCCTTCTTTGTGATTTTTCCTTCTTTAGCCATGGTTTCCAACACTTTCATGAGTCGTAGCTAGGATGCAGGAGAGAGGAGAAACTGGCATGAAGAGAGGACGTTCAGCTTCGCGTGTCCAAACAAGCTCCAAAACAATAGGCTCGAAAGTTAAGTTTTCAATGGCAAGATCAGGCCATTGAGAGAAGAAAGGTTTTCCTAAATTCAAATAGATATCTTTTAAATATAACAATCTTGGAGGATGAACATGGAGTTTTTACTAGAATAGGGAAGAATGGACAGCATAACCTAAGAGCTGTTCCCAACCCCACAGGAAAGGGAACAGCTCTTCTTGGGCTGGGATGTGGGGGTCAGACATTAGAGACATTTTTAGTCAACAAAATTAGATGAAGACACTGTAGTCAGGGCAGGAGATAGCAGATGGCCTGAGGAAGAATCTACAAGCTTGTGCTCCACTTTTGGTTTAGAATTCCAGGCTGAGAGCACCCTGCAGGGTGACCTACACCCACATGGGTGGCTTCAATAGAAGGGATATGCTGGTGTGGCACGTTTAGGTAGAGAGGGAGTCTGAGATGCCGTAGGCCAGGTTCCCTGGAGTTGGTGAGTGTCTTGCGTGAGATCCTACATGTTCTGTGTAGGTTGGGAGTGGGAACAGTAGTACTAAGATGGTGGAGGGAGAGGAATACAGTTGCCTGTTAGGAGACAAGACCCTATAGCTGAGGCCAAGGCATGGTCGTGGTCAGTAGTAGCATGGGTCCAGGGATGCAGCTGACCTCCAGGGACCATGGCTGACCCCACATGCCTCTCACACAGTCTGACTTGAACCTGGAGGACAGGGAGTGGACCAGGAGGGCTTACCCTGCTGCCATGAGGAATGGAAAGACCTTCTTGACCATCCTTTGTGGGGACAGGAAGACTTTTGAGAGGATAGAAATATGAAAGGGACTTTAACTTAGTTAAATCCTGAATTGCCTGAGTAATTATAAGAAAGAGATTAAGTCTTTAAATGGGAGTTTACTTTGAAACAGTAAGATTGCTTTTGTTTGTTCATTTGTTTTGTTTTCTGCTTTCGGTAGAATAGAGCCTTGAAAGGCAGCTGAGTTTGATTAAGAAGAATTTAGCATTTCCACCATGGGAATCACAGTGGATGCATTTTAAACCCAGTATACCACCCAAAGGATATGATGTGAAGCGGGAGGGAGGGGTGGCATTATTCAGCCTAAGGAACAGAGGTCACATGACTAGTAGCTGCTGTTTTACTTTGAAAAACCTTGGAGGGTCTAGAATATATCAAGAATGCCTGTAAATCAACAACAACAAAAAGATGAACAGCCCAATTTCTAAATGTGCAAAGGAGTTCAACAGGCATCTCATGAACAAGATACATTAATGGCCAATAAGCACATGAAAAAGTGCTCAACATCATCAGTCATTATTAGAAAATACAAATGAAAACTACAATGAGATACCATTTCACATCTG
This sequence comes from Physeter macrocephalus, assembly GCF_002837175.3. NCBI lineage: Eukaryota > Metazoa > Chordata > Mammalia > Artiodactyla > Physeteridae > Physeter > Physeter macrocephalus. The sequence goes on from NC_041224.1 coordinate 76,045,312, forward strand.
TGAGACTGAATAAAATAAAATACAGTGGATGCTGGGAAGTATGTGAGCCAACTGGAACTCCATCCAGTGCATGGACACCTGTTCTGCAGCCTCTCACAGTGGGAAACATGCATCCACATATGACCCAGCAATTTAACTCCTAGGTGCCAACCCAGAAGACATGAAAACATATGTCTGCACAGAGACTTGAACATGAATACTTATAGTAGTCATATTCATAAGAATCAACCAAACAGATAAACAAAATATGGTATATCCATTTAATGGAATATTACTTGCAATAAAAAGGACCACTTACTGTTAAACCCACAACATGGGTGAATTTCGAAAACATTATGCTGAGCGAAAGAAGCCAGACCCAAAAGAGCATATACTGTACAACTCCATTTATATGAATTTCTAGGACAGGCAAACTGATCTACGTGGATAGAAGTCAAAAAGTGATCAGGGGCATGAGGGCACTTTCTGGGTGATAGGTATGTTCTATATGTTGTTTGTAACAACCATGGTAGTTGTCACATGGGCATATACAATGACCAAACCTCATCAAACTGAACACTTTATACCTTAATTTATTATACCTTAATTTAAAAAAATAGATGAAAAATACCGTTTTCTCAGAGTCTTGGCCCAAGTTCTTACAGCAGATTAGCCAGGCAGACAGAATTAACATGCAAGTTCCAGAAGGCTCTGCATCTTTGGGGGTACACCTTCCCTCTGTCCCTTGATCCATTCGAAGTGTATTTATACACATCGGGCACACACACACACACATTCATGCACACACACTCTCCTTTATGCCCAGGGAGTGTCCCCTGAATGTGCCCCCCTCCCACAGGGAGCCTGCAGGATCAACCCACGTCCCCTCACCCACTCTCTGTCTCTCTACCCGCCCTGCCCACACCCTCATCCTCTCTCCCATGGTCTAACTGCACTAGAGTCATCTCCGGTTCTAAACCTCAGCACACCCTAAAATCATAATTTGTGTGTGTTTTTTTCAGTGAAATACGGATGCTTTGGAAACCACTTTCCCCTCTAAAGGCCTCCTTCTTCCTTGTTAACTCTGGGCTGAGCTCTTTCATAAATAATGCAGTTCTCCTCTCATTTCAGTTACAAATGTGGATGTCTCCTTGTTTTGAAGGATCAGATTGGTCTCCTTGTTTCTCCAGTCTGGCGGCAGCCACCCTCACGTGGCCCTGGCCCTCTCTGCACAGGAGGTGGCCGTGGGCTCTGTCACTTTGTTAAAGTGGGCTGAGTCCCCTCTGCCCCCTCCTGCCGAAAGCACAATGGCAGCTCTTCTCTCTCGTCAGCCTGTGGGTCTGCGTGGAGGTTCCTTTGTGTACCAGGTCCCAGGGCAGTGGCCCTTTCCACAGAATCAGTGCACACATGTCACCAGCCCCAAGGGACAAAGGTCTCCAACATCAGTGTCCAAATCTCAATGGTTCAGAGCCCCTGACTACTTTCCTGTAGAAATTTCCGATGCTCACGTTCTCCAAATATTTACCAACCCAGCACCAGTCAAACGCGAAGCTTGCTCCCCACCCCAGTTGGCAAAAAGGGAAGTCCACCAAGCCAGGCCTTGTCCTCATGCAGTCGCTGTCCCCACTGCCGAGCTCCGTTGGGGGTCTTTGTGAGGCTGGGCCTGCCTGGGGCTGGAGGCCAGGGCTTGCCATCCTTCCTGCTGGGACCCATCTGGGGAACAAATAGCATCCTCGGTCCACCTGCTGAGCCCTGCACCAGGCTCTCCCCTGCTGGGGGTGGAGGCCGTCCTGGAGTCCAGCCCATCTCCTTAGAACTTCTTACTTTTCTGTTGTTCACCTAAGGTTCCTGGGTCCTTGGTGAGGGGGCGTCCCCCTGGCCTGGTCCCATCTGCTGACAGCAGCAGCAAGGCCCCACTCCTGAGAGGAAGCTAGCCTCCCTGGACATGGCTGAAGGAGGCCAATGGGCAAAACGCCTGCATGGAGTAATGGTTCAGGCCACTGACCTGTGGACAGGCTCCCAAGAAGTCAGCTTGTAAGGTGAGACCCTCTCAGTCCCCATGACCGCATGGCCTACAGTCCTGAGGTGGTAGAGCGGGGGTCTGCAGAGAAGCAATCCTACCGGACACAGTGGTGCCCCTGCAGGGCCGATAGCAGCTCTTGGTTGAGGACAAAGTGCTCCTGGGGGATGTGGAGCATCTTTCCACATGTGAGATCATGAGCCACCTGCGGGGAAAGGCTCACCTGGGCTGGTGGCGCTGTCTTCACAGTTCCGGCCACAAGCCCAGGTGATTGTGATCGCTCAGGGGAAGCTAATAATCTGATGTAGTGAACGACAGATTACAGTCCACCCAGCACTTCTATATTTTCCACTGTTGAATTAAAAAAAATCCATTTCTCAGCTTCCCTTGCATCTCAGATACAGGCTGGGGAATGGGTGGGCCTGCTTTGTGGTCTCTGAGATAGTGGAGAACACAGACTCACCTACGGGCACCTAGGAGGCCTGGGACAAGTGCTGTGGTGATAGCAGGGACCAGCCGAGCCTCCAACGATGAGCCAGCTCATTGAGTGAGGGAAGGTACTCCAGCAGGCCACACAGGCAGAGGAAAGGGGTGGTGACATCAGAGGGCATGGAGGCCCATGGGTGGTCACAGCTGTGGTCCAGGTAGGGGTAGGTAAGCCTAATCTGGAAGGGATGCTGTGGCTAGAAGCCACTTTCTGCAAGAGTCATTCCTGGATTGGGCCACTTCCCAGCCCATCCTTACACTGTTCTTTCTGTTCTGTTTGGCCCCTCCCCCATCTTTGTCTCTAGGCTCAAAGCTTGCATCCTCCTTTCTAAATACTGTTTGGAATATGGCCTGGCATGGCCTCAGGACCAACCCCCTCAGTGGTTCCCTTGGCAGGCCTGGCCTTTCCAGAGCTACCAGCCTTAGCCTGCCCCACCTTGCTCTGCCCTGGGATCAGTGTCAGAGGAGAGCCCTGTATTGAGGCCAAACGTGGATGGGGACAATGTGAGAGTGATGGAGGATGAGGCTGGAAAAGCAGGTTGGATTACAGAGAGGAGCCTGGAAAGTCATGCCAAAGAGGTTATTCTTCCCCTTGAAGATGATGAAGAAATGTCCAAGGTTGTTGACTGGACTTGGCCAGATCTGAGTTTCAAAAGTATCCCCTGAGGTCATAGCCATGGAGGATCAGGATTGTAGCAATGAAAACTCTGGACCTATTTTAAAACCCAGCATCAAGGCTGCCTTCCCAGTTCCCCTGCCACATCCAAAGGCTGACAGTCCCTGCAACACCAGCCTTCAGCTCCAAGGGCTCCTCCAGGCTCCACGTCTCTTTCCCAACCAGTCCTCCTGTCCTCTTCTGCTTTCCTTCATGCCTGTCCTACTGCCACACCTGCATCATCTTTCCAATTCTGTCCAGACTCATCACAGTGGAACCATCTTCCTGGCTTTAAATTTCAGAACATGGGTGAGAAGGAAGGGTACTATTTCTTGGACCCTCTCAACGACCTCAAAATAGAGGGTCAGGGACTTCCCTGGCAGTCCAGTGGTTAAGACTTTGCCTTCCAATACAGGGGGTGTGCTTTCGATCCCTGGTGGGGGAGCTAAGATCCCACATGGCTTGCCGCCAAAAGACCAAAACAGAAGCAATATTGTAACAAATTCAATAAAAGACTTAAAAAAAAAAAAAGAGGGCCCTCTTCTTATTCTCTGGAGAAACCACCACCCATTTCTTCCCTTGTCTTCTTCATTACCTTGTTTTTCCATAGGTGTTTTCACCTGTTGCTGTTTGGAAGCGTAGAGGAAGGGAGTTTCACTTCCTAGAAAGATGTAGTAGGTAGTAGCAGGAAATACTGCTGTTGCAACAAGTAAAGAAAAAACAAATAAATTGGAACAATCATACTTGAAAAGACCTTGGAGAGCTGTATGCAATGAAGCCTAGATAACCTAGAATATGAGAGAAGGAAGACCCGTTCCAGGCTGAGGGCACAGACCTGACAGGCTTTCAGTAAAATGTCTGGGAGAGTCTCACCTGAGGAACAGGGTTAAACCAGCAGTGCAGGGAGTCTAATTAAACCTGCATCCCAGCCCCAACCCAGCTCAGTTCCTCGTGGATTGAGGTAGTCAGCCCCAGAAACTGAGTGGAGGAAAGGGTGAGTCTTCTGCATCCTCTAGAGTTCTTTTATACACAATGTCCAGCACACGTTAAAAACTTTAGAGACAGGAAATGATGACCAAAAATAAAAAACAGACTATAGAAGTGGCCAAGGACTTTGGAGTTAGCAGTTAAAGACTTTAAAATAACTATGATAAATACATTAACTAAGGTAGAGAGAGAGATGGACAAAATGGTTAAAAAGAGAAGTTAACAGAAAATTGGAATCTATAAAATAATTAAATGGGCATTCTAGAATTGTAAAAGAGAGTATCTGAAATCAATACCTCTTGGATGGTTTTAACAGCAGACGGACATAGAGGACTCAATGTGTGAACTCAAAGAGGGGCCAAGAGGAAATATTCCAGCTGAAATAGAGGAGAGAATGGAAAGAGCAGGACAGTGGGATAGACACATGGGGCACCGAGGGCATCTAACATGCCATCATTAGAGGCCTGGAGGGAGAGAAGAGAGAATGGGCAGAAGCAATATTTGAAGAGATAATGTCTGAGAATTTTCTAAAACCAATTTTAAAAAATCAACCCATTCTTAAAAAAAAAAAAAAAAACTCAGCAAATCCCAAGCAGGATAAATACAAAGGAAATCACTCCTAGCCACATCATAGTCAAACTGTTGAAAGCCAAAAACAAAGATAAAATCTTAAAAGCAATTATTAGCAGAAGGGTCATTACCTGCAAAGGAGTAACTATAAGTTGTACGGCTGGCTTTTCAACAGAAACTATGCATGGCAGGCAGAATAATCGCCCCCCAAAGACATCCATGCCTTAATCCCTGGAATCTGGGAATAGTTACCCTACTTGGTTAAAGGGACGTTGCAGATGTGATTAAGTTAAGCATTTTGAGATGAGTATCCTGGATTACCCAGGTGAGCACAATGTAATCATCAGTGTCCTTATAAGATGGAGGCAGGAAGTCAGAGAAGGAGATGTGATGATGGAAGAAGAGGTCACAGCGACGTGATTGCTGGAAAGGAGCCACGAGCTAAGGAATGTGGGGGGCCTTTAGAGGCTGGAAAAGACAAAACAACAGATTCTGCCCTGGAGCCTCCAGAAGGAACGCAGCCCTCCGGACACCTTAATTTTAGCCCCGTGAGACCCATTTCAGACTTCTGACCTTTGGAACTGCAAGATAATAAATTTGTGCTCTTTTAAGCCACTAAATTTCAGTAATTTGTCACAGCAGGAAAAGGAAGCTAACACACTGTAGAAGTCAGCAGACTATGGGATGGCATCTTTCCAGTGCTGAAAGAAAGAAGGGCGAGGTGCTCTAAATACCTAAATAAGGAGATTAGCTGCCACTTTGGCTACCAGACCCTGTGCCTCTCTCTGCATTCTTAAAGCTCAGGGATCCCATCAGCGAACCACAGGGAGACCCTCTTATGCCTCAACCAGTCTTAGAGACAAGACTAAATTCAAATCTCTTGACCAACCCAGTACATCTATCACATGGTTAATGATAATAGGAGATATCATGTAGAACTAATTAAAGAGTTTTAAATTTTTTCACACTTCCTTATCAGTGGTCTCCTGGTGCAGCAAGGGGAGGATTAAGATAATTCATAGTTGGATTAAAAAGAGAAAGAGACGATGTCCCTTTTTTGACAACCTGGATGGGTTCTTTTTTTTTTTAATCTTTATTGGAGTATAATTGCTTTACAATGGTGTGTTAGTTTCTGCTTTATAACAAAGTGAATCAGTTATACATATACATATGTTCCCATATCTCTTCCCTCTTGCATCTCCCTCCCTCCCACCCTCCCTATCCCACCCCTCTAGGTGGTCACAAAGCACC
>NC_041224.1:76053178-76054308 GCF_002837175.3 Physeter macrocephalus
TTCTGTTTCTTCCTGGTTCAGTCTTGGCAGGTTGTGCATTTCTAAGAATTTGTCCATTTCTTCCAGGTTGTCCATTTTATTGGCATAGAGTTGCTTGTAGTAATCTCTCATGATCTTTTGTATTTCTGCAGTGTCTGTTGTAACTTCTCCTTTATCATTTCTAATTCTACTGATTTGAGTCTTCTCTCTTTTTTTCCTGATGAGTCTGGCTAATGGTTTATCAATTTTGTTTATCTTCTAAAAGAAACAGCTTTTAGTTTTATTGATCTTAGCTAGTGTTTCCTTAATTTCTTTTTCATTTATTTCTGATCTGATCTTTATGATTTCTTTCCTTCTACTAACTTTGGGTGTTTTTTTTTTGTTCTTCTTTCTCTAATTGCTTTAGGTGCAATGTTACGTTGTTTATTCGAGATGTTTCCTGTTTCTTTTTTTTTAACATCCCCCTTAGAACTGCTTTTCCTACATCCCATAGGTTTTGGGTCTTCGTGTCTCCATTGTCGTTTGTTTCTAGGTATTTTTTGATTTCCTGTTTGATTTCTTCAGTGATCACTTCATTATTAAGTAGTGTACTGTTTAGCCTCCATGTGTTTGTATTTTTTACAGATCTTTTCCTGTAATTGATATCTAGTGTCATAGCATTGTGGTTGGAAAAGATACTTGATACAATTTCAATTTTCTTACATTTACCAAGGCTTGATTTGTGACCCAAGATATGATCTATCCTGGAGAATGTTCCATGAGCACTTGAGAAAAATGTGTATTTTGTTGTTTTTGGATGCAATGTCCTATAATTATCAATTAAGTCCATCTTGTTTAATGTATCATTTAAAGCTTGTGTTTCGTTATTTATTTTTATTTTGGATGATCTGTCCATTGGTGAAAGTGGGGTGTTAAAGTCCCTTACTATGAATGTGTTACTGTCGATTTCCCCTTTTATGGCTGTTAGTATTTGCTTTATGTATTGAGGTGCTCCTATGTTGGGTGCATAAATATTTACAATTGTTATATCTTCTTCATGGATCAATCCCTTGATCATTATGTAGTGTCCTTCTTTGTCTCTTGTAATAGTTTTTATTTTAAAGTCTATTTTGTCTGATATGAGAAATGCTACTCCAGCTTTCTTCTGATTT
>NC_041224.1:76054843-76082089 GCF_002837175.3 Physeter macrocephalus
TCTTGTAGGTCTTTTGCTTCTCTTGTGTTTCTTGCCTAGAGAAGTTCCTTTAGCATTTGTTGTAAAGCTGGTTTGGTGGTGCTGAACTCTCTCAGCTTTTGCTTGTCTGTAAAGGTTTTAATTTCTCCATCAAATCTGAATGAGATCCTTGCTGGGTAGAGTAATCTTGGTTGTAGGTTTTTCTCCTTCATCACTTTAAATATGTCCTGCCACTCCCTTCTGGCTTTCAGATTGTCTGCTGAAAAATCAGCTGTTAACCTTATGGGGATTCCGTTGTGTGTTATTTATTGTTTTTCCCTTGCTGCTTCTAATATGTTTTTTTTTGTATTTAATTTCTGACAGTTTGATTAATATGTGTCTTGGCATGTTTCTCCTTGGATTCATCCTGTATGGGACTCTCTGTGCTTCCTGGACTTGATTAACTATTTCCTTTCCCATATTAGGGAAGTTTTCAACTATAATCTCTTCAAATATTTTCTCAGTCCCTTTCTTTTTCTCTTCTTCTTCTGGGACCCCTATAATTCGAATGTTGGTGCGTTTAATGTTGTCCCAGAGGTCTCTGAGACTGTCCTCAGTTCTTTTCATTCTTTTTTCTTTATTCTGCTCTGCAGTAGTTATTTCCACTATTTTATCTTCCAGGCCACTTATCCGTCCTTCTGCCTCAGTTATTCTGCTACTGAGCCCATCTAGAGTATTTTTCATTTCATTTATTGTGTTGCTCATCGTTGCTTGCTTCCTCTTTATTTCTTCTAGGTCCTTGTTAACTGTTTCTTGCAATTTGTCAAATGTTTCTTGCATTTTCTCTATTCTATTTCCAAGATTTTGTATCATATTTACTATCATTATTCTGAATTCTTTTTCAGGTAGACTGCCTATATGCTCTTCATTTGTTAGGTCTGGTGGGTTTTTATCTTGCTCCTTCATCTACTGTGTGTTTTTCTGTTTTCTCATTTTGCTTATCTTGTTTGGCATAAGGTGTCCAGCACTGTAGCTAGCTGGTCGTTGAGTGAAGCTGGATGTTGGTGTTGAGATGGAGATCTCTGGGAGATTTTTGCCGTTTGATATTTCATGGAGCTGGGAGGTCTCTTGTGGACCAGTGTCCTGAAGTTGGCTTTCCCACCTCAGAGGCACAGCAGTGACTCCTGGCTGCAGCACCAAGAACCTTTCATCCACACGGCTCAGAATAAAAGGGAGGAAAAGTAGAAAGAAAAAGAAAGAAAGAAAGAGAGAGAGAGAGAGAGAGAGAAAGAAAGAAAGAAAGAAGATAAAATAAAGTAATATAAAATAAAATAAAGTTATTAAAATAAAAATTAAAAAATAATTATTAAGAAAAAAAAATTTTTTAAGTTAAAAAAAAAAAAAACGGACGGACAGAACCGTAGGACAAATGGTGAAAGCAAAGCTATACAGACAAAATCTCACACAGAAGCATACACATACACACTCACAAAAAGAGGAAAAGGAGAAAAAATAATCTATCTTGTTCTCAAAGTCCACCTCCTCAATTTGGGATGATTCGTTGTGTATTCAGGTATTCCACCGATGCAGGGTACATCAAGTTGATTGTGGAGATTTAATTCGCTGCTCCTGAGGCTGCTGGGAGAGATTTCCCTTTCTCTTCTTTGTTCGCACAGCTCCAGGGGTTCCGCTTTGGACTTGGCCCCGCCTCTGCGTGTAGGTCGCCAGAGGGCGTCTGTTCTTCGCTCAGACAGGACGGGGTTAAAGGAGCAGCTGATTCGGGGGCTCTGGCTCATTCAGGCCGCGGGGAGGGAGGGGTACAGATGCAAAACAAAACAAACAAACGAACAAAAACGAATGGAGAGCACCCTAGGACAAATGGTGAAAGCAAAGCTATGCAGACAAAATCTCTCCCAGAAGCATACACACACACACTCAAAAAAAGAGTAAAAGGGGAAAAAATAACATATCATGTTCTCAAAGTCCACCTACTGAATTTGGGATGATTCATTGTCTATTCAGGTATTCCACAGATACAGTGTACATCAAGTTGATTGTGGAGATTTAATCCGCTCTCCTGGGGCTGCTGGGAGGAATTTCCCTTTCTCTTCTTTGTTTGCACAGCTCCAGGCGTTCAGCTTTGTATTTGGTCTTGCCTCTGCTTGTAGGTTGCCTGAGGGCATCTCTTCTTTGCTCAGACAGGCCAGGGTTAAAGGAGCAGCTGATTTGCCAGCTCTGGCTCACTTAGGCCGGGGGGAGGAATGGGTACAGATATGGGGCGAGCCTGCGGTGGCAGAGGCCGGTGTGACGTTGCACCAACATTATGTGTGCTGTGTGTTCTCCCGGGAAAGTTGTCCCTGGATCACGGTATCCTCCAGTGGCAGGCTGCACAGGCTCCCAGGACGGTAGGTGTGGATAGTGCCCTGTGCTCGCACACAGGCTTTTTGGTGGCTGCAGCAGCGGCCTGAGCATCTCATGCCCGTCTCTGGGGTACGCGCTGATAGCCGCAGCTCGCGCCCGTCTCTGGAGCTCCTTGAAACAGTGCTCTTAATCCCCTCTCCTTGCGCACCAGGAAACAAAGAGGCAAGAAAAATTCTCTTGCTTCTTCAGCAGGTCCAGACTTTTTCCCGGACTCCCTCCCGGCTAGCCGTGGTGCACTAACCCCTTCAGGCTCTGTTCACACCGCCAACCCCAGTCCTCTCCCTGGGATCCGACCGAAGCCCGAGCCTCAGCTCCCAGCCCCTGCCCTTCCCGGCGGGTGAGCAGACAAGCCTCTCGGGCTGGTGAGTGCCGGTCGGCACCGATCTTCTGTGCGGGAATCTCTCCGCTTTGCCCTCCGCACCCTGTTGCTGCGCTCTCCTCCACTGCTCTGAGGCTTCCCCCTCTGCCACCCGCAGTCTCTGCCCGTGAAGGGGCTTCTAGTGTGTGGAAACCTTTCCTCCTTCACAGCTCCCTCCCACTGTTGCAGGTCCTGTCCCTATTCTTTTGTCTCTGTTTTTTCTTTTTTCTTTTGCCCTACCCAGGTACGTGGGGAGTTTCTTGCCTTTTGGGAGGCCTGAGGTCTTCTGCCAGCGTTCAGTGGGTGTTCTGTAGGAGTTGTTCCACGTGTAGATGTATTTCTGATGTATCTGTGAGGAGGAAGGTGATCTCCGCGTCTTACTCTTCCGCCATCTTCCCCCTCTCTCTGGATGGGTTCTTGAAGCCCATTCCAGACTGAGTCTTTCAATAATAAAAGCCAGATACTTGAGAGAAAAAACTCTTCTAAATTCCCAAAGCATCTTGTTATATATTAAGAACCAAATCCAGAAAGACTAAACATGGAGCTTTTATTGTGGGAAAATATACACCATCTTACTCATTTTTACAATCCTAACCATTTTTCAGTTCAGTAACATTAAGTACATGCACAATGTTGCGCAACCATCACCACCATCCTTCTCCGGAACTTTATCATCTTCCCAAACTGAAACTTTTAAGCAATTAAGCAACTCCTCGCTCCCCTCTCCTCCCAGCCTCTGGCACCCACCCTTCTACTTTCTGCCTCTGTGAATTTGACTACTCTAGGAGCCTCATAGTAATGGAGAGTTTTGTTTTTAAGCTGTAAAATGGGAAAGGAGCAGGATGTAACATATGGGCAATTTTCCTGCCGCACAGGAATGCAGCCCATCCCACTTTCTTGGGCTGGAGGAAGAGTCTGGAGAGAGAGGGAGAGTAAGAGAGCTGAGGCTTAAGTGTGTGGCCTCTGCACCCCTCCCTGTTCCTGGAATGAGGAACCATAGGGACCCCCAGCAGGAATCCCAGAAGGGAGGGCGCTTGCCCAGCTTCCCACCAGCCAAAGGAGGCCACTGTGTGAACCAGAGGGCCCAGACAAGATTGTACACGGGCGTCCCCACACTCCATGTGCCACCGGGAAAGACTGAGCATCTCTCCAAAGAGTCTGAGTTCATTGGACTAAACTGTAAACTCCTGTGACCATGCTCTCCTGAAGGGATGAGGTTCATCCCTCATCACCGCTGAGTAGAAATGAAACTCTTCAATAAATTGAGTTCTACTGTAGAAAATAAGGAAAGTTACTTTCCTGCACATCTGAGCTGTAAGTTTTATACCAACTACAAATACCCTGGCCCAAGAGATTGCTTCCTCTCCCTGAGGGGTTCAAAGCTAGAGTCCGACCCTTGGCTTCCCTGCTATCGGCCTCGGAGCTGGGTGGGGCCACACGCAGGCGCAGGAGCTCCGCATAGAAAGTTCAGATTTTTCCCTTGGGCAGTGTGCCAGGAGCACAGGCTGCATGCACTGCCGACAGTGCTGCCTGGCACGCTGGCAAGCCGCTCGCCTCCCAGACTGCTGAGCCCACTTGCAAACGCCCGCCCCCTCTGCCCCCTGCCCCCCACCCCAGCTCTCTAACCTGCTCCAGGAAAAATATTTTGACATGGCATATCCCTCCTGCCATGAATTACATACAGAAGGAGCAAAGAGGAGGAAGGTGGGGTCCATAGGAGCCCAGGCAACCTCAGAGCAGTTCATTCCTGTGGCCAGGATTTGGGGACGTGGGCTGCGTGCAGGGCCAGGCTGGGGGCACTTGCCCACGGAGCACATGGGAGAAGGTGGCTGGGCGCTTCCAGGGATTGGAGGTTTGGAGAGTCTGTAGGATTCACATCTATTCTCTCTCCATTTCTCTCACCTCCACCAGGTGTGAGCTCCTTGGTTATTCTGGGGTCCCCCATCCCCTGTGGCCTTCCACATGGAGTGTCTCTCCCCCTCCCCTCCCCTCCCCCCCTCCCCTCCCCTCCAGCGCAGGTGTATCTAAATCTACCCTCTCTCACCTGTAAACACCCAAAGCAGAGGCTGGCAAAGCTGGAGAAATGAGAGGCCCAACAGGCATTCAGGAACCCATGTGGCTGAATTTTGAGCAGAACCAATGGCCTTTTTTTTCTCTCAAGGAGAGAGGAAACAAGGTATGCAGTTCAAAAGCAGTCTGGGCTCAGTCTCCCCAGGGAGGGGAGATTTGCTCCTTTCCCTGAATAATCCGTGTGTGCCCCCTGCTGCTACTCACCCCACCAGGTGCCACCCAGGCCCCCACCCCAGGCACGTCCTCACCAAGTCTCCCCTGTGGTCTCAGAGGCCAATGTGGATGCTCTGGGTTTCCCGGAGCTGCAGCGGGATGTTCGCAGGCTGAGGGGTGTGGGACAGAAGGGTATTTTGGGGGGGCGTCAGCATGAAGAGCACCCCTCAGACTGAAAAGTAAGAGGTGGCTGACGTTTGCCTCTCAGGCTTGCCTTGGTGCTGCTGGGTTTTGTTTGCGTGTTTATTTTTGCTTTTGTGTGTTTGTATTTTTGAATCTCCACCCCATTAAAGTATGTCATTAGAGAAGCCGGGGACCCCTTTCCCTGGCTCTGAGTGTACATTCCAGCCAACATTTCTACACTAATTAGCTTCATCTTGTAACTCCTCCCGGATAGGAGCACCCTCCAGGCCTACCCTTAAAACAGTGAGGTCAAATAACAAGCGTTTTCTTTCCTTTTCCTGAGCTCAAACACATACTCTACACTGCAAGTGTTCTGAGTGCTGTAGATACAGAAGGCTGCTTCCAAGCCCTGGGGTGGGTGGTAGAGACCTGTCCCCAGCAAGGACCCCGAGTCCTGCTGCATGGGGGAACACTGTCTGGCCCTACTGCACCTCATTTCCTCAGGACTTGTAGACAGGTTCTCCAGTGTTTACAGAAACTTCAAAGGCTTAACAATGATAGCTAAGCTTGTTTTAGTGATTTCTGTGTGCTAGGCACTGTTCTAATTCATTTGATCTTCACAACCACCTGATGAGGTAAGCACTATTGTTATCCTCCATTTCACAAATGAGAAAGCCAAGGCCCAGTAAAGATAAGGGACTTGTCCAAAGTCACTCGATGCCTAAGGGGCAGAGGTGGGACTCAAACTTGGGCCGCCTTCAGAACCACTCTCTTGCCCATGCTCAGCTGGTGAGGCTGAGAGGCAGGGATGCGGGCAATCCAAAAGGTGAACAGGGGCCACAGAGGACCCACAAACTGCACAGCACACAGCCCTTCATGGTGTGTGGGGGAAGAGCCGCTCCTCAGCAATGCAACGTTGCCAGACACTCTCATTTTTCAAGAGAAGCCAGAAATCTGGATATTAATGTGAAATTTCCCAATTAAAAATGTCATCAGCTAATTCAAATCTTATGTGAGGGAATAAAAAAACAACCCATTGTATCTCCAGTGCCCACACAGCTCATCAGCTACCTGCCTGTCTGTGGCCTCTGGGTCAGACCAAGGAAGGTGGATTGACTTAATCTCCTAAATCAACATTCCATTGGTAGTGGCTACCTGGGGTGCAATGTTGAGAAGATTCTGAGTGTGAGTCTGGCCTGGATGAAAAAGTGCTGAAATCTATTAGCAATGTCTGCCGTGGGCACAGCCTGAAAAAATGACAGCATCTATGCCGTGAGTTTTCCCTGACTGGTTAGACACTATACAGAATGAACTAATGTTCAGTTCCTGCTCCTCCAGGACTTAATTTTTTAAGTCCCCCCATCTCACCTCATCCTGGTCCAGGTGGTAAATGTCCTAGGTACTAAGTACTGACTTTACTAACCCTCACACCAATCTTGTGGAAAGGTGTGATCACGTGTGTTTGACTCTGTTTCAGCTCCACTCCAACCAGGAATTAGAAGTCCTGCATCCTTCACTGTTGCCTATCATCCCGCTGCAGAAATCCAACCTATCCAGGCCCTTTGTCATCTCCCTGGGGTGTCAGTGGTCCTTGGTGAAGGGACATCACACAGCACACATTTTTTTTGCTTGACAAAAGCCTCAAAAGACAAGGCTCTTCTTGGGAGCACCTTCCCCTATGACACACTCTACCCATCTCCTTTCAGGGTCTGACCCTGCTTTCCCTTCCCTCATGAGGTTTTAGAAATGCCCAAACATTTATCCCTTTCTGAAGCAGCCATCCTCTGTGTATACCCTTTAGACTCACTCTATCCCAATTTGCTTAAAAACAAACTTTCCCCAACAAATTGAGCTTCTCCTTAAGAGTTCTCATACCAGCTATACAGAAAACAGAACTCCCAGTCATCATGATTTCTGTAAGTCATACAGAGACGACCCTGGAGCCACTTCAGTTGTGTGACACAGATTTGACAATTATGATATGCAGGTGGCCTTACCCACATACTGATTGGTTTTCTTCATTGCATTCACATTTGCTTAGAGTTTCTTTCTCCTGGTTTAGTGCTTCATCTTGCTCTCCTATTTTCCTTCTTCATGAAATTGGTTTTTTAAGCCAAATGATGAGGGACCTGAGAGCAGGTCCCATTTCTTTCTCTTCCTTCATTCACTCATTGGACAAATAACATTTGAGTGCCTGCTGTGGGCCAGACGCTGCTCTAGGACCCCGGGGACACAGCACTGACTAGAACAGAGGGTCCATGCTCTTGGAGCTTACCTTCTTCTCTCTTTGAACCCCGTAGCGTGGATGCCCGTAAACACGCTGGTCTTGAGGATCCTTGAGGTTTCATTGGGCACAGCCACACACTTGGAGCTTGCCCTGGCGTGCACTGGCTCCGTGCATTTGCCTTCGGTTTCTCCTTGTAGAGGCTTCTTTTCCTAGCTGTGCTGACACATGCCCTGAAGAAAGACCACCCTCCCCAGGCCCAGGCATTGCCACTTGATCCTGGGTTAGGCACTTGAACTTCCTTACCTGTCAAGGATGGGTAATTTCTACGTGACAGGCTGTTGTGAGCTGTGAGTGGAGTAAAGCACATCAGCATGATGCAAATGTTCCTCATTATTCAGCACAATTATGTTCAGAGATAAAAATTAAGGATCCTCCTTCCACCCCCCAGCATGTTCTTATTGCCCTGGTTCTTCCAGAGGTCTCCTTTTCCTGAGAAAGAGAAAATGCAACAGAATACAAATACCAAGGAATCAAATTCTTGGCTTTGAAGTTTCAAAATCTACTTTTAAAACTTATAAAGGAGAAAATAATCATGTAAATCTAGGATTTTGCTCTGTAAGAGTGTTTGCTAGGGTTCTCCAAAGAAAGATACAGACCAATAGCACATAAAATATGCTGTGATATAATATAATACAATATAGTAAAATGTAATACATTATAATTACTTAATTCCTAATTACATGGGGAATTGGCTCGTGTGATGATGGAGGCTGAGAAGTCCCAAGATCTGCTGTCAGCAAGCTGGAGACCCAGGAGGGCCAATGGTGTAGTTCTAGCCTGAGTCTGAAGCCTAAGAACCAGGAGAGACAATGGTGTAACTTCCAGTCTGAGGGCAGAACAAGACTGGTGTCCCAGCCCAACAATCCCGTTGGAGAAGATCCATCTTCCTCAGGCTTTTTGTTCTATTCAGGTCTTCAATTGATTGGATGAGGGTCACCCACCTTAAGGTGGGGGTGGGGGGAGGACAATTAACTCAATCTTCCAATTCAAATGTTAATCATCCAAGACATTCTTACATACACACCCAGAATAATGCTTGACCAAGAGACTGGGCACCCTGGGACCCAGTCAAGTTGTCACATAAAATTAACCATCACAAAGAGTGAGGCTTTTTGAAAAAGAAATGTTTGCTGGGTTTCAAAGAGAAAATAAAGTACTCTAAAGAAATTGTAGCGTAAAGTTTATTCCCCCAAATAATAGAACGAAGAGGACAGGAGAAGAATCCAAATAAGTCACCTGCCATGCAGACCAGATTCAGTTTGCTAAGGGCATGGGAGAAGGAGTCTGAAGGGAGAAGGAGTCTTAAGGGAGAAGCCTGTGATTCTCCCTGTCCTTCCAAGGTGGCTCGGGATCAAGGGAAGATAAAACAAACAAACAAACACTAGATGAGTTTGGGGAAATCTAAGGTAAGGAAACCTTGCACCAGCTTCCTGGGAGGAGAGCAGTTGAGAACACGTGGATGTGGGGATACTTGAGTGGAAGAGCCTGGGTTGGATCTCCTGAAGTCCTACAGAGATTGGGAGAGTAGCCAAAACCTCATATGCCCCTGTGATGGATATGACAGTAAGAAGAGAGTAGAAGCTGGTGGCGCAAGGGGTGCTGGGGGCCTGACAAAAACGGTAATCAGTGGCAGATTAAGCCATGCAAACCAGAGGCCAGATAAAGGTATATTCAATCCCATAGACATTGACATGAGGAAGTGGTGGTTGCTTCAATAGATATCAGTGGAAATCAATGTTGATAGTCAACACTGAACAATGCGTATCTCAGAGGGGGCCAGCACAGGATGACTCTTGTTATGGTCAGGATAGGGTAGCTATGCTGCAGTAACAAACAGACCCCCAAACAGAGTACCTTGGTACTTGAAAGTTTGTTTCTCCTTCATTTAGGTCTGATGCATTACTCCTCCTCCTGGGTAGCTCCCTTCCAAGTGATGACTCAGAGATCCAAATGCTTAGTTACTACTTCCAGGGTGGCCTCAAGCAGGAGAAAAGAGGACTGGAAAGTCACACAGAGGGCTTTTCATTGCCTTAGCAAATAAATGGCATACCTTATCTCCCCATACAGACCCTTGGCCAGAACTAATCAGATGACCCCAACCTAACTACAAGGGAGGTTGGGAAATGCAGTCCTCCTGTGTGCTCAGGTGGAGGAAATGAAACAGGATCTAGGAAGACCTAGTTTTGTCTCTACCACCATCATGAACCAAGCATATCCTGGACATGATGATCCATAATTTCCCTGCAGAACTGAGATGTCATCTCAGGGAGAAAACCCTAAATTGCAACAAGCTTTAATCTAAATTGAGAAATCACTGAATTCTACTGGGTTTTCATGAAAATGACTAGGTTATAATTTTTGTCATCAGGGAGAAATAGGAAACCTAAAGATAGGAAATAGGTTCAGGTATAGAAAAATAAAGTCCTCTTTGGCCACATGAGAACATGAGTCATTACATTATTACACGGGTCAGGACATTACTGCAGGCTACATATGTTTACAGCTGTAAAAAATCTTACAGATTGTTGGTCAGAGGTGAGGTAGCATAGAGGTTCAGTGCATTGTCTCCTAGGTTCAAATCTGAGCTCTGCACCTCGCTAGCTGGTGTGAAGGTTAAATGGGATCAAATGGGGAAATGCTCAGCTCCGGGCTGGATACATCATAAGGCTGAAATAAAGGTTAGCAGTTGTAAACATCCACAGCTGAAATTAAGATCCAGAGATTTTAACTTTCAGTCTGATGTTTTTCCATTACTCCTACCCCCAAAAGCTCTTGACATCATGTTTCCACAGCTAAGATTAATGAGACTGATAAGAATATCTTCAAAGTTCTCATCATGAGAGAAATAATTTAACTATGCTAGGTGATGGACGTTAACTAGACTTATTGTGGTGATCATTTTACAATATTTACACATAGTAAATCATATTATACACCTGAAACTAATATAATGTTATACATCGATTATATTTTATTAGAAGAAGAAGAAAAAGGAGGAGAAGGAGGAGGATGAGAAAAACTACCATTAACTGAGCTCCTGCACTGTGCCAGGCATTTTACACAACTCACCTCATTCAGTCCTTAAAACAACTCTGTGAATTGGGCATGACTGTCACCATTTCATAGACACTTGGTACCTACAGAGGTTGAGTTAACCTGTGCAAGGACACTGGGGGAGTTCTAAAACTTACCACACTGAGATCTAACCCTGGCTCCACCATGCACTGACTGTCAAACCCCCAGCAGGCTAACTCAGCATGCTAAAAGTTACTTTCTCTACCCGTAAAAGAGAAATAGAGATAATACCCACCTCAGGAAAAAAAAAAAAATCCTCAAGTTTCCTGACCTTCCTCCACCTAAGAGGTGGGGTCTCTGCCCCCTCCCCTTGAATCTGGGTTGACCTTAATGACTCGTTTGTGACCAATAGAATGAAGCTCAACTTCCAAGGCTACTCAGAAGAGGCCATGGTTTCTGCCTGGTTCCCCTGGGACACTTGCCTTTGGAGCCCTAAGTTGTTGTTATAGGTTGAATTGTGTACCCCCAAATTCATATGTTAGAGTGCTAATGCTCAATACCTCAGAAGGTGACCTCCTTTGGAAATAGGGTCTTTGTAGAGATAATCAAGTTAAAATGAAGTCAGTAGGTTGGCTCCTAATCCAATAAGACGAGTATACTTACGGAAATTTAGAGACACACACACACAGAAGACAGTGTGAAGACACAAGAAGACAGCCATCTATAAGCCAAAGAGAGAGGCCTGGAACAGATCCTTCGAACATGTTCCTCAGAGGGAACCAACCAACAGCACCTTGAATGTGGACTTACATCCTCCAGACTGTGAGATAATCATTTTTGTTGTTCTAAGCTACTGAGGTTGTGGTACTTTGTTACAGCAGGCATAGCAAACAAATACAGTTGTCGTGTAAGAAGGCAGACTCCCCTGAGGCCTCCATGCTGTTAGGAAGCCCAGGCCACAGAAGGAGGCCACAGGTATGTATTCTGGTGACAGCCCTGCTGAGGTTCCAGCTGACAGCTAACATCAACTATCGGACACGTGAGCCAGGGCACCTCCAGATGATTCCCACCACCAGCTATAGATCCCCCCACCCCCGGGTTTACCCACATTTTTGAGTGTTCCCAGACAAGACCCCAGAAATCATAGAGCAAGTGGACTCTTCTTACTTGTAACTAAATTCTGTTTGAATTCTCGACCCATGGAATCTATGTGCATGATAAAATAGGGTTTTTAGGCCGCAAGTTTTGAGGCTCTGTGGAG
This sequence comes from Physeter macrocephalus, assembly GCF_002837175.3. NCBI lineage: Eukaryota > Metazoa > Chordata > Mammalia > Artiodactyla > Physeteridae > Physeter > Physeter macrocephalus. The sequence goes on from NC_041224.1 coordinate 76,066,550, forward strand.
CAACAGGAATAGGAACAGCCTCACAGCTAGTGAGCCAGAGCTGGGGCTCCCTGACTCCAGAAGGCAGACCTTCTCCGGAAGCAAGCTCAGCAGCCTTGCTGTCTCAGAGGGTGTCTGGGTAGGAGGGTTTTTGCTGAGTCTTGTCTCTGAGCAAGCAGGGCTGGCCCACGTGGGCTAGACTCTGGTTGACCCATGAGGACTCTCTGGCCTCTGAGGAAGCCAGCTCCCCTCAGCTTTCTTCAGATTCCGAGAGCAGGCCAGGATCCCAAAGGCAGCCATAATGTCTGGTCTTTTCAAGGTCTGATCACCTGGTTGAGGGTTAGAACTGTAGGTATCCCTTGACCCTGTTCCCGTGGTCATTTTGCAGATGGTTGTAACCGGGAGAGCTGCTGGGAAGCAGAATATAATCTGGGTGTCTGACTGCTTGGGTTTAAATTCTGGCTGTGCAGTCTCTACCTATATGGTCTAGGTCAGTTATATAACCTCTCCAAGCCTGTTTCTTCATCTGCAAAATGCGAAAATAGTAGCACCCACCTTGTAGGGGTTCTCGGGAGGCTCGCCCAGGACATTCTCATGGGAAGCATGGAGCTGGGGTCTAGCACGTAGTCAGCCCACAGCATATGGGCACTATCGTTGCCTTTCATCAACAGCAGCTCTTTGCTTGTAGGGATTTACCTGCTCTCTACAATGCAGACTACTTTAGTTCCTGGGAGCTTCCCTGCAAAGGGGAGAATGTAGCTTAAAATAACCCCAAGAATGTTGAGCTCTTTCAGAAGTTAACTTTAAAAAATTAATTAAGAGTCCAGACAAACCTAAGGTAGCATTGTTATTACTGGTTTGCTGTTGTTGCTCTGAACAGCCTTGAAGACTCCCGGCTTTGAGGCTGCAAAGGGTGGCAATTAGCCTCTCCTGAAAGTCCTCGCAGCAGTAAAGCCTTGGCACAGGGCGCAGGGCTTCACTTCCTTCCCCATTTTGTGGCCACCGCGTCCGCCTGCGTCCCCACCACGGCCTAGGCAGGAGCTGCGGGAGGGCTGCTTAGTCTCCTCAGCTCACTGCTGCAGGAAACGCTGCCTGCCGCCCTGATGACTCCCAGAAAAGAAGGCGGATGGCGTGACTCAAAGTGTCTCCTCCCCCCCAACTCAGCACGCTGCACCCACACAAGCCCCCTCCTCTGAGGGTGAGACTGAATCACGGCTCAGGGTTCTGGGATGCTTCTGGGCCTCTTTCCCAGCGCTGGCCTGGCCAAGAGATCCGACTGCAGGGTGCTTTCATGGATCGGAGCTAATTCCCCTCTAAGCAGCAGCCTGCCCCTCGGCGGCACTTTGTCAGAAACCATCTCTGGGTAGGCAGCTGGCAGGAGACTGCTGGCGGTTCAGTCTCCCTCCTGCTCCACTCAGGGCAAGGCTTGTCCAAATATTTGGCTTGATCCTGCTTTCTGATTCATCATGTGCAGGAACCTCTGTAATTTCATCTACTGCGTGACTCAGACAAGGGCTCAGCACAAGTGCCGAGCACCCAGGGCCGGAGCCTCAGCCAACGCCCGCTGCTCCCGGCCAGCCCTGGGGTTTGGGGAGCGCTGCTGGGGCTCCCTAGACTGCCTAGCCTCAGATTGAATCTCTTTTGTCTGAGATGATTAATGGAGCCTCAAACACGCCTCAGCGCAAGGGTGTGAGGTGCACTTTGTACCTTTTCCAAGTTTTTTTTTTTTATATGCTAAATCCATTTGCATCTCATAAATTATATTGGCTTCAAAATGAAATGTTCCTGACAGCAGCACACAGGGTGTAGGTCCCACTAAAACATTTTCTCTTGTCGTCCCCTCTCCTGCTCTGAGACCCTAGGAGAAATCAGCTTGTCTTCCGGGGGTGGGGGGGGAGGCAGCAGAATGACCTAGATTCCAAATCTGCAAGACAGGTAGAGCCAGCTCTCCTATCTTCTGAAGGCTGCTGTGCACAGGGTCCCAGGGTTTCGGAAGAAGCCAGCAGGATGAAGCTCTCTCCTGTTCCTGCTTGAACCCTCTCATCTTATGGGTGACATGGGCATTTTCTCCTTCTGCAGGTTTGTCCTGTTAGGAAAGGCCACAAGCTGGGCTGGTGGGGCCCCAAATGCTCCCTGGGTGGGGAATGGGGGAGGGGTGCAGTTGACAGCAGAGGTGTGTGGGGCAAGGGAAAGGGGCCTCTAAAGAGCAGGGAGGAGTGGAGATGGCTGTTCAGATACCGGGGTCTCCAATAGCCAGAGACAATGGAATTTAAACTTTCTTTCCACCACTTTCTAGCTTTGTGGCTTTGGGCAAGTTACTTGCCCTCTCTGAGCCTCTGTTTCTTCTTCCATTCATTCATTCAATGCCTATTTTCAGAGCACTTTATGTCAGGCCTAGCCCGCCCCCTGGCACTTACATTCTGCCACTCTACAGCTGCGTGCATATGTACCATGCTAGGCGGAGGGAAATACTAAACAGAAGATGAGATGTGGGCTGGTGAGCCTTTGTGCTCTGCTGTTTGGGGCGGAGGCTGGGAAGATGAGGGGGTCCAGCCCAGGGGACTGATGCGGGCAACAAGGCAGGAGGGACCAGAGAGAGCGACCATGAAGCAGGACAGCGCCTGTGCCGCACACAGTGGGAGCTCCGTAAACGTCGCTGCCGGCATTATTATTTTTTGACAGCTGGCAATGCGCATGGCAATGTGCTTGGGGTGAGGATGCTGAAGGGAGGGTGCAGCAAGCTGGGAGGATGATGGCTTTAAAGCCAGGGTAACCCTGGTGCACTGCAGTGGGTGACCTGTCATTTCCCACCACTCCACGCCCCCTGCATTCTGGCCTCCAAAGCATAAGCAGGCTTCACTTCACACCGCGTCCCAAAGGTCAGCTGGCTAGGGTTTCATGAGCAAGCATTCCAGGCCTGGGGCCTGCACAGGGAGCACTGTGCCCACAGTCAGGCCTCCAAGTTCCCGTCCAGGACCAGCTGCCGGAGCTTTGGCCCATCCCAGTTGGCCTCAGGGGTGCTGAGGCAGCTGCTGCCAGGCAGGGGCGGGGTGGGCAAGGGAGGAGAGAAGCAGGCCCCAGGGCAGCTGTCCTCGCCATCAGAACCTGAGCCACACTCGGGCCAGGGAGCCACAGTCTGGGGCACTCCACCCTCTGCAGGGCGGGGGACACTGAGTGCATATACATGTATATGCAAATTATATAAACACATATACATACATATATGTGCTTCCTCTAACTTACACATTTTTAAGATTTTATTTCATTTAATGTTCCAAGATTCTGGGCAGTGGCTGTTGCCTGTCCCCATTTTATAAGTAAGGGAAAATGAGACTCAGGGAGGTCCAATAAGCAAATGGCAGGACAAAAGTTCAAATCCCACATTCTGCGTGCCTTCAGGCAATAGCCACGAAACAGGAGGACCCAGCAGGGGCATTATTTGGGCCCCTCTTCTGATCACAGATTTCATCATGCTCCCTGAGAGACACAAAAGGAAATTTTTGTGTCTCCTGTTTTTAAGGTTGAAGAAGAGTCAACAGCAGGGAATGGAGTTTAAACAAGGCCCCCCTCTGGCCTCACTGCCCGCACCGCGAGGCCGGCACAGCGGCCCTGCCCGCCCGTAGTCCCTGCACTCAGGCTCTCGCAGGAACTTGTGGAGCCCACACTCAGTGCTTTCCACAACCTTCCTCTTCCCCTTTCACTTCTGGACACTCTCAGGTCTGCGTCTGCCTCCCCCAAAGGCATAGCTTGTGCCATTCATCTTGGAGTCCCACAGAGCCAGGCACAGTGAACTGCCGGGGGTGGGGGTCCCCTCTTGTTTCTTCACCTTTATTTCCATTAGTGAAATGAGAATGCACTGCAAACCAGGCCAGGGCACAGCTTGGAAGACCTGTCCGCAGCATGGAGGCTCAGCTGAGAAACGCAAGCCTGCCTGGCCTTTCGGCAGCCGTGGCCAAGAGGGCAGAGGCAGCAGTGCAGAAGACTGGAAAGTGACAGCAGAAAGCCTGCCCGGCCTCCTCGGCGGCAGCCGGCCACCTTGCAACAGAACAATTCCTCTAAGTGGGACTGGAGCACAGCCACAAAGCAGGGGAAGCCTTTCTGATGCGGGTGGAGGAGCTTTACAGAAAGAAATGACAGTAGCCCTTACATCTTGGGGAAGTTTAAAGACAACCCAGAGAATGAAATCTTACATTCTACCTTCCTGAAAGGCTGAGGCTAGGCATAATTCTCTGCTTGTTTTCCCCTCTTTTGTATTGGGTAAATGTTCCTGGCCACACTTGTACCTGTGGCCTTATTGTCATCTGCTTTGGAAATGGGCAGGGTATAAATCAGTCAATGAAATTTTAAAATGTAGCTCTTTGATCTAGCATCGAAGCAGACAAAGAAGAAACAGGCACTTCATAAATGCCTTTGGAAGCTTGTGATTTGCGTGGGGCTTCCAATAAAAGGTAAAGTCTCTGCTTTGAGATTACACACACTGAACCCAGGGTGGTCCTCGGGCCTCTGGTCACAGCATGAGCAGTGCTGGTGGGGACTGATCTGCAACCCTGGTGCTCGCAGCTGCTGGGGATCATTTGCGCCATGGCCATTTCTGGGACCCAGCAGGAAAGGGGGAAGGCTCCTTGCTGCAGCCAGCAATATATGTGCTCCCTTGACCACTCCTCTAGAAAAGAGAGCAGGAGGGGTGGATGCAGAGCAACCCTGCCCCTCCCTCCTACTCCCCAACCCTTGGATTTTTGCCGCTATTGGCTTCCCCAGGTCTTCCTTCTGTACCCAGCAGAGGTCTGACAGTACTGGGGAGTCAGGGCTCTTGGGACAGCCCTGCCCCATGAAGCCAGGTGAAGACTGGTTTGCCTGTCTCCTTGCTCGGCACAGGGTTTCGCACCGTCACAGTGCAGGGCTTGGAAGAAGCCAGCTCCAGAGACAATGGGTTCCCAGGGAGGATTGTGGAAACTAGCCAAATGTAAAACAGAAGGCTTTAAATACGCGAGTCCAGTTGTGGAGGGAAACAAGTGTGATGACAAGGCAGCCACCTGCCATCCTTGCTGTGTTTGGGAGGGCAGCATGATGAAAACCTTTATGTGAGGTCAAGGTCAACACACAGTCCTGAGTCATTAGTCAGATGTAGATTAGTGAGTTAATACTGAACAATCTTGGCAGATGAATTACACCCAGAAGCTGTGCATGAGTCCTTGGAGTTGACATTGAAAGGTTCAGTTATCATAGAGAGAGTGATGCCTGCTTCATTCTGATAGGGCTCAATTATTGTGATAAACGTCCTTGGAGTTTAACTCTTTCATTTCACCTAGAGTTGGAATGAGGGTCTCAACATCAACTGTATATAAGACTAGTCCCTTCTCTCCCCAGCCCCTCTGGGATCCTTGGGGAGGCTCCTTGAGCAGCAAAAGTCTAGTATTCAAAAGGATACATCCTTCTCACCTGGGATTGCCAGGAAACTTTTGGTCCAAAGTGACAGAAGCCCAGGTCAAACAAGCCTATGAAATTTACTGTGAGGAATGTGGGTGATATCTTCGAATCAAGATGAAATCGGACAACTGGGCCCCAAGAGAGGTGGGAAACAGGCCTAGAAGGTGCCGAGAATGCAGGAAGCTACTCCCTATCTGTCTTACTTGCCTCTGCTTCTTTCCACCAACCCATCTTCTGCGATGCCCTGTGCACGTAGAGGGTGGAAGGTGGTTGCGGCACAGCTCCTAAGTTTACATTCCCTCTCTTTACAGGACCAACCAGCTTCACCCAAGAACGAATTAGTCCAACCATCTGGGGTCAGGGAGACAGGGTTGTGTGTGTAGATACTGCTGCCAGGGGCCCTCTTCTGTAGGTGGCTTGGTGGAAGGGTTCAGCACTCAGAGAACAGCATCACTGTGAGCAGGGAGGACACTCTGAAAGGAGATGTGTCCTGCTCCAGAGATTAAAATGGCCCTCGCTTCCCTGATGCCAGGACCAGCTTGATGGAATCCTGCGAGGCGGGAGGCCTGACTTGCCTACCCCTACACTCTCAGGTTCTCTCTCTCTCTTTATTACAACTTACTTTAGTAAGGAATCTGGAGTGGCCTTTTGCAGCCTTGTCATTTTCTCATGCAATGCAAAGCTTGGTTGTCCCACATGTGCCTCAGACATCCTCGTCCAGGCCACGCTGCAGCACTTGGGAGCACTGAGATCACTTCCTCTCCCCTTGGATCCTCCCTTCCATAGGGGTCCATGTGGTGTGGTGGAAAGTGCATAATTTGATGCAGTTTCCTGGATTCCTACCCACACTCTGCCACTTACTAAAGCCTGACCTTTCTAAATCTTGGTCTTCTTTTCTGTAAAATGGGGATAGTAAGTGGCATGTTCCCTTCAAGGTTGTTGTAAGAACTTGAGATCATGTATGTCAGAGCCTTAGTTCACTTAGCTCAGTCCCTGGCATGTAGAAGGTGCCCAGTATAACTCAGTCCCCTTAGGTCCCCCCCCCACTGCCACCTGAGGTCATCCAAGGGCAACAACATTGTTCTCCCTGTCCCTTCCCCACCAGGGCAACTTTTAGCCAAAGTCCTAATGGCAATTAGTGCCATCCACAAGGAGACCAAGGCATTACCACTGAGGTGTGGTACTTGGGAGAATTGGGTGTCATAAACATTTACACAGGCCCATCCTTTTATAGTCAGGCACGACATCCTGACCCAGTGCCTCAAAGAGTGGAATGGATACAACATTCCCCTGAAACCACCATCTGAGACAGATTCTGGGAGGCTGGGCCATGGAAACTCTTCAATTTTTCAGCTTTAATAGATGATTCAAACCCAGCAGAACTCAGACCACATAGAGAGAATGAAGAAAGAAGCCCACAGGGCCCAGTGGAATTTCTAAAGAGTCTTCTCCGAGATTCTGAAGAGCCAAGGGGCTTCCATCCTGTCTCCAACATGGGCACAGCCAACCCATCACCAAAGCCCTTTGGAAGGGGCTGCAGAGAGAGGGAGGGTCATGGGCTTGAAGTAAGACTGGAGAAACAGACTCAGGGCCCTGCAAGGGGGGGTGGGGGGTGGATGGCAGAGTCCAACATTTCTATTCGTGTTTGTCTGCCCCTCTCAAGAGTCAAAGTCTCAGGACACAAGGTAAAGATAGTTTTTACCTTGCAAAAAGTGTTGTGGGCAGGGCCTTTTGGCTGAGAACTTCTCCAAGATGTGACCAAGGGAAATCATGGTCCTGTGACCAGAGAGAGGGCCATGGCTGCTGGGTGACCAAAGACCAACAAAGGTGCCCCACACCAAGTTCATTCTGCCTACAAAATATTCTTCAGATATATTTCTAATATATTTCTCCAAACCATACCTGCCTTTCTGATTCCCTGGCCTCTACCTTATCACATGGTGCCTTAGCTGCTGCAGCAGTGGCCCTCCAGCTGTCCCCTGCCTCTTCCCCTTCTCCTCCACCAAGCTGCCAGAACTCACCTCTAGAAACATACACCGACCTGGTGACTCTCCCATGCAGAATCCTTCGATGGCTCCCAGTTAGAGAATGTCACCATGGACCCCAAGTTTGCTGACTGGCTTCATGCCCTCACTTCCAGTTTCAGCCACAGGTTATCACCTACCTCCATGCCTTGGTCCATGCTGATCTTTTCATTGAGAAAACCACCTGTTCTTGCTTTACCAATCTCACTCTTACTCATCCTTTTTCAAGGCCCCCGTCAAACATGGTCTCTTCTCTGAGGCTCTCCCAGGCCCCCAGCACCTGTGATTGCAGGATCTCACTGAACCCTAGTGACTTGACTGCCATTGGTCTCCTGCCTGGATGGTGAGATCCTGGAAAGCAGGCACTTTGGCTGCCCAGAGACCATTGCAGAGCCTGGCACAGTGGCTGGGTGTCTCCTGAAATCCAGGCTCGCTGGCCCCTCCTGCCCCTCTGCTGAATTCCTGGTGCTGCCTGAACCAAGAGGAGGGAAAATCCCAGCCCGCGCCATTTCCTGTTCTCCACATCTGTGCAGATCTTCCTTGTCCCAAGTTCTTCCTCTCCAGAGAGCTCCTTATCTGAGGAGGGTCCAGCGCACAGCAGCAGGCCCGGAGGAGCTGTCCTGCCAATTTCCTGCCTCGGCCACTGTGGATTTAAGTCAGAAGGTCTGAGTTTGGAGCCAAGCACTGAACCTCTTCCCAGCTTGGTGACCCTGGACATTGCTTTCACCTCTACTAAGCCTCAATTTCTTAATTTATAAAATGAAGTGTTTTCTTTTCTTTTTATTTTTTAGCACAAATTTGTTGTTACAAGTAAAAGTTCGTCTCCCAACCAATCTCTTTCCCCATGAGGAATCACTATTAACACTTTACAGCTTATCTACCTAACCTTTTTCTGTGCATTTACAAACATACTTCAAATTTATTATTTCATGGAAAAAGAAGGCTGTTTTTACCCAACTGATCTGATGCCCCCTTCATTAGAATTCCCTTATTCTTTGTAACAGCTGCTTGTCTTACAGTATACGAATGATTTGTAGTTCATTTAGCGAGGCTCCTAACAATAGACATTTAAACCGTTTTCCTTAAAAAAAATTTGTTATTAAAGTTTTTATTTTGTGATAATTATAGATTCACATGCAGTTGTAGAAATAATACAGAGAAATATTATGTACCCTTTACCAGTTTCTCCTAATGGTGATGGTGACGTCTTTCAAAACTACAGTCAGTACAATATCACCACCAGGATATTGACATTGCTACAGTCAAGATGCAGAACATTTCCATCACCACAAGTTGCCCTTTTTTAGCCACACCCACTTCTCTCCCATCTTCACCACCACTCCCTCCCCCAACCCATCTTTTATCCCTGGCAACCAGGAATCTATTTTCTATTTATACAAATGGAAGCGTGAAGAATGTAACCTTTTGTGTTTTTGATTGTTGATTTTTTTTTCCATTTAGCCTAATTACCTGAAGATTCATGCAGGTTCTCAGATGTATCAGTAGTTTGTTCCTTTTTATTGCTGAGAACTGTTGCGTGAGATGTATCTGCCACAGTTTATTTAATCATTCACTTTTGAAGGACATCTACAGTTTTAGGATTTTACAAATGAAGCTGCTATAGACATTTCTGTACAGGATTTTTGTGGGAATATAAATTTAATTTCTCTAGGATAATTGCCCAGGAGTGCAAATGTTGTACGGCAGTTGTATGTTTAGTTTTATAAGAAACTGCCAAACTGTTTTCCAGAGCGGCCATACAATTTTCCATTCCCACCAGCAACATATGAGTGACAGAGTTTCTCTATTAACATTTAGTGTTGTCCCTATTTTTTATTTCAGTCATTCTAACAGGTATGTAGTGATATTTGTGGTTTTAATTTGCATTTCCCATATGCCTAATGATGTTGAACATCTTTGGTGAAATGTCTCTTCATGCCATCTTCTAACTGGCTTTTGCTTTGCTTTGTTTTACTGTTAAGTTTTGAGCGTTTTTATATATTATTCAATTTTTTTTAATTGGAGTAAAATTGCTATACAATGATGTGTTATTTTCTGCTGTACAATGAAGTGAATCAGCTATATGTATACCTATATCCCCTCCTTCATGGACCTCCCCTCCCACCCCACCCATCTAGGTCATCACAGAACACTGAGCTGAGCTCCCTGTGCTCTACAGCATGTTCCCACTAGCTATCTATTTTACACATGGTAGTGTATTTATGTCAAACCTAATCTCCCAATTCGTCCCACCAGCCCCTACCCCCACTGTATCCACATGTCTGTTTCTTAGATCTACTTCTCTATTCCTGCCCTGCAAATAGGTTCACCTGTACCATTTTTCTAGATTCCACATATATGTGCTAATATACAATATTTATTTTTCTCTTTCTGGCTTACTTCACTCTGTATGACAGACTCTAGGTCCATCCACATCTCTACAAATGACCCAGTTTCACTCCTTTTTATGGCTGAGTAATATTCCATTGTATATATGCATCACATCTTTTTTTTTCTAACATCTTTATTGGAGTATAATTGCTTTACAATGGTGTGTTAGTTTCTGCTTTATAACAAAGTGAATCAGCTATACATATACATATATCCCCATATCTCCTCCCACTTGCATCTCCCTCCCAACCTCCCTATCCCACCCCTCTAGGTGAACACAAAGCACCGAACTGATCTCCCTGAGCTATGTGGCTGCTTCCCACTAGCTATCTATTTTACATTTGGTAATGTGTATATGTCCATGCCACTCTCTCACTTCATTCCAGCTTACCCCTCCCTCTCCCTGTGTCCTCAAGTCCATTATCTGCATCTGTGTCTTTATTCCTGTCCTGCCCTTAGGTTCTTCAGAACCATTTTTTTTTTAGATTCCATATATATGTGTTAGCATATGGTATTTGTTTTTCTCCTCCTGACTTACTTCAATCTGTATGACAGACTCTATGTCCATCCACCTCACTACAAATAAGTCAATTTCATTTCTTTTTATGGCTGAGTAATATTCCATTGTATACATGTGCCACATCTTCTTAATCCATTCATCTGTCAATGGACACTTAGGTTGCTTCCATGTCCTGGCTATTGTAAATAGTGCTGCAATGAACATTGGGGTACATGTGCCCTTTTGAATTATGGTTTTCTCAGGGTATATGCCCAGTAGTGGGATTGCTGGATCATATGGTAGTTCTATTTTTAGTATTTTAAGGAACCTCCATCCTGTTCTCCATAGTGGCTGTATCAATTTACATTCCCACCAACAGTGCAAGAGGGTTCCCTTTCCTCCACACCCTCTCTAGCATTTATCATTTGTAGATTTTTTAGTGATGGCCATTCTGACTGGTGTGAGGTGATACCTCATTGTAGTTTTGATTTGAATTTCTCTAATAATTAGTGGTGTTGAGCATCTTTTCATGTGCATCTTGGTCATCTATATGTCTTCTTCAGTGAAATGTCTATTTAGGTCTTCTACTCATTTTTTAATTAGGTTGTTTGTTTTTCTGATATTGAGCTGCATGAGCTGTTTGTATATTTTGGAGATTAATCTTTTATCAGTTGCTTCATTTGCAAATATTTTCTCCCATTCTGAGGGTTGTCTTTTCATCTTGTTTATGGTTTCCTGTGCTCTGCAAAAGATTTTAAGTTTAATTAGGTCCCATTTGTTTATTTTTGGTTTTATTTTCATTACTCTAGGAGGTGGGTCAAAAAAGATCTTGCTGTGGTGTATGTCAAAGGGTGTTTTTCCTACGTTTTCCTCTAAGAGTTTTATGGTGTCTGGTCTTACATTTAGGTCTTTTATCCATTTGGAGTTTATTTTTGTGTATGGTGTTAGGAAGTGTTCTAATTTCATTCTTTTACATGTAGCTGTCCAGTTTTCCCAGCACCACTTATTGAAGAGGCTGTCTTTTCTCCACTGTATATTCTTGCCTCCTTTATCAAAGATAAGGTGACCATATGTGCGTGGGTTTATCTCTGGGCTTTCTATCCTGTTCCATTGATCTATATTTCTGTTTTTGTGCCAGTACCATACTGTCTTGATTACTGTAGCTTTGTAGTATAGTCTGAAGTCAGGGAGCCTGATTCCTCCAGCTCCGTTTTTCTTTCTCAAGACTGCTTTGGCTATTCGGGGTCTTTAGTGTTTCCATAAATATTGTAAAATTTTTTCTTCAATTCTGTGAAGAATGCCATTGATAGTTTGACAGGGATTGCATTGAATCTGTACATTGCTTTGGGCAGTATAGTCATTTTCACAATGTTGATTCTTCCAATCCAAGAACATGGTATATTTCTCCATCTGTTTATGTCATCTTTGATTTCTTTTTTTTAAAAATTAATTTATTAATTTATTTATTTTTGGCTGTGCTGGGTCTTCATTTCTGTGCAAGGGCTTTCTCTAGTTGCAGCAAGCAGGGGCCACTCTTCATCATGGTGCGCGGGCCTCTCACTATCATGAACTCTCTTGTTGCGGAACACAAACTCCGAATGTACAGGCTCAGTAGTTGTGGCTCACTGGCCTTGTTGCTCCGCGGCATGTGGGATCTTCCCAGACCAGGGCTCGAACCCATGTCCCCTGCATTGGCAGGCAGATTCTCAACCTCTGTGCCACCAGGGAAGCCCCACATCTTTAATTTCTTTCATCAGTGTTTTATAGTTTTCTGAGTACAAGTCTTTTGCCTCCTTAGGTAAGTTTATTCCTAGGTATTTTATTCTTTTTGTTGCGATGGTAAATGGGATTGTTTCCTTAATTTCTCTTTGTGATTATTTGTTGTTAGTGTATAAGAATGCCAGAGATTTCTGCGTATTAACTTTGTATCCTGCAACCTTACCAAATTCATTGATTAGTTCTAGTAGTTTTCTGGTGGCACCTTTAGGATTTTCTATGTATAATATCACATCATCTGATAACAGTTACAGTTTTACTTCTTCTTTTCCAATTTGTATTCCTTTTATTTCTTTTTCTTCTCTGATTGCTGTGGCTAGGACTTCCAAAACTATGTTGAATAAGAGTGGTGAGAGTGGACATCCTTGTCTTGTTCCTGAACTTAGTGGAAATGCTTTCAGTTTTTCACCATTGAGTATGATGTTTGCTGTGGTTTGCCCTATATGGCCTTTATTGTGTTGAGGTAGGTTCCCTCTATGCCCATTTTCTGGAGAGTTTTATCATAAATGGGTGTTGAATTTTGTCAAAATCTTTTTCTGCATCTTTTGAGATGATCATGTGGTTTTTATTCCTTAATTTGTTGATATGGTGTATCACACTGATTGATTTGCATATATTGAAGCATCCTTGCATTCCTGGGATAAATCCCACTTGATCATGGTGTATGATCCTTTTAATGTGTTGTTGGATTCTGTTTGCTAGTATTTTATTCATGATTTTTTGCATGTATGTTCATCAGTGATATTGGTCTGTAATTTTCTTTTTTTGAGATATCTTTGTCTGGTTTTGGTATCAGGGTGGTTGTGGCCTCGTAGAATGAATTTGGGAGTGTTCCTTCCTCTGCAATTTTTTGGAAGAGTTTGAGAAAGATTGGTGTTAGCTCTTCTCTAAATATGAAGCCATCTGGTTCTGGACTTTGTTGGAAGATTTTAAATTACAGTTTCAATTTTATTACTGGTGATAGGTCTGTTTATATTTTCTAATTCTTCCTGATAGGTCTGTTTATATTTTCTAATTCTTCCTGATTCAGTCTTGGAAAATTGTACCTCTCCAGGAATTTGTCCATTTATTTGTGGTTGTACATTTTATTGGCATATAGTTGTTTGTAGTAGTCTCTCATAATCCTTTGTATTTCTGTGGTGTCAGTTGTGATTTCTCCTTTTTCATTTCTAATTTTGTTGATTTGTGTTCTCTTCCTTTTTTTCTTGATGAGTCTGGCTAAAGTTTTATCAATTTTGTTTATCTTCTCAAAGAACCAACTTTCAGTTTTGTTGATTTTTGCTATTGTTTTCTTCATTTCTATTTCATTTATTTCTTTTATTGATTTGTGTTCTCTTCCTTTTTTTCTTGATGAGTCTGGCTAAAGTTTTATCAATTTTGTTTATCTTCTCAAAGAACCAACTTTCAGTTTTGTTGATTTTTGCTATTGTTTTCTTCATTTCTATTTCATTTATTTCTGCACTCATTTTTATGATTTCTTTCCTTCTGCTGACTTTGGGTTTTCTTTGTTCTTCTTTCTCTACTTGCTTTAGGTGTAAGGTTAGACTGTTTATTTGAGATTTTTCTTGTTTCTTGAGGTGAAATTGAATTGTTATAAACTTCCCTATTAGAACTGCTTTTGCTGCATCCCATAGGTTCTGGGTTTTCTTGTTTTCACTGTCATTTGTTTCTACGTTTTTTCTTTTTTCTTATTTGATTTCTTCAGTGATCTTGGTTATTCTGTAGCCTCCATGTATTTGTGTTTTTCACAGTTTTTTTTTCCTGTAATTGATTTCCAGTCTGATAGCATTGTGGTCAGAAAGATGCTTGATACGATTTCAATTTTCTTAAATTTTCCGAGACTTGACTTATGACCCAAGATATGATCTATCCTGGAGAATGTTCTGTGTGCACTTGAGAAGAAAGTGTATTCTGCCACTTTCGGGTGGAATGTCCTATATATTTCAATTAAATCTAGATATCAATTAAATCTATCTGGTCGATTGTGTCATTTAAAACTTGTGTTTCCTTATTTATTTTCTGTTCGGATGATCTCTCCATGGTGTAAGTGGTGTGTTAAAGTCCCCTACTATTATTGTGTTCCTGTCGATTTCCCCTTTCATGGCTGTTAGCATTTGCCTTATGTATTTCATTTGTGCTCCTATGTCGTGTGCCTAAATATTTATAATTTTTTTCTTTTTCTGCATCTATTGAGATGATCATATGGTTTTTATTCTTCAATTTGTTAACCTCATGTATCACATTGATTGATTTGCATATATTGAAGAATCCTTGCATCCCTGGGCTAAGAATTTGTCCATTTCTTCCAGGTTGTCCATTTTATTGGCATAGAGTTGCTTGTCGTAGTCTCTTAAGATGTTTTGTATTTCTGTGGTGACTCTTGTAAGCTCTCCTTTTTCATTTCTAATTTTATTGATTTGAGTCCTCTCCCTCTTTTTCTTGATGAAAAAGATTGTTTAGATTGTTTGAGATTTTTCTTGTTTCTTTCTTGCAGTAGGCTTGTATAGCTATAAACTTCCCTCTTAGAACTGCTTTTGCTGCATCTCATAGGTTTTGGATCATCGTGTTGTCATTGTCATTTGTCTGTAGGTATTTTTTTATTTCCTCTTTGATTTCTTCAGTGATCTCTTGGTTATTTAGTAACGTATTGTTTAGCCTCCATGTGTTTGTGTTTTTTACGTTTTTTCCCCAGTAATTCATTTCTAATCTCATAGCGTTGTGGTTAGAAAAGATGCTTGATATTATTTCAATTTCTTAAATTTACTGAGGCTTGATTTGTGACCCAAGATGTGATCTATCCTGGAGAATGTTCCGTATGCACTTGAGAAGAAAGTGTAATCTACTATTTTTGGATGGAATGTCCTATAAATATAAATTAAATCTATCCAGTCTATTGTGTCATTTAAAGCTTCTTTTTCCTTATTTATTTTCATTTTCGTTGATCTGTCCATTGGCTTAAGTGAGGTGTTAAAGTCCCCCACTATTGTGTTACTGTCGATTTCCTCTTTTATAGCTGTTAGCAGTTGCCTTATGTACTGAGGTGCTCCTATGTTGAGTGCATATATATTTATAATTGTTATATCTTCTTCTTGGATTGATCCCCTGATCATTAGCTTTCTTTGGATTTCCATTTGCATGGAATATCTTTTTCCACCCCCTCACTTTCAGTTTGAATGTGTCCCTAGGTCTGAATTGGGTCTCTGGTAGACAGCATATATATGGATCTTATTTTTGTATCCATTCAGCAAGCCTGTGTCTTTTGCTTGGAGCATTTAATCCATTCACGTTTAAGGTAATTATCAATATGTATGTTCCTATTACCATTTTCTTAATTGTTTTGGGTTAGTTTTTGTAGATCCTTTTCTTCTCTTGTGTTTCCCACTTAGAGACGTTCCTTTAGCATTTGTTGTAGAGCTGGTTTGGTGGTGCTGAATTCTCTTATCT
>NC_041224.1:76082382-76105745 GCF_002837175.3 Physeter macrocephalus
TTGCTGGGTAGAGTAATCTTGGTTGTAGGTTCTTCCCTTTCATCACTTTAAGTATATCATGCCACTCCCTTCTGGCTTGTAGAGTTTCTGCTGAGAAATCAGCTGTTAACCTTATGGGAGTTCCCTTGTATGTTATTTGTCATTTTCCCCTTGCTGCTTTCAGTAATTTTTCTCTGTCTTTAATTTTTGC
The DNA here is from genome assembly GCF_002837175.3 of Physeter macrocephalus. Classification (NCBI taxonomy): domain Eukaryota; kingdom Metazoa; phylum Chordata; class Mammalia; order Artiodactyla; family Physeteridae; genus Physeter; species Physeter macrocephalus. The sequence goes on from NC_041224.1 coordinate 76,082,573, forward strand.
CAATTTGGTTACTGTGTGTCTCGGCATGTTTCTCCTTGGGTTCATCTTGTATGGGACTCTCTGCACTTTCTGGACTTGGGTGACTATTTCCCTTTCCCTGTTAGGGAAGTTTTCGACTATAATCTCTTCAAATATTTTCTCTGGTCCTTTCTCTCTCTCTTCTCCTTCTGGGACCCCTATAATGCGAATGTTGTTGTGTTTAGTGTTGTCCCAGTGGTCTCTTAGGCTGTCTTCATTTCTTTTCATTCTTTTTCTTTATTCTGCTCCTCAGGAGTGAATTCCACCATTCTGTCTTCCAGGTCACTTATCCATTCTTCTGCCTCAGTTATTCTGCTATTGAGTTCTTCTAGTGTAGTTTTCATTTCAGTTATTTATTTTTCATCTCTGTTTGTTTGTTCTTTAATTCTTGTAGGTCTTTGTTAAATATTTCTTGCATCTTCTTGATCTTTGCCTCCATTCTTTTTCCGAAGTCCTGGATCATCTTCACTATCAGTATTCTGAATTCTTTTTCTGGAAGGTTGCCTATCTCCATTTCATTTAGTTGTTTTTCTGTGGTTTTATCTGGTACATAGCCTTGTGCCTTTTCATCTTGTCTATCTTTCTGTGAATGTGGTTTTTGTTCCACAGGCTACAGGACTGTAGTTCTTCTTGCTTCTGCTTTCAATATTTATAATTGTTATATCTTCTTCTTGGATTGATCTCTTCATCATTATGTAGTGTCCTTCCCTATCTCTTGTAACAGTCTTTATTTTAAAGCCTATTTTATCTGATACAAGTATTGCTACTCCAGCTTTCTTTTGATTTCCATTTGCATGGAATACCTTTTTCCATCCGCTCACTTTCAGTTTTTATGTGTCCCAAAGTCTGAACTGAGTCTCTTGTAGACAGCATATATATATATGTCTTGTTTTTGTATCCATTCAGCCAGTCTGTGCCTTTTGGTTGGAGCATTTAATCCATTTACATTCAAGGTGATTATTAATATGTATGTTTCTATTACCGTTTTCTTAATTGTTTTGGGTTTGTTTTTGTGGGTCTTTTTCTTTTCTTGTGTTTCCCGCCTAGAGAGGTTCCTTTAGCATTTGTTTTAAAGCTGGATTGGTGGTGCTGAATTCTCTTAGCTTTTGCTTGTCTGTAAAGCTTTTGCTCACTTTCAGTTTTTATGTGTCCCAAAGTCTGAACTGAGTCTCTTGTAGACAGCATATATATATATGTCTTGTTTTTGTATCCATTCAGCCAGTCTGTGCCTTTTGGTTGGAGCATTTAATCCATTTACATTCAAGGTGATTATTAATATGTATGTTTCTATTACCGTTTTCTTAATTGTTTTGGGTTTGTTTTTGTGGGTCTTTTTCTTTTCTTGTGTTTCCCGCCTAGAGAGGTTCCTTTAGCATTTGTTTTAAAGCTGGATTGGTGGTGCTGAATTCTCTTAGCTTTTGCTTGTCTGTAAAGCTTTTGATTTCTACATCAAATTTGAATGAGATCCTTGCTGGGTTGAGTAATCTTGGTTGTAGGTTTTTCTCTTCCATCACTTTAAGTATATTCTGCCACTCCTTTCTGGCTTGCAGAGTTTCTGCTGAATAATCAGCTGAAACCTTACAGGGATTCCTTTGAATGTTATTTTTTGCTTTTCCCTTGCTGCTTTTAATATTTTTTCTTTGAATATAATTTTTGTTAGCTTAATTATTATGTGTCTTGGTGTGTTTCTCCTAGGATTTATCCTGTATGGGACTCTCTGCACTTCCTGGACTTCGGTGACTATTTCCTTTCCCATGTTCGGGAAGTTTTTGACTCTAATCTCTTCAAATATTTTCTCAGATCCTTTCTTTTTCCCTTCTTTTTCTGGGACCCCTATAATTCAAATGTTGGTGCATTTAGTGTTGTCCCATAGGTCTCTGAGATTGTCGTCAATTCTTTTCATTCATTTTTATTTCTTCTGCTCCTCAGCATTTATTTCCACCATTCTGTCTTCCAGCTCACTTATTCGTTCTGCCTCAGTTATTCCCTTATTGATTCCTTCTAGTGTATTTTTCTTTTCAGTTATTGTGTTGTTCATCTCTGTTTGTTTGTTCTTTAGTTCTTCTAGATCTTTGTTAAACATTTCTTGTACTTTCTCAATCTGTGCCTCCATTCTATTTCTGAGATCTGGATCATCTTTACTATCAGTACTCTGAACTCTTTTCCAGGTAGATTGCCTATTTCTTCTTCATTTATTTGGTCTCGTAGGATTTTACCTTGCTCCTTCATCTGTGACATATTCTTTTGTTGTCTCTCTCTTTTTTTTTTCTTGATGGGTGGGATTGTGCTCCTGTCTTACTGGTTGTTTGGCCTGAGGCTTCCAGAACTAGAGTTTGTAGGCTGTTGGGTAGAGCTGGGTCTTGATGCCGAGTTGAGGACCTCCGGGAGACCTCACTCTGATGAATATTCTCTGGGGTCTGAGGTTCTCTGTTAGCCCAATGGTTCAGATTCAGAACTCACACCACAGGAGCTCTGGCTTGACCCCTGGCTTGTGTACCAAGATTCTGTAAGCTGTGCAAAAATAAATAAATAAACAAAATAAAATTTAAAAAGGAGCAGAACAATAATAATTAAAAAATAAAAATATAGATTAAATAACAACTGGAAGGTAAAACAGAACCACAACATTAAAAAAGAGGAGGGAGAGGAAAAAAAAGAAATAAGAAAAAAAGCTGGAAAAGGCCTAGGCTGTGGGGGGTGCAGGGCTTAGGCAGGGGTGGGTTTAGGCAGTGAGCGGAGCCTAGGCTTAGGACCCACAATGCCGGAAAAGGCCCTGGCGGGATGGGGGGGCTTAGGCTCAATGCAGCAGGAGGGACCCAGGAGTGCCTCTGGCCCTGGAGGGTGGAGGACAAGGTCCAGGACCCCAGCAGGCTCACTGAGCCCGAGTGGATGGGTAAAAGCTAGGTGTGTTCCTCCCTGACCCCCCAATCCTGGAGGGCCTCTCCCCCGTCCTCCCCTCCCCTTCTCCCCCCCACCTCCCTCTTATGCCCCCAGGAATAACGCAGCCCTGAGGGGGCCTTGGAGAGCAGGAGACCTGGCCTTGAAGCCCCACAGGCTTCCCAGGACAATTGGGCAGGAAAAATGCTTGATCCTCCAAGTCCCCAAGGGCCCCTCCAGGCATGGGAAGCCCTCCCCACCTCCCAGCCACCCCTCAGTGGTGCTGGTCCTGTCTGGCCTCCACATCTCCTCTCCCCTCTCTCCCCCCATGTCCAACCCAGTCACTCGGGGGTTCCTCCCATCTCCTTGGGCGTCAAGGTCCCCCACGAGCGTGTGGCAGGCACCCTAGTTTTGGGGAGACATGAACTCTGCATCCTCCCCCACTGCCATCTTGACTCCGCCCTCTATATATTATTCTGGATACTGATTCTTTGTCAGATATGTGGTTTGCAAGTATTTTCTCCCAGTCTCTAGTTTGTCTTTTCATCTTCTTAACAGGGTATTTTACAGAGCAAAATTTTGAATTTTGATGAAATCCAACTTAACAGTTTTCCCTTTCATAGATTGTGCTTTTGGTATCAAGTTTAGAAACTCTCGGCTTAACCCTAAATCCTGAAGATTTCCTCTTATTTTTTTCTAAAAGATTTATAGTTTTACATTTTACATTTAAGTCCATGATCCACTTTGAATTAGGTGTGAAGTTTAGGTCCAGGTTCACTTTTCACCTCTAGATGTCCAATTGCTCCAGCACCCTTTGCTGAAAAGGCTATCCTTCCTCCATTGAATTGCCTTTGCACCTTTGTCAAAAATCAGTTGGACATTTTTGTGTGAGTCTATTTCTTGGTTCTCTGTTCTGTTCTGTTGATCTGTATCTATCTCTGTGCCAATACTGCACAGTCTTGTTTACTATAGTTATATAACAGGTCTGGAAATCAGGCAGACTGTTCCTCCCACTTTACTCTTTTTTTTCGTAATTGTTTTAATTATTCTAGTTCTTTGATTCTCCATATAAATGTTAGAATAATTTTGTCAATATGAACAAAATATCTTGGCAAGGTTTTGATAGAAATTTTGTTAAACCTGTGTATCAAATTGAAGAGAATTGACATCTTTACTATTTTGAGTCTTCCAATCCACTACATTCCAATCCAAATGTAGTCTTTCTCTCCATTTTTTACATCCTTCATTAGAATTTTGTAGTTTTCAGTAAATAAGTCCTTATGTTTTATTTAATTTACCTGTATTTCATTTTTTGAGCAGTTATAAATTGCATTGTATTTTTAGTTGCTGGTGATCATTGATAGTATATAGAAATACAATCGATTTTTGAACGGTTATCTTGTATCCTGCAACCTTGCCAAACTCATTTATTAGTTCTAGGAAGATTTTTTTGTAGATTCCTTGGGATTTTCTTCATAGAAAATTATTTGCAAATAGCGACATTTTTATTTCTTTTTTTGTGATTATTAAGTTGTGTCACTTTTATTTAATACTCTTAGGTCAGGCACACTTTTATTTTTTCCTTTATAAACTGTATGCCTTTCATTTGCTTTTCTTGCCTTATTGCAGTGATTAGAACTTCCAGTACTATGCTGAATAAGAAGTGAGACATCCTTGATGAGAGTGGACATCCTTGGTTTGCTCCTGATCTTAGAGGGAAAGCATTCAGTCTTTCACAATTAAATATTAATGTTAGCTCTAGATTTTCTGTAGATGCTTTTTGTCAAGTTTAGGGAGTTCCCTCTATTCCTAGTTTTCTGAGAGTTCTTAAAATCATGAATGAGTATTGTATTTTGTCAAATGCTTTTTATGAGGCCATTGATATGACCATAAAATTTTTCTCCTTTAGCCTGATGATATGATGAATAACATTGATTGATTTAAATATTGAGCTAACCTTACATATCTGGAATAAATTCTCTTTGGTCATGACATATAATTCTTTTCCTATATTGCTGAATTCTATGTGCTAAAATTTTGTTAAGGATTTTTGCATCTATATTTATGAGTGATGTTAGTTTGTAGTTTTATTTTTATGCTGTTGTTTTCTGGTTTTGGTATCAGGGTAGTCCTAGCTTCATAAAATGAATTGGGAAGTGTACTTCTCTTCTGGAAGAGATTATGTAGAATTAGTGTTAATTCTTCTTTAAAGTTCTGATAGAATTCCCTCTGAAGCTGTCTGGGCATGGAGATTTCTTTTTCGGAATTTTAAACTTATGAATTAATTTTTCTTAATAGTTACAGGACTATTCAAATGATCTATTTCACTTTGGAAGAGGTGTAGTAATTTGTTCTTTTCAAGAAATTGATTCATTTAATCTAAGTTGTTAAATATATGTCTGTTGTGTTGTTTGTGGTATCCCTTATTATCCTTTTGATGTCTGCATTGTTTGTATTGACATTCCCTGTTTTGTTCTTTCTTTTTTAAAAAAATTAATTTATTTATTTATTTATTTTTGACTGTGTTGGGTCTTCTTTGCTGTGTGCGGGCTTTCTCTAGTTGCGGCGAGCAGGGGCTACTCTTTGTGGTGGTGCACGGGCTTCTCATTGCAGTGGTTTCTCTTGTTGTGGAGCACGGGCTCTAGGCATGCAGGCTTCAGTAGTTGTGGCACGCAGGCTCAGTAATTGTGGCTCGTGGGGTCTAGAGCACAGGCTCAGTAGTTGTGGTGCACAGGTCTAGTTGCTCCATGGCATGTGGGATCTTCCCGGACCAGGGCTCAAACCTGTGTCCCCTGCATTGGCAGGCGTATTCTTAACTACTGCACCACCAAGAAAGTCTCCCCTGCTTTGTTCTTGATATTGTTAATTCGAGTCTCATCTTTTTTTTTTTTCCTTTTTAAGTCTTGCTAAAAATTGATCAATTTTACTTATCTTTTAAAAGAATCAGGTTTTTGCTTTCACTGCATTTTCTCTTTTGTTTTTCTTCTATCAATGTCATTGCTTTATACTCTTAACTTATTTCCTGTCTTCTGCTTGGTTTGGGTTTATTTTGATATTCTTTTCATATATTCTTGAGAAAGAAGTTCAGATTATTGATTTGAGACTTTTCATTTTATCTAATATAACATTTAATGTTATACAAATTTCACTCTCAGCAATGCCTTAGCACAGATTTTGAAATATTGCATTTTCATTTTTATTTAGTTCAATATATGTTTTAGTTTTCCTTGAGACTTCCTCTTTGACACATGGATTACTTAAAAGTGTATTTAATTTCAAAGCGTTTGACAATTTTTCTGGTTTTTTTCTCTTTTTATTTAGAGTTTGATTCCACTGTGGTCACAATGCACACTCTACATAAGTTCAATTATTTTAATTTTGTTGAGGTTTATTTTATGGCCCAGAATGTAGTCTATCTTGGTGTATGTCCCATGGACTATTGTAAAGAATGTATATTCTGCTGTTGTGGATTTGAATGCTTTCTAAATGTCAGTGAGATCCTGTTAGTTGATGATGTTGTTGAGTTCCTTCATATTCTTGCTGGATTTATGTCTAGTTACTCTATCAATTTTTGAGAGAGGAATGCTAAATTCCCCAACTATAATTATGGATTTGTCTATTTCTCCACTCAGTTCTATCAGTTTTTGCTTCACATTTTTGTAGCTTTGTTGTTTGGTGCATACATATTTAGGATTGTTATCTTTTTGGTGGAGAGATTTTTGTCATTACATAATGTGCTTCTCTGTGTCTGGTAATTTCCTTTGCTTTGAGGTATACTTCATCTGACAATATAACCACTCCTGCTTTCTTTTAAAAAATAAACTTTATTTTAGGATAGATTTACTGTTACAGAAAAGTTGTGAAGAGAGTAAAGAGAGTTTCCATATACCCCACTCTCAGTTTCCCTTATTATCCAACATCTTACATTAGTATAATATATTTGTCACAGGTAATGAACCGATACTGATATATTATTATTAACTAAAGCATATATTTTATTCAGATTTCCTTAGTTTTTACCTAATGTCCTTTTTCTGTCTGAGATTCCATTCAGGTTACCACATTACATTTAGTCATAATGTCTCCTTAGAATTCTCTTCTCTGTGATTTCTCATACCTTCTTTGTTTTTGATGACCTTGACAATTTTGAGGAGTACAGATAAGATATTTTGGGATTTGTCTGATGTTTTTCTCAGAATTAAATTGGGGTTATGGGTTTTAGGGAGGAAGATCACAGAGTTAAAGTGCCATTCTCATCACATCATGTCAGTAGTACATGCTATCAACATGATCTTTCATTGTTGATGTTAACCTTGATCACCTTGATGAGATGGTGTCTGTCAGGTTTCTCCACTATAAAGTTACTCTTCCCCACCTCTCCCCTTCCATACTGTCCTTCTAGGAAAGGAAGTCATTATGCACAGCCTCATTCCCAGTGAGGAGTGATGGTCCATCTCCCTGAGGGCAGAGTATCTACACAAATTATTTGAAATTCTTCTGCATGGGAGATTTGTCTGTATTCTCCATTTATTTATGTATTGAATCATTTTTTAAAAAATAGCAGCATGGAGTCAAAGATACTAATTGTATTGGAGAATGGTACTGGAAACCAAGATCGGGGCACTAGTATGATCCTGGGATGTCATTACTTCTAGGCCCTCTCAGCTGAGAGAGCAGAAAAACCTGTTTGTGTGTACTAACCTGTGTACATACACATATCTATAAATACTGTATTTCTATATGTATCCACTTGTATCCATATTAGGCTAAACATGAGTTTACACTGATTTTTCTCCAACTTTAATCCATCACCCGTGGATCATTCTGGGCTTCTCCCTTGCTTGTCTGTAACCTCCTGTTCCAACAGTGAGAAACCTGGCTTCCAACACTCACCATCCATTTACTTAATTGTTCAAGTCCAGTATACATAGATATTTGTTTCAGAATTGTTAACCCATACCATACCTCTGTGGGAAACAACTGTCGATGAGAGTACAGTGTTTATGCACAGTTCTTTTTGCCTTTACTCACACAATTTCCAGTTATTTCCAAACTTATTTACCTTCTTCCCTCCCTTCACGGAGGTTGTTTACACATTCGTAATACAGTTACATTGCTTCATCACAGTCTGCTCTCCATCCTGGTCTCCCTTGACCTCCTAAATGATTTTTTTCAATTTTGCATACATTACAGCTCACTCTGTGCTGTAAAGTTCAAAGGATTTTGACAAATGCATAGTGTCATAGATCCACCATTACATTCTCATACAGAAGAGTTTCATAGCCTTAAAAATAAGCCCCTGCACTTTACCTATTCAACCTTCCTCCCTCTCCAAATCCCTGGCAATCAGTGATCTGTTTACTGTATCTATAGTTTTGCCATTTATAGATGTCATATAAATGGAATTATACATTTTTCAGTCTTTTCAGATTGGTTTATTTTAATCAGCATTGGGCATTTAGGACTCATCCATTTTGTGTGTGTGTGTGTGTGTGTGTGTGTGACTTATTTCCTGTCTTCTGCTTGGTTTGGGTTTATTTTGATATTCTTTTCATATATTCTTGAGAAAGAAGTTCAGATTATTGATTTGAGACTTTTCATTTTATCTAATATAACATTTAATGTTATACAAATTTCACTCTCAGCAATGCCTTAGCACAGATTTTGAAATATTGCATTTTCATTTTTATTTAGTTCAATATATGTTTTAGTTTTCCTTGAGACTTCCTCTTTGACACATGGATTACTTAAAAGTGTATTTAATTTCAAAGCGTTTGACAATTTTTCTGGTTTTTTTCTCTTTTTATTTAGAGTTTGATTCCACTGTGGTCACAATGCACACTCTACATAAGTTCAATTATTTTAATTTTGTTGAGGTTTATTTTATGGCCCAGAATGTAGTCTATCTTGGTGTATGTCCCATGGACTATTGTAAAGAATGTATATTCTGCTGTTGTGGATTTGAATGCTTTCTAAATGTCAGTGAGATCCTGTTAGTTGATGATGTTGTTGAGTTCCTTCATATTCTTGCTGGATTTATGTCTAGTTACTCTATCAATTTTTGAGAGAGGAATGCTAAATTCCCCAACTATAATTATGGATTTGTCTATTTCTCCACTCAGTTCTATCAGTTTTTGCTTCACATTTTTGTAGCTTTGTTGTTTGGTGCATACATATTTAGGATTGTTATCTTTTTGGTGGAGAGATTTTTGTCATTACATAATGTGCTTCTCTGTGTCTGGTAATTTCCTTTGCTTTGAGGTATACTTCATCTGACAATATAACCACTCCTGCTTTCTTTTAAAAAATAAACTTTATTTTAGGATAGATTTACTGTTACAGAAAAGTTGTGAAGAGAGTAAAGAGAGTTTCCATATACCCCACTCTCAGTTTCCCTTATTATCCAACATCTTACATTAGTATATTTGTCACAGGTAATGAACCGATACTGATATATTATTATTAACTAAAGCATATATTTTATTCAGATTTCCTTAGTTTTTACCTAATGTCCTTTTTCTGTCTGAGATTCCATTCAGGTTACCACATTACATTTAGTCATAATGTCTCCTTAGAATTCTCTTCTCTGTGATTTCTCATACCTTCTTTGTTTTTGATGACCTTGACAATTTTGAGGAGTACAGATAAGATATTTTGGGATTTGTCTGATGTTTTTCTCATAATTAAATTGGGGTTATGGGTTTTAGGGAGGAAGATCACAGAGTTAAAGTGCCATTCTCATCACATCATGTCAGTAGTACATGCTATCAACATGATCTTTCATTGTTGATGTTAACCTTGATCACCTTGATGAGATGGTGTCTGTCAGGTTTCTCCACTATAAAGTTACTCTTCCCCACCTCTCCCCTTCCATACTGTCCTTCTAGGAAAGGAAGTCATTATGCACAGCCTCATTCCCAGTGAGGAGTGATGGTCCATCTCCCTGAGGGCAGAGTATCTACACAAATTATTTGAAATTCTTCTGCATGGGAGATTTGTCTGTATTCTCCATTTATTTATGTATTGAATCATTTTTTAAAAAATAGCAGCATGGAGTCAAAGATACTAATTGTATTGGAGAATGGTACTGGAAACCAAGATCGGGGCACTAGTATGATCCTGGGATGTCATTACTTCTAGGCCCTCTCAGCTGAGAGAGCAGAAAAACCTGTTTGTGTGTACTAACCTGTGTACATACACATATCTATAAATACTGTATTTCTATATGTATCCACTTGTATCCATATTAGGCTAAACATGAGTTTACACTGATTTTTCTCCAACTTTAATCCATCACCCGTGGATCATTCTGGACTTCTCCCTTGCTTGTCTGTAACCTCCTGTTCCAACAGTGAGAAACCTGGCTTCCAACACTCACCATCCATTTACTTAATTGTTCAAGTCCAGTATACATAGATATTTGTTTCAGAATTGTTAACCCATACCATACCTCTGTGGGAAACAACTGTCGATGAGAGTACAGTGTTTATGCACAGTTCTTTTTGCCTTTACTCACACAATTTCCAGTTATTTCCAAACTTATTTACCTTCTTCCCTCCCTTCACGGAGGTTGTTTACACATTCGTAATACAGTTACATTGCTTCATCACAGTCTGCTCTCCATCCTGGGCTCCCTTGACCTCCTAAATGATTTTTTTCAATTTTGCATACATTACAGCTCACTCTGTGCTGTAAAGTTCAAAGGATTTTGACAAATGCATAGTGTCATAGATCCACCATTACATTCTCATACAGAAGAGTTTCATAGCCTTAAAAATAAGCCCCTGCACTTTACCTATTCAACCTTCCTCCCTCTCCAAATCCCTGGCAATCAGTGATCTGTTTACTGTATCTATAGTTTTGCCATTTATAGATGTCATATAAATGGAATTATACATTTTTCAGTCTTTTCAGATTGGTTTATTTTAATCAGCATTGGGCATTTAGGACTCATCCATTTTGTGTGTGTGTGTGTGTGTGTGTGTGTGGCTTGGCAGCTAATTCCTTTTTATCACAGAATAATATTCCATTACCTGGATGTACCACAGTTTGTTTATCTATTTACCTATTAAAGGACATCATGGTTGCTTCCAGTTTTGGGCAGTTATAAAGAAAACTCTATAAACATCCACATGCAAGTTTTTGTACAGACATAAGTTTTTAAATCTGTTGGATAAAAAACTAGAAGCCTAATTGCTGGATTGTATGGTAAAACTATGTTTAGCTTTGTAAGAAACTGTGTCTTCTAAGCTGGCTGTACCATTTTGCATTCCAACCAGCAATGAATGAGAGTTCCTGTTACTTAGAATGTTCACGATTGATATTAGTTTTTACTTAATGGTTGCACAATTTATATTATCTATCTTTTTACTTTTAACCTACTTATATCATTGTATTTGAAATGAGTTTCTATATGAATTTGTACGCAGCATATAGTTTGGTTATGTTGTTAACTCCACTCTGCCAATCTCTTTTAATTGGTGTTTTGGAACATTTACATTTAATGTAATTATTGACCTTTGAGGGTTTGTCTGCCATTTTATTTTTTGTTTTCTGTTTGTTCTCTCTGTTTTTTATTTTCTGTTTTTTTCCTGCCTTCCTGTGGGTAATTAAACATTTTTAAGGATCCCATTTTGATTTATGTATAGTGTTTTTGAGTGAATCATTTTTTGTAGCTTTTTTAAATGGTTATTTTAGTCATTACATTATATCTATGTAACTTATCAGAGTCTACTGTTATTGACATTTTACTAGTTCAGGTGAAGTATAGACACTTTACCTCCCTTTACATCCTTTGCCCTTCCCCATTTATAGTATAATTGTCATAAATATTTCCTCTAATACATGTAGAACCACATTAGACAGTGCTATAATTTTTGCTACAACTGTCAAACATAGTTCAGAAAACTCAAGTGGAGAAGGAGAATATATCCACCTATATTTTGTCTTGCTATTGTTCTTTCTTTGTTCTGGATGTTCCAAGATTCCTTCTTTAATCATTTCCTTTCTGTTTAGAGAATCTCCTTTACCCATTCTTTTACAGCTCTGGTGACAAATTCTTAGTTTTCCTTCATCTAAGAATGTCTTGATTTCCCCTTAATTCCTGAAGGATATTTTCACTGCTTATAGGATTCTGGGTTGAGACTTCATTTCTTTCAGCATTTGGAAAATGTGGTGACACTTTTTGGGGGGCCTTGTTGGCTTTTCTTTTTTCATTTTTCATAAGAAATCCACTGTCATTTGAAATGCTTTTTCCCCATTAGTGTCATTTCTCTCTTGCTGTTTCCAAGATTTTTCCTTTGCTTTTAGCTTTCAGAAGTTTCACTACGTCTTGATACAGATTTCTTTGAGTTTATCTTATTTAAGGTTTGATCAGATTATTGAATCTATATATTTATGTCTTTTGCCAAGTTTGGAAAGTTTTCAGCCATTTTTTCTTCAAGCACTTTTTCAACACATCCTTTTCTCTTCTTCTGCAACTTTGATGACATTAATGTTAGGTTTTGTTGTTGTTGCTCTTATAGTCCCACAGATCCTTGAAGCTCTATTTATTCTTTTTTTTTCAGTCTATATTCCCTCTGTTGTTCAGATTGGGTAATTTCTATTGTTCTAACTTCGAGTTCACTGATTCTTTCCTCCACCTCCTCCATTCTGCATTCTCCACTGAGTTGTTTATTTCTGTCATTGTATTTTTCTGTTTTAAGGTTTCCATCTGGCTCTTCTTTATATCTTTTATTTCTTTGCTTTGAGTTTTTTTGAAGTATAGTTAATTTACAATGTTGTGCTAGTTTCAGGTGTACAGCAAAGTGTATGTATATAAACATATCCTTTTTCAGATTTTTTTCTATTATAGGTTATTACAAGAGACTGAATATAGTTCCCTGCTCTATAAAGTAGGTCCCTGTTTCTTATCCACTTTATATATAGTAGTATGTATATGTTAATCCCAAACTCCTAATTCATCTCTCCCCCCAGCCCCACTATCACCTTTGGTAACCATAAGTTTGTTTCCTATGTCTGCAAGTCTACTTCTGTTTTGTAAATAGGTTCATTTGTATCATTTTTTTAGATTCCACATATAAGTGATATCATATGATATTTGTCTTTTTCTGTCTGACTTACTTCACTTAATATGATAATCTCTAGGTCCATCTATATTGCTGCAAATGGAATCATTTCATTCTTCTTTATGGTTGTGTAATATTCCATTGTATATATATATATACCACATCTTCTTTATCCATTCATCTGTTGATGGACATTTAGGTTGCTTCCATGTCTAGGCTATTGTAAATAGTGCTGTTATGAACATTGAGGTGCATTATCTTTTTGAATTAGAGTTTTCTTTGGAAATATGCCCAGGAGTGGGATTGCAGGATCATGTGGTATAGAGTTTCTGTTTTTCAAGTGTGCTTATAATTGCTCATTGAAGCATTGTATCCTTGTCAGATAATTCCAACATCTCTGTCATCTCAGTATTGGCAAGTAATGATAGTCTTTTTTTGTTCAAGTTGAGGTTTTCCTGGTTACAATGACGAGTGACTTCCAGTTGAAACCAGGACACTTTGGATATTATGTTGTGAGAATCTGGATCCTATTGAAACTTCTGTTTCAGCTGGCTTCTTCTGAGACTGATCCTGCAGCAAAACAATGGGGGGCGGGGGGCATGCTGCCTCCTTACTGCCAGGTAGAGGTAGAAATCCAGGTTTTCCACTTGGCCTCTATTAACATCTGAGGGGAGAGGGGCTCCATTTACTGCTGGTCCAGCATGGGAATTCCAGCACCACTAGCCTTCCACTGATACTACCCCAGTGGGAGGGGGAGGGATGCTCCATTACTGCCAAGTAGCGGAGGACATCTAAGTTCTCCCTATATTCTCCATTGACAATGTAGAGGGCAGGGAGCTAAAGTTTTCCATTTTATAAATTGCTGTCATAAACAAAGCTGTGCTGAACGTGTGTGCTCAAGTGGGAGTATTTGGAGTCTTGGAGGTGGAACTACAGGTAAGAGAATGCTCATGGCACTTTGAGAGCAATTGTTTTCAAACCGAGGATCCCATGGAGGTATTAGTGACTTCAGGAGGGGACACAGGATGCTGTATGAGGTGTCAGGCTGGTAGGACCTTCTCCATCTGGGTTCTCCACCCTGATTCAACTGGAGATGCTCCCCTCTCCCCCTGTCTTGTTCACTCAGCTTCTGGATAGGATTTCATGTGAAGATGTTCCATGGCTAAAGAGAGAGAGAGAGAACATTTGGAAAAAAATGAAAATGCCTGAGTTTCCTTCCATTTGTGAATTTCTGTGATAAAGGTCCTGGTCCTGAACATAAAGGCTGTTCAGGAAGGAAGACATGAACTTGAGTATAACTGGCTATGAGAGCCTTTTAAAACAAAGAATTGGCTGTAGAATTATCTCAAAATGCAAAACATTTTGGTGCATTTAAAACAGCATTTGATTTATAACAAAGCTAATTAGCACAGAATTCTTTAGATACACATCAATTACGTGAGAGGAGCTGCACCTGTACCAAAATTCCCAGGCTCACAGGTTTGGAGGAGAACACCTGTTTGAATGGGCCCTCAGACAGATTTGAAAGGAGGGACAGGTGAGGAGGTTGCCAGGGGAGGAGGAGAGTTACAAAACTCTTCAGAACTCTCAAAGAGAGATCCCTTGCTAGCAGAGATTTTTTCCTAAGCATCTCTCCTCCTGAGCCCCCATCCACCATTCCCACACTGCATGTGGGTCTCACTTCCAGAGGCAGCTGTCTCATGTTCAGTTCATGACACCTTCAGAAGCTCTGCTAATGACTGCAGATCGGAAAAGCATTTGGCCCATGGGGACCAATTTCTTTTTCCATCACCTGTGGCTTCTCAACATGAAATTAAAGGCAGCAGCAAATAATTGAAGCTGGTGGCACCTCCCAAAGTCCAGCTGCTGCCAGAGGACCTGGCCTGTGCACCGCCTCGCCCCCGTCCCTCCCACATCCCATCCTGGGATTGAGCAAACTACAGGATTGACTTTTTCACAAAAATGAGGCTGACGTCACTCTGTCAGCGCTTGGCTAGGTCGGTTAACTAAGGCTGAGTGAGCCACCCTTCCTTGCCCAGTCCAGGCCACAACGGGGTCTGGTCTCTCCAGACCTAGGTCTGCCAGGAGGTGACCCTCTCAGCCAGAGCACAGCTCCATGAGCCCCCTTCTCAGGAAGCCTCTGGAGCTGGCCGAGCCAGGGGGCTCCCCCAGGCCTTGCCCGAAGTTCAGGGCTCGGAGAAGAATGTTGCCAGCCCTCTGTCCCAGCAGGACCATGAAAGCCCCCGCGAGCTGCCTCTGCCCTGGTGGATGGGGTTGGAGGGCAATGCTTTCCTCCCAGGAGAGAAGCCTACTGACTGTAGGTTCATGGGGGAGAAGGAAAAAGGGAGGGGAGCCTCTCATGGTGCCCACATGGCCCTGGCTAGGGTCACTGGTGACATTTCACAGTCACATGGACAAACTCAGGTGTGCAAAGAAAAAGGCAGTTTGGATTTGCTGAAGCTTTGGATACAAGAGGTGAGGTGTCAAGGATATCATCACAGTTTTTGGCCTGAGCTAAGAAAGGATGGAGTTGCTGAGGTATTAGGAGGAGTACCTTTTGGGTGGAAATTGGGAGTGATAATTTGGGAAGGAGGCAGTCGGATTTATGAGCCTGGAGGTCGGGGGAGAGGACCAGGCTGGAGATATAAACATAGGAGGCATCAGCTGGCTCCGACATTCTTTCCTCAATTACTTCATACCTGGCAGAGGCCCCACTCCCCGTGGTGTGTTGGATGCTCTCTCCCCTGGGTCCCCTACCACCTGCCCTCTCTCCCTGCAGAGTCGCAAGCTGGCAGGCAGGGTGTGGACCTCTGCCCCTGTCAGCCGGGCTCCTGGGCCCATGAGCTCTCTCTGTGTTTGGGTCCCAAACAGAACACCCTCTGATAAGATGCCCCAGCCCACTCACACTGGCCAAGTGTCATGGAAGGAATGTGGGGGCAGCTGGGCCCGAATCACAAGACAGAAACACACAGGACACGTATGTCACACCAGGAAGTGCCTCATGAAAGGGAGAAGCCCGAATGAGCCAGGGGGTGTGGGGATGGGGTAGGGGAGGGTGGGGTGGGCTCAGAGGAAACCTGCGTTGGTGACTCAGCCTGCAGTTCTATTGGATGCAGCATGTGTTACCAGAGAAAACAAATTCCTCATGCAGGTTTATCTCCTGTGGAGGAGGGATAATCAGCAGCAGGAAGTGGCAGAGGATGAAGGCCAGGAGCTCCTGCCCCAGCCCAAGGCCGGTGCCAGGGTCCGCTAGGTAGAGCAGACAGTGGTCCGGGAACACCTGCTCCCAGGATGGGGGCCTCTGGTGGCCCCGGGTAGGGGAGAGGCCCCATACCGCACAAGTCATATCAGGCCCAGCCCAGGTCATCTGGGGTGGGTGGCCACTAGGGTGGTGGAGAGTCCTGTGGAAACGCGGAGGGGCAGAGGGGAGACAAGTTAAAGCAAATGTAGGCGCAGAATTTCTGAGGCACCGTGTGAAAATCTCCATGGTGACACTCTGAGCTTTGAGTGGGAAGTCTGTTACGCTTTAGAGTACAGGCAAGCACAGCTCACATTAATGTGAACGGCGGTCCCTGGATTTGTGTAGTGCACAACCTGCCCAACCATCCCTGGGGGCTCTGGGTGCAAGGTCCCAATTCTCCATCTATACGGTGGTAATTATGTTACAAGAGATAGGTTCCCATCCTCAGCAGGTACATTTGGGAGAACACATCCCTGGGAGCCACACGTAACACTTAGTAGGACCTGCTCACTAGAGCAAGTCACACCTTGACAATGGCCAAATGGGAACCACTCTTAGCTTTTCCTCTGCCCCTTCTTTCTTTTACTCCAGTGGGTCTCACAGTGTGGTCCCCAGCCCAGCAACAGAAGCACCACCTGGGAACTTGGAGATACAAATTCTTGGGCCCTCCCAGGACCTAATGAATCAGAAATTCTGGGGTTGGGGCCCAGCCAGCTGTGTTTAACAGTTCTCCAGGGGATTCTGATGCCCTCTAGTTTGAGGGAGACCCACACAGCATGGAGATAGGAGGTTTTCTGCCTTAGAATCACCTAGGGAACTTTAAAAAAATGCCCATGCCTGTGTCCCACCCCCAGAGATTCAGATTTCATTGGTCTGAAATCCAGCCTGGGCATTGGGATTTTCAGCTGCCTGCCAGCCAAGAACCTGCTTTCTGAAGCACTGGAAGGTGGCTCAGCATCACTGTCTGGGACCAGAGGGTCGGTTCTTGGGTGGAGGCTGTACCTGACATCTCATAACTCTGCCCCTTACACCTGGGGAGGCAGCTCAGCGGAGGGAAAGTTCCCTGGGCTCTGGGGTGCAGATGATGCAGATTCCATGGGCATCTTCCCCAGAGATCCTAATTCAGCAGGTCTAGAGTAGGACCTGGTGAGCATTGTCCCTGGAGATTTGGATGTGGGGTTGAGGAATCCCTTCCGAGAATCTCAGGTCATGAACACCAGGTTCCATTTCCATCTCCACCATTCACCAGCCACGTGTCCCCAGCAGGTCACTTCATCAACTGTCACTTCATCTATGACTGTCCTGGTCGCCTCAGGGCTGTCCTGAGACCACATAGAGATCGACAAGGCTGACCATTGTGGGTGGTGGGACAGAGGTAAGGGATTGCTGGAGTGTCCCTCCGTCTGCCTGACAGTTGAGCTCCTGTGGGAGCCCTTAGTCAGAGTGCCTAGCTGGGTGGATAGAACCTTGGCTGAAAGAGCAGAGTCAGGGTGGGTGGGTGTCTCTCCCAGCTCCTCGGGAACGGGTGGTGGGGTGTGCAGTGGGGGAAGGGGCAGGTCCCGAGGTCCTGGGAGCCACATCCAAGACCAAAATCCATGGGTAACCAAGGGGCCTTCTTTTCCGATGGGCTCCACGACTGTTGGTACTTGGGGCTCCTGCGTTCAGCGGCCCCTGCCCGACGCCTGCCTCAGCCACTTAGCCTGATAGGAGTTTCGTTTTCTCCCATCACGAGGCCAGAAGCAGACCGGCTGGTGGAGCTGTGTGAGGGGACACCGGGGATACAGGATCCTTTGAATTCCAGGCTCTGTCATCCTCAGAATCACCGGATGGCCACCCCCGGCCGGACTTCGCTTCTGCATTCAGGCAGGAAGAGTAGGAAGCAGCCAGGAGACAGGGCGGTGACTGTGTCTGGAACCAGCCCTTCCCCAGCATGCCAGACCCCTGCCATGTGGAACTCATTGGTGAACTTGATCACATGCAAGGCCCAGCTGCCGGGGAAGCTGGGGAGAGGGGCTGCCTAGAACAAAATACACGGGTGAGGCTGGAGGGAGAGGTGTCGCGAGCTCCCGGGCTGGTCACTCTGACACTTGCCAGGTGTGCCTCTCCTTGGCCATTGACTCCACAGCAGGGTCACTCAGACCCCCACAGGCACAACAGGGCTTCCTGCTCCTCCCCACCCGACGCCCCAGCCCCCTAAAGCCCAGGATGCAACCCGAGGGTCCGTGCCATTGGGATAAAGACACCGCCTGGGAACAGCTCCCTTAGGCCATTATGGATGAGCCACGTGTCCTGGAACACATCCCTGTGCCCTGGAGCCCTGGTTTCCATGACTTTCCCTGACTGCCCATTGGTGCTTCTACAAATCAAATGAGGAGATCATTGTGGGAACAGTGAAAGGGTGAAAAGTCTGGTCAAAGTGCCAGGCAATAAAGCGTGACTCGCTCTCTTCCCTTCTCCAGAGTTTCTCACCATCTCTCCGTCCCTGCTCAGGTGGGACTTGCATTCTCACCCTCCTCACCTCTTTGGCTCCTGGCGGGCACCAGTGTCTCCCTCTCACAGTCCTGGCTCTGGAGCCTGGCAGCCCGGCCCCTCTGGGCTGGGGTCTTGTCACTGCAGGCTCCACCCTGTGTGCCTGCCTCAGGCTCCACGTGGTGGCCATGGCCTGGGCCACAGGGGCTCTGACCTTGGCCGCCGCGGGCCTTCCTCATCAGCACTTCTTCACCTGTCAGGAGGAGATAATAATGGAGGGAAGGCAAGCAAAAGGCCCAGCACTCAGCAAACCTTAAGAGCCCTCGAAATGCTTCCTAATCAAAATGCTTTTTCCCCCTTTTGAAAACAAGAATGGAGCGAGAATGGACAGGTCGAGAGAGGGAACAAGGTCATAGCTTCGGTGGCCAGGGAGGGGGAGAGAGGGGAGGGAAATGAGGGTGTTCCCTGAAGGCACAAGGGCGGGGCCTGCGAGGGGCATCCGAGGGGAAGGGGTGGCCGAGGACGGGCCACTCCACTCAGCAGGCATGCGGTCAGGTGAGTGTTCAGAGTGCTCTGCTGGTCGTGCCTCTCAATGGCTGCCAGCCTCACAGGGGAGCAGGGAGGGAGGGGCTGTGGGCACGACAAGATCCCATTTGTTAGGTGTGAGGAGGGCACCCTAACATCTGGGCCGGGAATCTGGGTCACCGCTGCTGCCGCCCATTCCTGGGGGCCATCCTGGGGACCCTGACCTCCTCATTGCAGCAGAGATGGTCCAGATGACCTTCATCAGACAGAACAGACCTGAAGGATGACCCCATCTCCCTAGCAAGCGCCTCTCTTCCCAGCCTGGGACTTTGCTGTTAGTTTTATGGCAGTTCGTCTTGAGAGTTTTCCTGCTTGTCACAGGGAAGTCAGCACCTTTCTACTAGGACAGGTGTCGACCTTGCTTTTTTGCATTCCTCTGACTTGGTGGGAAAAGAGGGCAGGCCAAGCTTGTGATCTGTGATCACACAACCAGAAAAAGGCTGCGCTAACAGTGAGGGGCTTTGGGGCTTTGATCTTAGCAAGGAGACGGCTGGAGGGGCATCGTCTGCTCCTTGTCTCCCAGCAGGTGGTGGTGGATTTGTTCTGAATGTGGCTTGTCCTTCCTGTGAGCTGCTGACCGCACTGGGGGAGAGAGGGTGCAGACTAAAGCAGCAGAGACTGGGTTTAGCCACAGGGGGTACTTTCTGACTGCAAGGCAAAGATGACTGATCACCGGCAAATGTTGCAGAGAAGAGGAGCGCAGGCTAGCCGTGGTCCTGGACCAGGGATTATTTTGATAAATTATTTCTAAATATTTTAAAACCAATACACTGCATGGTACCATAACTCAAACACTTCAGCAGTTGTTCTCCATGTGGTCCCTGGACCAGCTGATGCTCCTGGAGACTTGCTGAAAATGTACATTCAGGGGCCCACCCCAGACCTTCTGGATCAGCACTTGGCGGGTGGGCCTGGCAGGCTGTGTTTAAACAAGGCCCTCCTGGAACACAGAGACGAGACAATGGAAGGTAAACGTCTTCCTGCTCTCCGTGCTCCTCCTCCCTTTCTCAGTTCATGTTCTCACACAAATGAGAGCATATCCTTCTACACACCGCCCAGCACTTCACCTTTTCCCAGAATAAATGTCAATATATCCTGGATGACCCCTACTCCCACCCCAATGCCAGAATTTATGAATCAACCTCATTCCTTTTAACGGTTGCGTGGAATTCTGTTGCAGGGGAGGGGGCGTAATTTGTCCAACCATCGCCCTGTCAGAGGCGTTTAG
This sequence comes from Physeter macrocephalus, assembly GCF_002837175.3. Classification (NCBI taxonomy): domain Eukaryota; kingdom Metazoa; phylum Chordata; class Mammalia; order Artiodactyla; family Physeteridae; genus Physeter; species Physeter macrocephalus. The sequence continues at coordinate 76,103,058 of NC_041224.1, forward strand.
GCTGTCTCTAGGTTTTTACTATTTTCAAAGGCTGGTGCAATGACATCTATCGGGGAGTCTGTTTGTGGGCAGATAGCTAGTGGTGGCATTGCCGAGAGGAATGAGATTTGTGATGCCAATTTTCTTTAGATCCTTCCAGATGCTAGAAACCTGTAAAACCTGTTCCATTAGTTTATACTCCCTCTCAAAATATAGAAAAATTTCCCTTTCCCACTCTTTCGTCAGTACTGAACTTGTAAGGCTTTTCCATTTTGCCGCTCTGATAGGTGAGAAAAATGGAGATTCAGAGTTTGACTTGCATTTTCTTCAGCTGTGAGTATCCCTGGGTGATTCTTCATGTGTCAGTAGCCACTTCTATTTTTTTCTGTGAGCTGTCTATTCATAGCTTTTCTTTCTTTTTCCCCCCATTTTTCCTTTGGGTTATTAGACTTTTTCTTATTGATTGGGAAGAGCTCATTACATTTTAAGGAAAGTGGTTAATTGTCATATATTACACATGGTTTTCCCTGGTATTTCCTTTGTCTTTTGCCTGAATATTTGTGCTTTGTGGTTGTTGTTGTTATTATTATTGGCCATGAAGGAGTTTCCTTGTAGGATATTAAATATATCAGTCTTTTCTTTTAATATTTCTGGATTTGTGTCATGCTTTAAAAAGCCTTCCCTATTTTGAGATTTTATAATATCCCCTATGTTTTCCTAAAGTCCTTGGATAAGAGCCTGAGCTCCAGGGCTAAACAGCCTGGGTTCTAATCCCAGCTCTCCTGCTTCCTGAGTGATCCTCACTTTTATACTCCGTAAAGTGGGGATAGGGTGTGTGCTTCTCTCTGAGGTGCCTCCTCACATCGCAACCCAACGAAGGTTTAAAGGCTCCAGATAAACTAGAAAGATTAACTGGTGGCCTGCTGGAGAGGAGGCTGAACCTCACAGATCCACAGTCTCCCAACTCCAAGAATGAGGGGCTTTCCTTGGGCCTGGATACATGCTTGCTTCCTCCACCACTGACTCTCAGCCTAGAGGTGGGGGGTCCCCAGGAGAAGCCCTCTCCTCAGGGGCAGGCTCTGCCCCTGAGATCGGCAAGCCCCAGAGGCACTGTGAGTCCCTGGAACCCTGTTCGAGGCTAAACTGGAAATTCATGGGTTGAAGTCCTAACCCCCAGGACCTCTGAATGTAGCCATATTTGGAGATAGACTCTTTAAAGAGGTAATTAAATTAAAATGAGGTCATTAAGTGGGTCCTAATCCAATTTGACTGGTGTCCTTATCAGAAGAGGAAATTTGGACACAGTCACAGACAAAGGAAGACACCATGAAGACACAGGGAGGAGACAGCCATCTACAAGCCAAAGAGAGAGGCCTGGAGCAGACACTTCCCTCCCAGCCCTGAGAGGGGACCAACCCTGCCTATGCCTCGCTCATGGACTTCCAGCCTCTAGAACTGGGAGAAGACAGACATCTGTCATTTGAGGCCCTGGTGGTGTTTTATGACCTCAGCCCCAGCAGACGAAGGCAGGTGCTCTGAAGGGCCTGCTCTGGGCAGTCCAGTTCAGTCTTCCGACTCTCTGGGCCCCACATGAGGGTGGGGTTACCTCGGTGTCTTGTCTACCCCTTACCTGCTGCTGAAGACAAGGACCCAACTTCAGACAGCTGTTCTTGCTGCTCTCCCCTGCCCCCACCGAATGATCTGAAAGATAATATGTGAGGCTTTGGGTCTGGACTCAGATCAAAGCCAAAGGACAGGTGCTCAGGCATAGCGTGAGAGCCTGTCCTTCACCAAGCAAGGGCGGGGACGCCCACGTGGGACTCCTGAAAGGCCTCACAGACCCCCAGGGGCCTGCAGACAGCTGCACAAGATCAGATGTATGGGTGCAGGAAGCCGGTAGCCCCCCGGGTCCCGTGCTGGGTGGGCAGCACAGAAGGGTGGCTGGAGGTTAACGTGGGGGAGGGGTGATGGGGCAGAGACAGCCTGGTCCTGGAGCTGACATTTCCAGTCTTCCTGGCCTGCAGGGCTCCTGTGGCCGGTGGGCATATCCTGCGCACCCTGAGAATGCTCTTGGGTGCCCCTTCCTCTGTCCCCAACCCTGACCCCAGAGTGGGAGCCAACCAAACCAAGGGAAAGGCAGGCACTGGCAGGGGAATCTGGGAGGGCTGGGTTGTGGCTTGCTTCAAGGGTGGTGACTGGAGTCCCCGTGCTGGAGGAGTGACAGATCTCAGTGGACGACAGACCTGCCGACCAAATCAGGAGACAGCCCTGTGTGGACTGTCAGTGCTTCCCTTTACTGCTCCCATGATCCCCGGCAGAGACAGAGGTTCTCCATACAGGGCAGGGCAGGGGCCTCAAGGGCTTCCACGGAATGAGGGCCCTTCCCCTCTGAGACACCTGGACCTCGGCCTGGGTGGGGATCCTCCCCTGGCCTTGAGGGCCTGGGGAGTTCCCGCCCACCACCACAGGCTGAGCTAGGGGTGGGGTGCACAGCGGGGGGTGCACCCTCCTCCTGTGATTTGGCCCCGAGGCCAGGGCAGGTCAGGTGCTGTCGCCCACCCAGCTCTGCCCACCGTGGAGGCTGTCTCCAGCTGCCAACAAGTGGCTCCCAGCAGCCGCCCTAGCCTGGCCAGGTGTGGGTGGCCCGGGGCTGGCAGACAGCTGGGCAGGCCGAGCGCCACTTGTGAAGGGTAATAACCCAGCACAGCA